>NC_044328.1:57522727-57864808 GCF_007399415.2 Gopherus evgoodei | reverse complement strand
GTCACTCGGGAGTATGAAAACACTTGAGCAACATGAAGTCAATATAAGTGCTTATGTGCACAACGCTGTCAGCTAGAGAGCTTTTCTTGCCAACATAGCTTCTGCCTCTCAGGGAGATGGTTTTATTATGCTGACAGAGCGCTTCACCAGATGCGCTACAGAGGCATGGTCTAAGTAGACAAGAGATAACAGGTAGGAGGGAAACAGATACAGAGAGGTGAATGGAATTATCCTAAGGTCACCCAGCAGGCCAGTGGCAGAGCTTGGAGTAGAACCCAGGTCTCCTGGCCCAGTGTAATATCAACCCCTCCACCTCACTAAAATTAAATCGTAGTTGAAATGTACAGCATAAGACACAATCACCTGGACTGTGTTGGACATTTTTTTTCCATAAAGACACCCTTTAAATAGTATGAACTCATTCTAAAAAAATCCTTTAACCAATACAAAGGGTGTTGGGGAGGCATAACTGATGGGTTCCTGGTCCTTGGAGCAGATGAAGCAGCTTCTGGGACTCTGAAGCCTGGGTGGGTCAACAGAATAGCTTCTCTGTCTGAATTAATAAACCGTGCCCTGAGGGAAGGGTATGAAAGAGACTTGGATGTTGTGTTATCAAGTCCTGGGCTGGAGGGAGATGGGTCATGAGTGCAGCAGGAGCATCACCAAAGTTGCACAGTTCCTACTGTTCCTACTTCCTTTCGGGGCATACATCTTATCTTCTCAGTTCCTCCTCAACCTGCCCAAACTTCTATAGCATGCCATTAGAATGTAGGGGGAGAGGATGGATAACATACTCAGACCAGTGGCCTAATTCTGCAGTCATACATCTCTATAAATGTGGAGTAACTCCACTGAAATATTTGAAATTTACTGAAGAATTTGACTGCTCCTGTGAGTGTGTTTTGGTGGAGTAGTGGGGGGGGGGGAGGGGAGGGGGCGAAGACATTTGGGAGAGTGGCTAGAGATTTCCCTTTGAACATGAGGAAGCCAGAAATTGCAGTGTGTCCTAGAAGACATCAGGATTTGTCTCCTAGGGGAGGTTTGTACAGCTCTAGTTCATAGTTTACTGTACACTCATAGGAACTCAAACTTATATGAACTTGGTTTGGCCCATACTCTTGATCATTTCTGCTTAGCTACAGTATTTTAGTACAAGCATTTTATTATCTGCATGCAACATCCTGAAACCCTCTGCTGCAGACCCTTTAACTTTACACTGCTTTTGTCTCTTGCATTATCTTGAAGGTGTTTTTTGCTCAAATGTTTGTGCATATTTGGATAGCACTGAAAAATAAAATGACTCTACAATAATCAATCCAGGTACATTTGTCTTCTCTCCAGACGTGATGTTCCCTGCAATGCAACTCATGTCCCTTAAAAGCACTAATCAAAGGCTGCTGTTTTTAATGTCTGAGAATTCTGCCTTCTGACACCAGATTCTGTTAGTGCCAGGGAGTCTAATAAAGAAATGAATAATTACTGTAAGACACATCTGTACTTGGTTTTTAATCATTTTCTGGTATATTATTGTGGTGTTTTGTAATACCAATTTTATTGCTGCAGTCTTCTTGGAAATGAGACAATCTCCAGTGATTGTAAAATGTACAGTATATGGGGCAACTATACAAAAAATCCCACATTAAAGACAAATATAAATATTGTGAGGTTAGGGTTACCTAGGTATTCAGCACATGCTTCTCAGCATAGCCAGAATACTAGGCACTGTTGCATACCAGCCAGCTGAGATCTTAGGTAGGCTGTGGGACTAAGGTGGAGTATACACTGGCCCACTGGGGCTCCCATCCTCCTCAGGTGGCAACAGGTCTTGCCACTTAGTGGCAGGGTAGGACATGAGGATGAGGAAGTTAATAGAATAAACTACACAAGCACATACAGTTGTTCAAGGCATCATTTAGAGACTGGCTGGATGAGAACCTAAAAGTGGAACTGGTTGAACAAAACTGAATTTGACGAGCCTGATTTCAGTGACCGTGCTGAGCAAAAGCAAAGAAAGACACTAATAATATAAACTGATCTAAAACTCCCTAAGTCTTGAATAGTTTTCAGGGTTTTTTAATGCTTTTGTCTTGACAACTGCTTCATCTTCACTGATTGTTGCCATAGTAGATATGCAAAAGTGCTTCGTATGTGGAGAAGGTAGTTTGTTACTCCATGAAGCTTGTTAAGGTGATCCCCTTCACCCATGCAGAACGATATTCAAATCAAAATCTCCCCGGTTGGGTATGGCTGCAGGATTGGATCCAAACATGGTAAGCAAATACAATTTTTCCCCAAAGAAATCACATTTTTCTTGTAAGTCCTTGAAAGATTTGATTTAAAACTGTATTTAAAAGCTAAACAACCAAAGAAATACTTTATTCCTGAGGAAGTTTCTTTCCAACAATTTTTAAAGTTAAGACTAATTATTTTTGCAATCCATCTATTTACAGGTGTATTGGTAAGACTGATGAGCCAGATCCACAAGTAGTGAAAAGAGAGGATATCTTGCTTGTATTTAATTCTGTAATTTAGGGGTGGAACTTATTTTTATTCCTTTTTTATTCCTCTTTTAAAAAAGAGGGGAAATAACCAGGAACCTCAGCTTCAATACACTTTTTTTCCTAAATCAACTCATATACTAGTAGTCTTATAACCAACCTTTACTGTATGTTCCATCTACCTTGGAACATGCATATTAAAAACTTACTGCTTAAGGGTATTGTGACAGCAGGATTTTCTTGCAGTATCTGCTATTCTAATTGCTGTATCCACTCCTTTCCTTCCTCTATCATCATTTCAGTTTTCTAATAAATTCTGTCATTTTAGTTTAAGAGCAGTGAAAAACTGACAAAATTAGACTGACCATTTTTAATCCTGTTGACAATGTGAAACTTCAAATGTGCAAAATTTAATTTTAAAACCTAGGAAAACTTTTGAATTTGAAATGTGAAGTCACCTTTGTTTACCATGTGCTCCTTAACACTGTTGGGAGTGGGAAGGAACAGAACATATGGGTTGCTGATAAAACTTCTCCAAGAAGTTCAAGGCCTGCTGATTTGTGCTTCTCTTGCCTGTGGCCTACCCACATCCCACCTTACTGCAAAGAGTACTGGTTTTGGGGCAACTGCTTCCTTCTACAACAGACTGGTATTTCTGCCATGTTTTGAATTTTGGATATGTATTGGGAGGGCACAGGACTTGGGCATGCAACTTTTACTTACATGAATAGCAGCTTCAGTGGAGCAGTTCCTATGAGAAAACCTCTTAGTCAAAATCCATTAAGCCACCACCTCATTCCTCCAAGTCCCTCTCCAAACTTGACCTCTACCATAATCCACAGACAACTATCATCTGGTAGTGGCTAGGCTGGTGATGAGTTGTGATCACTGCCCCTGACTAGCAAATTGTGCACACACCTAGTAATGCCAAAACATTATTTTTGCTTCCCTGACCCAGTGTCAACAAGTATATTACAGAACTTGTCTTTAGCTCTTTGGTGAGGTTTGCACAGTGCTTAGCACAATAGGTCTGCTGCCTGCAGCTTGTCAGTGCTCTTCTGCATTATAAATATTTTTATCAGATCCTAAGGACTTTTTGTATTTGATTTTGAGTTAATGTTGACAGTATTAATATTTTTAATGCTGAAACTCTGCAATTACTGCCCCTTGCTGCTCCCCCACCATAAAAGTCGGGTGAACTCAGTGAAATAGGAGTGATAAGGTAGCCTTCAGATCAACTGTCTGCTCAACATGAAACCACGTGTCTTATTTACCTGGTTGTTTCTGGGAATCCCAGAACAGAGTAGGCAATGGATCAGCTACAGTTAATTCTCTATCTCCTCAATGCATCGGGCAGCTGGGGTGGGGAATACACCAACTGCTAAAAACACTTTCCATTGCAAGAAGACCAGGTCTTGAACCAGCAGGGGAAGTGGGTGGGGAGGCGGGTGGAGGAGATACCACCTATTTCACCCAATGGGGCTCATTCAAACATTTCACTTTAAAAGCTGTAGGGTATAGCCCAGGGAACATATATTTTCAAATAAACTGTTTTAAGAAAAAAATGTAACTATAAAAACAATTTCTTATGTATGTTCTCTTAAAACAACACAACAGGTTCCTGCAAATACATTACAAGGTCGCTGTCTCTTGCCCTGCAGACAATTAAAAAAAACTTTCACCCCAACAGCTGTATTTTCCTATTGCAAATCCACCAGAAACCGTTTTTAGTTAAGGTGCATCCTGATGCATTGGACACCTTAACGTGATAAAAACTGGCTCATTTGAATGTATAAAGTCACCCCATTCTGTTATAATTAACTAATGAATTGTCTCCACAATGGGTCACATTGATCAAAACATCTTGGTGCAGCATGATTAGGCTGCCAACTTGCCAGAAACCTTGTAACAGACTCTTGCACTGTGAGCTCAGCAACTGTGGGGAGGAAACGAATGTGAAGGGGGGAAAAAAAATTCAGAGGTTGTTCAAACATATGTTGTAACACCAACATGAAGAGGCCTGCAGCAGAAGAACATACAAAGGCTTTATTTGGGGATGGGGAAGCTTGAAACTGCTCCCATTCAAATCCTTGGAAAAACTTCCATTGAATTGAATGGTGTAATATCAAACCCTTAGTTCTCCCTACTGCAAAGTACAGAGTGCGCTCAGTTTCCATAAGTGATAACACACAAGAAGGACTTATTCCTGTACAACCAGAAAATGACCATCAATTTGTTTGTAAATTACAACTGGGCAAGGATATTCCAAATTCTGTAGGGACTATCCATTTTTGATGGGTGCAGAAAAGGTTGTAAAGAAAAGCACATACTGCTGCCCACTCCTAAGCATCTGGAGGAGTTAGCAACCAGGAGCAGCTAATGGGAGTTCTGTTAAGGAGGGGTAGATACACTTCCGTAACACTGTTTAAACTTTAAACCTAATAAAACCAATGAAGTTGCAGGAGTAAAAAGAGAATGCAGGCACAAGCCCAGCAACAGAGAGGAAGCTGTCCAGCTTATTGCACTGAAGCAGCATGTATGATTACCTGCCGTATGGGCAGGTGGCGTGTGTGTGCACTCAGTGCAAGGAGCTCCTGGCACTCAGACCAGAAGGGTTGAACCGGAGGAGCTAAGGAAGACAGAGGTACATAAATCTGACTTTCTGGGACACAATGGACTAGTCCCATCCCTGGTCTGACCTTTCTGTGCTGTTGAGGAAGATGAAAGTTACAGGGAAGAAGATCATTAAACTGGAGCAGAAGAAAACAATCCCATAGTTGGAACCCTCTTTCCAGATGTCATGGTAGCCTCTTGTTCTGAGGATACCTCTCTGCGGGAGGGAACTCCAGTCACTAGGATCAGACAAGTAAATAGTTATGGGGGATTCGACCATTAGAAACATAGCTCGGTTTGTGATGACCAGGAGAACCGCTTGGTGACGTGTCTGCCAGGTGTGAATGTTGTGGATCTCTTGAGATACCTAGACTTGTATGTAGTGGTGGGAAGGAATGGGTGGTCTTGGTACATGTAGAGAATGTAATAGGGAAGGATAGGAGAGAGGTCCTGAAGGCCAAATTTAGGCTGTTAGGTAAGAGAGTGAAGTCCAGGACCTCCATGGTAGCATTCTTTGAAATGCTTCCAGTTCCACACACAGGGCCACTTAAACAGGCAGAACTGCAGGGTCTCAATATGTGGATAAGAAGATGGCGTAGGGAGGTGGAATTCAGATTTATTAGGAACTGTGTAACATTTTGGGAAAGGAGGAGCCTGTATAGGAAGGATGGGCTCCACCTAAACAAAAGGGAGCCAGATTGCTGTCATGTAAATTTAAAAGGTTTTAGAGCCACTTTTAAACTAAGGGCTGGGGGAAAGCTGACTAGTATGGTTTGGACAGACATTCCAGAGGGGAGAATCTATTAATGGAGAGTCTTTATATCCTAGTATGGAGGGGAGGATGCAAGGTAAAATACGGGTAGGATCTGATGAGATACAGTCAAATGGAAGTGTCCCATTCAATTACATCCCATAGTGGCAGACAGCTAAAGTGACTATTTTTAAGTGCATATACACAAATACTAGAAGTCTAAATGCTAAGATGGATGAACTTGAGTGCCTCATATTAAATGAGTATATTAATACAATAGGTATCACAGAAACTTAGTGGAAGGAGGATAATCTTATGTAATCAATGGGACAATAATATCGCGATACAAAATATATTGGAAGGACAGAATAGATCGTACTGGTGGGGGAATGGCACCATCTGTGAAAGACAGCATAGTCAAATTAAGTTAAAAAAAAAAAAATTATATGAACCAAACAATCTCTATGGATAATAATTTCATGCTTGAATAATAAGAATATAGCAGTAGGGATATTACTGACCACCTGATCAGGATGGTGATAGATTGTGAAATATTCCAGAATATTCGGGAGGCAAAATAGAAAACTCAATAATAATGGGAGATTTCAACTATCCCTATATTGACTGACTACATGTCAACTCAGGACAGAATGCACAGATGAATGTTTTTGACACCTTAAATGACTGCTTCTTGGGGCAGCTAGCCCTGGACCCCATAAGAGGAGAGGCAATTATTGATTTAGTCCTAAGTGACGCACAGGATCAAATCCAAGAAGTGATTATAGCTGAAATGCTTGGTAATAGTGATATAAAATTTATTGTGGTGGTAGTGGGGGGGGGAACACTACAGTGGCATTTAATTTCAGAAAGGGGAACTACACCAAAATGAGGAAGTTAGCTAAACAGAAATTTAAAAGATAATGTGCCAAAAGTGAAACCCCTGCAAGCTTCATCAAAACTCTTTCAAGACACCATAATAGAGGCTCAATTTAAACATAAACACAATTTAAAAAAAAAAGACAAATAGTGCCACCATGGCTAAACGAAGTAAAAAGCAGTGAGAGGCAAAAAGGCATCCTTTAAAAAGTGGAAGTTAAAACCTATTGAGGAAAATAGAAAGGAGCATAAACTCTGGTAAGTGAAGTGTAAAAATATAATTGGGAAGGCCAAAAAGAATTTGAAGGACAGCTAGCTAAAGACTCAGTTACAGCAATTTCTTTAAGTATCAGAAGCAGGAAGTCTGCTAACCTACCAGTGGGGCCACTGCATGATTAAGATGCTAAAGGAGCATTAAAAGAAGATCAGGCTATTGTGGAGAAACTAAATGAATTCTTTTCATCAGGCGTCATGACTGTGGATGAGAGGGAGATTCCCAGACCTGAGACATTCCACTTAGGTGACAAATCTGAGGAACTGCCCTAGATTGAGGTGTCATTAGAGGAGGTTTTGGAACAAATCGATAAACTAAACAGCAAGAAGTCATGAGGACCAGATGCTATTCACCCACGAGTTCTAAAGGAACTCAAATGTGAAAATGCAGAACTACTAACTCTGGTATGTAACCTACAATTTAAATCAGCTTCTGTACCAGATGACTGAAGGATAGCTAATGTGACACCAATTTTTTAAATAGGCTCTAGAGGCAATCCCTGCAATTACAGCCAGTAAACCTAACTTCTGTACCAGACAAATTTTTCTTTACTATAGTTTCAACCAGAATTATCAGACACATAGATGAACATGATTTGTTGGAAAAAAGAGTCAATATGATTTTTGCAAAGGGAAATTGTGACTCAAGCTTCTTTGGAGGTGGGGTCAAAAATATGTGGACAAGGGTATCCAGTGGATATAGTGCGCTTAGATATTTCAGAAAGCCTTTGACCCAGTCCTTCACCAAAGGCTCTGAAGCAAATTAAGCTGTTATGGGATAAGATGGGAGGTCCTCTCATGGATTGGTAACTTCCTAAAAGATAGGAATAAATGATCAGTTTTCAGAATAGAGAGAGGTAAACTGTGGTGTTTCCCAGGGGTCTGTACTGGGCCCAGTCCTATCCAACATATTCATAAATCTGGAAAAAGGGATGTCATAAACAGATAGTTAAGGGTTAATGTGTCTGTTACCTGTAAAGGGTTAACAAACAGGGAACCAAACACCTGACCAGGGGACCAAATGTGTATCTGGCTGGTAGAGGTCTATTGTGTATTTGGCTGGAAATATTTTAAATTGTATTTCTGCTGGAGGCTTTTTCTCCAGTTTCTAGAAGCTGACAGACCCTGTAATATTCCATCTTGAATTTACAGTGACTTTCTTTATTTTTTTCTTTTATTAAAAGTTTTGCTTTTAAGACCCCCTTGTTGAGGCTCAAAGGAATTGAGTCTGTACTTAACAGGGAGGGAGACGGTGGAATCCCTTTGCTTTAGATTCACGGAGCTTGAATCTGTATCTCTCTCCAGGAGCGAGGGGGGAGAAGGGGGAGAGAGCAGTGGGAGAAGGGAAAGGTGAATTTCCTCTTTGTTTTAGATTCACGGAGTTTGAATCTGTATTGCCTCTGAGGAGAAAAGGATGGTGGGGAGAGGTAACATTCCTCTCTGTGTGGTGGTTCAAGGAGTTTGAATCAGGGTGATCTCCTAGTGTACCCAGGGTGGGAAAGAGCTGGGAGGAAGAAAGGAGGGGAAGGAAAATGGTTTATTCCCCTTTGTTGTGAGACTCAAGGAATTTGAGTCTTGGGGTCCCCAGGGAAGGTTTTTGGGGGGACCAGAGTGCCCCCAAAACACTATATATTTTTGGGTGGTGGCAGCTTAATAGATCTAAGCTGGTAATTAAGCTTAGAGAAATTCATGCTGGTACCCCATATTTTTGGACTCTAAGGTTCAGATTTGGGAATTATACCATGACAAGGGTAAACAGTGAGGTGGCAAAATTTGCAGGTAATGCAAAACTACTCAAGACTGTAACTGCTTTGCGGACAGCAAAGAGTTACAACGGGATCTCACTAAATTGGGTGACTGGGCAACAAAATGGCAGATGAAATTCAGTGTTGATAAATGCAAAGTAATGCACATTGGAAAACCAAACAACTATACATATAAAATAATGGGGTCTAAATTAGCTGTTACCACTCAAGAAAGATCTTGGAGTCATGCTGGATAGTTCTCTGAAAACATCTGCTCCACTGGCAGCAGCAGTCAAACAAAGCTAACAATGTTGGGAATTGTTAGGAAGGGATAGATAAGACAGAAAATATCATATTGCCTCTGTATAAATCCATGGTACATCCACATCTTGTACACTGCATGCAGATCTGGTTGCCCTGTCAAAATATATATATATTTATATATGAATTTGAAAAGGTATAGGAGAGGCAACAAAAATTATTAGGACTATGGAAAAGCTTCCACATGAGGAGAGGTTAACAAGACTGGGACTTTTCAGCTTGGAAAAGAGGCGATTACAGGGGGATATGATAGAGGCTCTATACAATCATGACTGGTGTGGAGAAAGTAAAAAAGGAAGTGTTATTCCTTATCATAACACAAGAACAAGGGGTCACCAAATGAAACTATAGGCAACAGGTTTAGAATCATAGAATATTAGGTTGGAAGGGACCTCAGAAGGTCATCTAGTCCAACCCCCTGGTCAAAGCAGGACCAATCCCCTGATTTTTACCCCAGTTTCCCAAATGGCTCCCTCAAGGATTGACATCACAACCCTGGGTTTAGCAGGCCAATGCTCAAACCACTGAGCTATCCCTGCTCCCCCTTTATTAAAACAAACAAAAGGAAGTATTTCTTCATACAATGCACAGTCAACCCGTTGAACTCTTTGCTAGAGGATGTTGTGAAGGCCATGACTATACCAGGGTTCAAAAAACATCTAGATAAATTCATGGAGAATAGAGCTATCAATGGCTCTTAGCCAGGATCGGCAGGGATGGTGTCCTTAGCCTTTGTTTGCCAGAAGCTGGGAATGGGTGACAGGGAATGAATAATTTTATGATTACCTGTTCTGTTCATTTCCCTCTGAAGCACTTGGCATTGGCCACTGCCAGTAAATAGGATACTGGGCTCTATGGACCATTGGTCTGACCCAGTATGTCCATTCTTATGTTCTTATGCCCCTGAGGAAGATTTCTCTGAGCAGCTTGAAGGCTTCTCTCTCACCAACAGAAGTTGGGTAAGGTAATATCTTGTATTAGACCATCTTGTCTCTTCTTTTAAAATGCACATTTCTGATTCCATCTTTTAGATGTGGTGATATTTTCAAATTATCTAAGGGTCTTTCACGTGAATAACAAAATCCTGTGTTAAATGAACACAGCCTACTATTCATAAGTTCTGATTGTTTTTTTTAATTCTAAATCTTAAACATTTCCACTTAAGGAATACCACTATTCTTGTCCATCTCCAAATATCCTCCTTAGAGAGCACATGTCAAATTGACATTGCCTGCTGCATATGACAATTGTCCCCCATGTATTAGATACATTAGTGCCAACATAGTTTTGGGTGTGAGATTTGTTTGTTCACCTGCTGGCGAGATTGCAACCTCTGCAATTGCAGGTTTGAGGACTAAAGACTAAACCAAAGAGCAGCTGCGGCTGAAACCAATAATATTAGAAGGAAGTTTGTTTTTCCTAATACTAAAACTTTGGGAATACCTACTTTTTTTCTTAATTTAAATCCAGTAAGAAACTCAATTTTGAACTGACTTTGACAGTAAACATCAGGTTTGTATTACCCTTAACTCCCTATGTGGACAAGTGGTAAGACTGACTGATTAAAGGTGAGAAGCTAATGCTTATAAGTTAAAGCATATTAAACCCAGTGTATATGCTCTCGTTCAGAGGCAAAGTGAGCCTAAGTTCTCTGTAGTAGAGCACCAAGGCCACTTTACTTCTGAGTCAGCACACTCCTTTAGCACATACATACCTTTAGCACAAAATCCTATACACTGACTGCACTGCACCAATACCTGTACTCCTGTCAGTGCATGGGAAAAGTGTGTCATAAGCCATGTAGTTGTAGTGTATTATTTATGATAGTTCATGTTGCACCCCTGATTCATGTAAATATATATTGAACCCAATGGAAATTTTGCCTGAGCATGTCTTGAGTACTTTGTATATTATAGCCTACTTCACATTTTTGCACATTTGTTCTACAGTTCAGTCCCTCATGCATACACTCTTCACATTACTGACCTTCCAAACTAATATTGCATAAATTGCAAATTTTGAATCATCAAGACTGTTCATAAACTATCTACCAAGAATTATTTGCTGAACAGTTTATGAATAATTTTGAACAGTCAACTTTTTTCAAAATATTTGTTGCAAACTTTTCACTTAGCTCTACTGTTATAACTTGGGCTACATTTCTTTTAATACAGCATGTAATAGTAGTAATACTTAGATAAAAGGTACTGTGTAAATATAAAGGATTTGAATTTTTTTCCAAATAGTTGAATAAACATAGCCATATTTGTGTGTGTGTGGTGAATGTGTTGCATAGGTGAGGAAACTGAGGCTAAGGGCTTGTGTACATAAACATTTACTTTGTGGTATGCTGCGGTGTAAATTTACCCTACTCTAGCCTGCCAGACTAAGGGCTTGTCTACACTGGCAACTTGCAGTGCTGCAACTTTCTGGCTCAGTGTGAAAAAACACCCCCTTGACTGCAAGAAGTTTCATCACTGTAAAGTGCCAGTGTAGACAGTGCACCAGTGCTGGGAGCTATGCCCCTTGTGGAGGTGTTTTTTAAGAGTGCTGGAAGAGCTGTCTCCCAGTGCTTCACCATGACCACACAAAGCACGTTAAAGTGCTGCCGCAGCAGCGCTCTAGCATTCAGTGTAGACTAGCCCTAAATTTCCAGGTGGACTCCCACTGATGCACATTAAGAGTTCAAAGTGCATTAATAATCTAGTCCTGTATCAGAGCACTAATGAACTGTTTGTGCATGTTAGCAGGATTCACATGGACAGTCTGCATCATGCTAGAGTGGTGTAGATTGACGTTCCAATTTGCTGTGAACTTTTTGTAAGGCCAAGCCCAAGTAACTTAATTTCTAATAAGAAATACGTGTCAGAGGTAGAACTAGAATCTAAAAATTCTGACTCCTACTCCTGTAGTCTAATCACTGCACCATCCTACCTCCTGCCAATAAAGCATCAGATTCTCCAATACACCAATGTAAATCCAGGGTAATTCCACTGATTTCAGGGGCATTTGGATTCAAACCAGTGTACTTGGGATCAGAATCAGCTAATCTCACGGGATTCAGTTAACTCAGCATCCAACAGACAGGCAGTGAGACTCACTATTTTTCACATCTTTTTAATAAGGTGCTAATTGCTGTCCATGCATATAGGTGATATTTTCGTAGTGTTAGACCCTCAAGCACATGTGAGAGAGGCACTGAGATTATTCAGAATTCCCAATTAATTACAACAGTGTAGGCTAATCTTATCACTGAATCTTGATTTGTCATTTAGTGATACTTTGTAGACAGGGGAACTAAACAGCAGACAATCGTGCTCAGAATTGCAGGGATTGTTGATTCTTAGAGTACTACAGTACAGACAATAGTCAAATTGCCAACCATTTATTTCTGAGTTTATTTTTTCTTCTTTGAGAGAGAGAAATTCTATACATATTGGGGTTTCTTTCCAACTTTTCTGTTTTGGTTTAGAAATTACTACAGATGCACCATCTGGGCTGATTCTCATCACACAGACTCCAGACCATCTCTACTTTTTGTAGTCTGGGTATCAGAAAGTAAGGCACTATGCCAGGGCAGGGGGAGAGAATGCAATCCCTGTCATTCATTTGGTTCGTCTATTCAATCGATTACTTTCAGTGGTGCTGGAACAATTTGTATAGTGGGGGTACTGAGAGCCATTTAACCAAACTGCAAACCCTGGATATGACGGAAACCATATCAAGCCAGGAGGTGCTGCTGCATCCCCAGCACCTCTAGTTCCAGCACCTATGATTACTTCCCCTTAGAAAATTAAAGATGAATAATCAAGTGAGGTCTTAAGTATTTGTATGTTATAATGTCTAGTTTACTATTATGGACCCTGGATACATCAGCTCAGCTAACTACTAATATCCTGCAACTTAAGACTATATTAGATTGTTTATTTCAACAGGCTTTGGATCAGGTCCTTGCAGAAACTGGCTGTTTGGATTTCTGAGGTCACAATGTGATCTCAGTCATATTCAGACTGTTTTTCAGAAGTTGCCACTGATTTCTGGTGCCTCCGTTTGTGTGGCCATCTTAACACACCTTGGTGGATTCACTTAACTGCCATTTTAGGCACTTAAATCGGAAGTTTAGGCACGAATGGCATTCACAAAACCCTTGCTCAGTTACAGGGGTCTAAACTTCCTAGATGTCTAATTTTCATGGTTAAAGTCTCCAGGGTGCCTAAGTTTTGGCATCTAGGTATGTGCTTAGCCATGTAAGTCTTGACACCAACTTGCAGGTTGGTTCTTAATTCACAGAAAGGTGGGAATCCTCCTGGGGCTACCTTGCTGTCAGAACCCTCTACAGTAGATATGCTCTGAGCAGACCTAAACCTTCTCACAAACTGCCAGGAGCAGGCACTTCCCCTCTTTATAAACTTTTAGCTTAATGATTAGAACACTCACCCAGGATGTGGAAGTCTCAGTTCTAATTTCTTTTCAGCAGGGATTTGAACTTCCATATTCTGGGGCAGATTTCTTTCAAGCTCTCCCGATAGAGCTGTTCCACTGTACATAATTTAATATTCATTAAGCTAGCGGCAGGGATTCTATAGGCTTGTGATTAGCTCACTAACTTGAGATGTGGGAGACCTATGTTCTGAATCACAGTGGAATCTTCAACTTGACATACACCTGCATCACAGCCCAGTGGGTAGGGTACTTTGTTGAGAGGTAGGAGACCTGTTCACATCCCTACTTCATATCAAGTAGAGTAAGGATTTGAACACGAGTTTCATACATTCTGGTTGAGTACACTAACCATTGAGCTAAAGGTTTTAAGGCATTGGTAGTGCCTTGTCCTACTGGTTTTTTTAATGGGGAAAAAGAATAATTTGGCTTAGGTGTCTAACCTCAGAGATGGTTCATAGCTGTATATCCCAAGTGGAGGGAGGCACCTAACTCCATTTGAGGGGCAGAGTTTAGGCCACACTGACATTGCACTCTATGATTTTATGAAAGTATGCTGATGAGTGTGAATGTAATGTAACTAAACTATAGTTCATGCAAAAGGTCTCTTGTAAAGTATCATTACAAAGTTTATAATCTGAGTGTGGTTATCCTATATGTATAAATGTATCACTCCTGCGTCTGAAACTAGAAATATGAAATATAACTGAGGGCCTACTGTAATTATGCAAAGTGTGGGCCTTTAATGGTGGTTTGGAATCTTGATGGCTCCCATCAACCAGGACAATTGACTTCAGATGGCTCTATTTGCAGTCAGGCCTTCCTGTGAGTCAGGCTGGGAGTAATGAAGGCTTGGGGTCTTACAAGGACATGTGATCATGTCACCTGAACTGGAATCCATCTTTAATCTGGTTTTTTCCATTGAGGAGGAGGACTGGGAACCTAGAGGGACAAAGGATTCCCAGTGTATGCAAAAGATATAAGTGGCTGAACAGAACAAAAGGGTACGGCCATCATGAGGGATCCCCTAGCTACCACCTGAGCTGGAACATGGGCTATATCAGGGGAAAGGATTGTGCCCAGAGTAGGAAGGCATCCAGTCTGTGAAAGAAACTTATTGAAACATCTGAGGGTGAGATTTTCTGTATTAGTTTTATTACTGTAGTAGGGTTAGACTTGTGTCTTATTGTGTTTTGCTTGGTAATTCACTTTGTTCTATCTGTCACTACTTGGAACCTCTTAAATCCTACTTTCTGTATTTAATAAAATCACTTCTTACTTATTTATTAACCCAGCATATGTATTATCCCGGTTGGGGGGGGAGGCAAACAGCTGTGCATCTCTCTCTATCAGTGTTATAGAGAGCGAACAATTTGGGTTTACCCTGTATAAACTGAGTGTTAGACAGGAACACTTCTTAACCTACTTTCAATTAAGCTTGCAGCTGTTAGGGGACATGGTTCAGACTTGGGTCTGGGTTTGCAGCAGGCAAGCAGGTCTGGCTCAAACCAGGCAGGGTACTGAAGTCCCAAACTGCCAGGGCATGAAAGCAGGGGCAGAAGTAGTCTTGGCACCTCAGATGGCAGTTCCCAAGGGGGTTTTTGTGATCCACCCATCACACACACCCTTTCCTGGGCATTTCTTATTGGCTAACTTTGGTTCCCTATCGGCATGCTGATGTTGTGAATCTCATGCTTCGGCACTTAGCTTTTTCCATTCCCCATATAGAGACCCTGGGCACCCAACTCAGTGCTGTGGATTCCAGGTGACTGGTGATCTAAAGTTGGGTGTTGCAATGCTGCACATTGGTATTGTGTAAGTACCCCTTTTGAATCCCACTCCTTGGGCTATTTTCAGAGATACTAAATATACTATGATCAGTTGGAGGTGTGGTTCCTCAGCAGGCACAAGGGGTGGAATTTATCAAAAAGCACTCAAGTGATTGAGTTAGTACATCTCTCAATGGTTTGCACTCTTCAGTCACAGGTGCTTTTCAAATCCCATCCCAGGTGTTCAAGTTAAGTAGCCAAAAACCAAGGCACTAAAAATCAGTAGCACTTGTGAAAAACATTGTCTTAAGTGTTGGGAGTGTTCATACTCCTGAAATTTGCATGATTCTGCAATTTGTTTTTTCTAGATTGGCTAGCCATGCATAAACTTTAATAATCTGTCTCTAAAAAATGAAGTTTGAGACTAAACTGGAAGACCTATTTCTCCCATAAACTCACTATGGGAAACATCTGTTTCCTCAGCTATGGAATGGGTGGGGGAGATACCCCCACTTTTAAACCGCTGGACAGCTTAGATGATTGGAGATGTAGATAGCTAGGTAAACTAGTAGTTTATGGCCAAATGCTGCTCTTTCAGTTAATCTATCAAAATAGCCAAGTGAAACACAGCCAGACTCACAACTTTGTTGGGGATGTGTGGAAATTATTTATAAAAGAAGGGTGACCAGATGTCCTGATTTTTATAGGGACAGTCCCAAGTTTTGGTCTTTTTCTTATATAGGCTCCTATTACCCACCATCCCTGTCCCGGTTTTTCACATTTGCTGTCTGGTCACCCTATATAAAGGGCACAAATGTGTTAGCAAAACCAATAATGTAGCAACCAATTATAGCCACAACAAACAGCATCCTCCCCGAGGAAATGCTAAGTGGTAAACAATTGCTTCTCGGCTGGGGTGCAAAGCTTTCACTAGAAGGGGAGTCCGGTGTGAATATTTTAAACAGTTATACTGGAGAGAAGGGATCAGTCATACAGAGAACAGCAGAGATGAGGTTAAAACCTCTCTCCTCTCCTTAATAGCCAAATATCCATGAGTGTGATCAACAGTAGTGCTGATTAGCCTAATTAGCTGTTAGTCAATGAGTCATGAGGGGTCGGTTATAAAACCTGCAGAAAAGGAGATAGGAGTAGGTGAGGAGAGGGATAGTCTTGTGTGCTTGAGCACTAAAAAACTCTAGACTCATCCCTGCTTTAATCTTATAGCTACATAATATGGTTTTTGGCATTTTAACTGTATTGCAGTGGTTCAGGCCCTCAACTCAGGTATGGTTTTTGGTTTCCTTGAAGACTTGTCATTGGAACTAACTTATTTCTCTCTTGTCAAAACACCTTGTGATGAAAATGAATTTTTACATGGTTGGTTTGTTTTTTGAAAAACTTCTGGGGTTTTAATGAAAAATCTAACAATTGTTCACATTAAATGGCTTTTGAAAACAGACTTTTGTAACAGGGAGGGAGAGAACTTGTAGGTGAACATTTCTTGGGGGAGGGAAATAATTCATTTCAATAAGCATCTGCTTGTGTGTATTTCAGAAATAAACTTTACATGGATGAACAAAGGATAAGAAGCTAACACTTCTTGCTAAAACAAGCTTAAATGTCCTTGCTGGTCCCTTAAAACTTAAGACAATTGAGTATGTGAAAAGCATAAAAACCAGTATAGTGCTCTGCCTAGAGGACTGACATGTCATCAGGGTAATCCCTCTAAACTGGGTGTTCTTTGCTCAACAGTAGGCGGCACAAGGAGGAGAAAGTAGTAACTCTAAACCAAGTAACAGGTGCACAGTATTTTTTGTAATCAGAAACAGATGTATAATGGGAATTTTCATTCTTAGTCCTGCTCACTCCATATGGGTGAATTTAAAGGTCCATGAAAACTAACATTAACACTAGCATTTCTCTCCTCTGAGCGAAGTGCTTTCTTTTTATACTCAACGGCTTCACAGTTGTTTGTTCCTCAGCAGCCATTTTCAGATGAGAGATTACTAACAGCACATGGTCCAGCCCAACCTGCCGCCTTTTTTGCCTGCACAGATTTGCCTTCTGTGTAGACCTGAAAAGACGGCAGACCACAGTGACCAAACCCACTTCTCTTCTGCCACTACCTTATTCATTCAGAGTGAGTACCACATCCACAGGTAGAAGCAAACTCGAACAGCTTAATGGGATGAAATTGGAGGCCCAGATATCTTCATCCAGAGTATTAAAGGAACTGGCACATGAAATTGCACTCCCGTTAGCAAGAAGTTTTAATGAATCTGTAAACTCAGAGTTGTACTGTATGACTGGAGAATCGCTAACATAGTTCCTATTTTTAAGAAAGGGGAAAAAAGTGATCTGAGTAACTATAGGCCTGTTAGTTGACAACCATAGTATGCAAGGTCTTGGAAAAAAATTTGAAGGAGAAAGTAGTTAAGGACATTGAGGTCAAAGGTAATTGGGACAAAATACAACATGGTTTTAGAAAAGGTAACATATTTTAGACAAAGGAAATGCAGTAGATTTAATTTACCTCCTATTTCAGTAAGGCATTTGATACAGTTCCACATGGCGAATTAGTTAAATTGGAAAAGATGGGGATTCATATAAAAATTGAAAGGTGGATAAGGAACTGGTTAAAGGGGAGACTACATGTTGTACTGAAAGGTGAACTGGAAGGAGGTTACTAGTGGAGTTCCTCAGGGATCGGTTTTGGGACCAATCTTATTTAACCTTTTTATTACTGACCTTGGCACAAAAAGTGGGAATGTGCTAATAAAGTTTGCGGATGACACAAAGCTGGAAGGTATTGCTAACACAGAGAAGGACTTGGGATATCATACAGGAAGATCTGGATGACCTTGTGAACTGGAGTAATAGTAATAGGATAATTAATAGTGAAAAGTGCAAGGTCATGCATTTAGGGATTAATCACAAGAATTTGGTTATAAACTGGGACACATCAGTTGGAAGTAACAGAGGAGGAGAAGGACCTTGGAGTATTGGTTGATCACAGAATGACTGAGCCGCCAATGTGATATGGCCGTTAAAAAAGCTAATGCGGTTTTAGGATGCATCAGGTGAGGTATTTCTAGTAAAGATAAGGAAGTTGTTAGTACCATTATACAAGGCACTGGTGAGACCTCATCTGGAATACAGTGTGCAGTTCTGGTCTTCCATGTTTAAGAAGGATGAATTCAAACTGGAACAGATACAGAGAGGGCTACTAGGATGATCCGAGGAGTGGAAAACCTGTCTTATGAAAGGAGACTGAAAGAGCTTGGCTTGTTTAGCCTAACCAAAAGAAGGCTGAGGGGAAATATGATTGCTCTGTATAAATATCAGGGAGGGAGAGGAATTATTTAAGCTTAGTACCAATGTGGACACTAGGAAGTTTAGACTTGAAATTAAATGAAGGTTTCTAACCATTAGAGGAATGAAGTTCTGGAACAGCCTTCCAAGGGGAGTAGTGGGGGCAAAAGACATATCTGGCTTCAAGACTAAGCTTCATAAGTTATGGAGGGGGATGGTATGATGGGATAGCCTAATTTTGGCAATTAATTGATCTTTGAATATTAGCAGATAAATATGCCCAGTAGTCTGATGGGATGTTAGATGGGGTGGGATCTGAGTTACTACAGAGAATTTTCCTGGGTGTCTGGCTGGTGAGTCTTGCCCACATGCTCAGGGTTCAACTGATTGCCATATTTGGGGTCAGGAAGGAATTTTCCTCCAGGGCAGATTGGCACAGGCCTTGGAGTTTTTTCGCCTTCCTTTGCAGCATGGGGCCTGGGTCACTTGCTGGCGGATTCTCTGCACCTTGAGGTCTTTAAACCACGATTTGAAGACTTCAGTAACTCAGACATAGGTTAGGTTTGTTACAGGAGTGGGTGGGTGAGATTCTGTGGCCTGCATTGTGCAGGAGGTCAGACTAGATTACCATAATGGTCCCTTCTGACCTTAAGACTATAAGTAAAACTGAATGCATGTTAAATTAAAGTGGAACTTTGTTAAACCCCGGGTGCATCTCTGTCCATCTGGCTGAGTTGAGTCAAGTCATGGAGCATAAGGCCAGAAGGGACAACCAGATCATGTAGTCTGATCTCCTGTATACCACAGGCCACCAACACCTAGTTACTGGTGGTGGCTCAATAACAGATCTTCCAGGAAGCATGGGCCTTCTGATTCCAGATCAGCTGATCATGACTCACCTGTCATCTTCCCCCCTTGTCCATATGCTCTCCAAGGATTTCTTGGCTTCCCAGTGACTGACTGCATAATCATATGAAAGTAATCAAATGCAAATATTTACTAAAATATACTAGCTACACTCTTGATTGTTGTAGAAAATATATCACCTAACTGACAAACAGATAAGCAGGGATTTTAGCATCCACTCTAATTAGTGAGTTAAGATCATGAAGCTTATGTCTAAATCCACCTCTCTATATAAAAGAAATAGGTTAGCATTCCAGTCCTGAAATTCCATCCAAGTGAATGAACACTTTAATAGGAAAGTGAAAATACTCAAACAGATGTTGTTCAGTTGATGTCAAGCATGGCCTTGTTTTTCATTCTCCTCAGAAAGCAATATTGCCATCTCTCTTTCTGGTCCTATAACCACTGCAGGGTGATCACCTGCAACTAACATAACAGAAGTTAGTGTTGTAAGATGCATTGTCATACTTTTAGTATGAGTGAGGCTGTAGAAAGAGGTTAGATTTCAAGAAGGACCTAATGCTATGTGACACCAGGAGGCTGAAAATGAAACAGGAGACTGAGCAATCTAAGTGTACAGCCTCTGCATGTAACACTAGTCCCTCAATACTTTCTAAAGAAACGTTGCCAACTTTCTAATTGCACAAAACTGAATACCCTTGCCTCACCCCTTTTCTGAGGCTCCACCTTGATAACTCCACCCCACCCTCACTAGCTCTCTCATTTTCATCAGGATGAGAAGGGGGTTCCATTTTCAACTGCATGTTCCCATTGAAACCCAGACACCTGGCAACCCTACAGAGTGCTGCCTGCCTACTGCTTTACTTCTCACTGGTGAAACAATGATGTATGCAGCAGTTAAGATTTAAAAAAGGACAAATTAAAGTAACTTTCAGCTTTCTATTTTCCTCTTTTTTCCTTTTTATGTGTATTAGAGCCTAAAGGCTAAAGAAGTCTGGATAAGCATCCAAACTCTGGGAGACTTACTGAACCAAAATTTTGAGGTTTGCCTGCCATAAACGTGGATCCAACTGTATTGTGTTATAGAACTTAAGAGGCCTAATGTTGAGGATCCCAAAATGAAATGAAGTGATTTCCAGTGTAGAGGTGGTATCTGTTTTAAAGTGTGCATTATGCCCAGTGTTTCATTGTAAGAATATTGATAATGGGAGCTGGGGTATAGTGAGGGACAGGAATGGGTTGTAAATGGTTTCAAAGCATCTTTTTGAGAGAGTCTGCTCATTTTGACTACTGCAGTGTCCCAGGGCAAGGAGGATTTTTTTTGGTTGTGCATATTTGTGATGTAAAGTTTGGAGTGGGGGATTGTCATAACCTAGTCCTAGATTTGGACCTTAGTGTCCAAAATATGGGGGTTAGCATGAAAAACCTCCAATCTTAGTTACCAGCTTGGACCTGGTACTGCTGCCACCACCCAAAAAATTAGTGTTTTGGGGCACTCTGGCCCCCCCGAAACCCTTCCCTGGGGACCCCAAGATCCATACCCTTGAGTCTCACAACAAAGGGAAATAAAACTTTTCCCTTGCCCCCTCCAGGTGCTCCTGGAGAGATACACAGAAGCAACCTCCGTGAATCTAAGCAGAGGGAGTCCACCCTCTGTAATTCCAGTCCTGGAAACACAAGCATTTTCCTCTTCACCCAGAGGGAATGCAAAATCAGGCTAGTAAATCTAACAGACACAGACCTCCCCTTGACTTCTTCCTCCCACCAATTCCCTGGTGAGCTGCAGGCCCAATTCCCTGAAGTTCCCCACTAAAGGAAAAACTCCAACAGGTCTTAAAAGAAAGCTTTATAGAAAAAAGAAAAATACATACAAATGGTCTCTCTGTATTAAGGTGACAAATACAGGGTCAATTGCTTAAAAGAAATATGAATAAACAGCCTTATTCAAAAAGAATACAATTCAAAGCACCTCAGCAATTATAGACATGTAAATACAAAAGAACATATAAACCCAAAGATCAGATAAGGTACTCACAACTGGGAAACGGAAGATTAGAAAGCAGGAAATAGAAAAACTTCTCATCCGAGAGAGCATACAGGCAGAAGACAAAGAACTCAGACACAAAATTCCCTCCACCCAGAGTTGGAAAAAATCCTGTTTCCTGATTGGTCCTCTGGTCAGGTGGTTCAGATTACTTCTTTCCAGGTGAAAGAGACGTTAACCCTTAGCTATCTGTTTGACAGGGGTTAATTGCAGTTGCTGCTATGAAACTAATTCTGGCAAAAGCCATCTTGTTGAAATGTGCCACTTGTATCACTTCACATCTGGTATGGGTGCTACCATGAAAACTATTATCCGGTCTTTAATTTAGTCATCATGTGAGAATAAGAACCAGAAAACTGTAGCCATAGCAAGGCAGTGAAAATAAAGTAGAGTAAATTAGTCATACAGATCAGAAGATGGCATTACTTTTAGCAAGCTTTTACGAATTATTCTTCTGCAACATCCAAACTGGCTTTTCACTGAGGCCTAATCCAATGCTCACTGAAGTCAACTAGTCTTTTCACTATGATCAAGCTCAACCAATAGATTTTGTTCATCCTTTGTAAGCAAGGCCATTGATACTATAGAAGGGGCCACTTAAGGGAGTTGTAAGTATAACTATGGAAACTTCTTTAAGGATTCTAACTATAATCAATTTAAATTAAATCAGTAATATTTAGCAATGGTACGTATTTCTAATGCAAATTACATATTTTTGATATAAGTGCAGTAGTGTAACAAAGCTCTGTCCTTGTCTCCATGGATCCCGCATTTCCTGGCAGATTTCGCTAGCCCCAGAGGCTCACTGACTCTCCACATAGCCCTTCTCTCTCTCGAGGCAAGGGTGACAGCCTGTTGAGCCATTTTCATCATAAGCCAGCAAGTGAGGTAAGGAGAAGCTACCCTCCCTTGCACAGTTTGTCTCCCAGTCTCAGTGATTAATTGGCAGAGGCAAAGAGGGGAGCCTAGGCCCACCCTCTACTCTGGGCTCCAGCCCAGGGATCCTAATAGTATCAGCTAAGGTAGCTGACTTTTTAGAAACAGGATGCATACAATTCCCTGGGCCACTTCCCCTCAGCAGCCCCCACTTCCTCAAGATCCTTTTCACCCTTACCTCAAGGCTTCCTTCCTTGTGCCTGATATGGTTTGTACTGCTCAGACTCTCCAACAACATAGTTTCCTCCTACAGCTCCTGACACATATGCCCACCTGACTAACTGGGAAGCTTTTTAACTAGTTTCAGCCAGCCCCTGATTGGCTTCAGGTGTCCCAATCAGCCTAGCTGTCCTCCCTGCCTTCTAGAAAGATCTTAATTGGCCTTAGGTGTCTTCATTGACCTGGAGCAGCTGCCATTTGCTTATCCTAATAACAGGGATTTGTTTAGCTTACGGCTAATATATCTGTCTCCCATTACTTTACTATAGCCATCTGGCATTGCCCCGTCACAGTAGCTACTGGTGAGAAGCATTGTCTCAAACTGAGATTCAGCAGACCATCAAAGTAATCAGCATTACAACAATACTTTCTGCAGAAGGCATACCCTAATATACCAGGGAGAAACCTAGCACAATTCAGTGATAGCCTCTCTAATTCAGTGCTATTAAACGTGAACATCTGTTTCTCCTTTGATAAAACCTGCCAGATAAAACCATAGAGTGCTGTATAATAGCCTGGGCCTCTTCCATGTTCAGCATCTGTAAAAATAAGTACCATTGTTACATTACAGAAGGGTTTGTTTCCAACTTACTGTTTCAAAATACAAAACCAAAGCTATTTATAACTGAAATCCAATACATTGGCTGAAAATTTTTATTTGCCAATGAGAATATGCTATTTTTAATGCGTTAGATATTTAATTTACAGTATCCCTTTTACTATTTTCCCACAGTGTCCCTTATAGTATAGGTCACATTCAGAACATTAGGAAACATTTTCCTGTTGCCTTCTTTTGAGCCCCCTTTGATTCAACATTTTGTAAATGTATTTCTTGCACATTAAGAGGAAGAGAATAAATAGGTCACACTTAATCAGATTCTACTGGAGCATGTTTAATTTATTATTTAGATTTGTTGGCTATTTTTTCAGACTCGCAATGTTCCATTTTGTTTAATTTCCTAAATTATATACTTGTCTTTAATTTGCATCTTTGCAGAACACTTCAGAACTTACAACAGTATTCAAATGGACTGATGGGGACTAATAGTTATTGTACAAATAGAGAGATTCATGATGCAGCATTGTCACATTGCAGATAAGTGAGCGGTTGTCACTGCATGCCCTGATACCTTGGGTGTTTCCCTGTGCTTTACTGTTGTAGCTCCCAACCAGTGTCACTCACAAACAGCATGCATGTCACACCCTGAGTGTCTATATAGATACAACCCTGGTCTAGCAGCTCTAACCCCAGCAGCCTGTCAGCCACACCAGTCACACTCTGGCTTCCGCTTGCAGGGTGATCCCAACACACTCTCAAGTCCCCAGTTGTTCCAGAAATGTGTATTCACTGTTCTGGACAGTTCAGATATTTAAAGGTCCGTTGCCCCTGTAAAGGGTTGATATTCCACAGTTTGCGACTTTAACTGAAGTAACCAAACAGTTTGATTTAAACGCAGCAATGAATTGGTTTTGATTTTTTAAAAAAGTTACAATTTTAATACCAGATACCTTAATTTAAAGTCAGAAATGATTACAAGAGAAATAAAAATAAAATATTTTCTAGTAGCTAAAATTTAACAAGCTAGACTTGGTTCAAGATAATATCTTTACCACATGTTCTCAGCATCATGACTGACCAAATTCTCAGGTCAAGATGTCCTCACAAAGTCAGAGGTCTGATTCTTTTGTTGTACAGTGACAATGTCCTGATTTTATAGGGACAGTCCTGATATTTGGGGCTTATCAATGCCTATTATCCCCTACTCCCTGTCTCAATTTTTTAACCCTGTTTTGTTGTCTTAAATGAAAAAGAGAGCTTGGGTTTTCTGCCCCTTTCTTTTATACTTGAGTTAACCGTTGAAGTGGATTCTTCTGTGGATTATCCCTCAAAGCAAAGTTTATTCAAACAGTAAAGAAGGTGACATGGAGTCTGGTAGTGAAGGAGGTTCCATGTTCTTTCTTTTCATCCATGTTTGCTGAAATGCAAATTTACTGTCTCCTGACATCCCTTCTCCCTGCCGTCTCAAGAAAACTGTTTACTACTTATATTTAAGTTGAGGTAAACATACACCTTCATTCAGGATATTTCTGCCTGGACAAGACCGTGTGGTTTTGAACATGTGCTAAGGCCATCATACAGGGATCTTTCATAACTTTACATATGATGTTGCATACATTTCACCATGATATTATTGGCTAGCGAGTTAATTGTTTTCAAATGATACCTCACAAGGCATTTTTTGTACAAAGATTGTTACAGTAGTGGGTAGAGAGTGAATATAGGGGTGTTCAGCCACAAGCATACTCTAGCTAAGGCCCAGGCTTACATTCAAGGCGTGACATTTTAACAATATTGTAGTTAGGCACTGTGCTCAAAGAATGAAATGTTTATGATGAACCCTTAAAGCTATTTGATTCTCAGATGAACTGGAGGCTTATTTCTCATAACTTGGAATATTACATCTGAGGAACCAAATATTCAGTAAAAAAGAGGGCTCTGGGCCTGATCACTACTCACTGAAGTCAGTGGAAAGCCATTTTTATTTCAATGGGCTTTAAGTCAGGCCCCACAAGAGACAGAAAGGAATAGATAATAAATATTTGATTAAAAGAAATAACAAAACAAGTAGGGCACAGCTCAGGCACAGTACTTCAATATGTCAGAGAATTACAATAGGGTTCTATGTTTCTGGATGTCGTGAGATATACCACACTAAACACACTTAGCATGAGTTCCAGGATCCAGCTCCATTCTGGTATGGGCTGGTAAAACTCAGTTGAATTGTGGAATTTGCCTTAGCAGTTATTCAGAATTGGAGAGTTCTCCTGTTTTTTCATATTACCAATGCTGCCTCCTTCCCATCAACACCTGAAAAGAAAATGTAGTGAACTTCCTATCTATGATAGAAACTGATATCAACATTGTAATGATCTCTGCTCAGTCAACTGCCACATCCAGGAATAAAATCCTGACAAACCTGACTGTTGGTTTGTGGGCTTGGGGGCAATTATATTTGTTCTCAAGTGATAGAGCATGGATTGCAGAAATGAAGCGATTAGAAACCATGGGAAAATAGAGACAAATGGGATGAAAATAAACTAGAAATACTGAACCAAAAATGTAATTATACTAGTGATAAACTTCACCCACTGACTGTCCAAATGACAAGCTGGAAAGACTGAATAAGCACCACTGAAAAACCACCTAGACAGTGTAAAAAATAGTGCAAATGCAGATAGTGGAATTTAGGCTAAAGTAGTACTTCCTATATCCTGACACAGTACTGAAGACAAAAGTGGAAACTTCTAGGCCTCAATTCTGTGAATCTGCGTTCATATAACTTTATTACTGTGCGTAGATCTAATGGTCACAAAGTTAAGTACATGCATAATTGTTTGCACATCAGGGCCTTAAAGACCATGCTGCTGGGTGGGAAGAAATCATACTGTCCCAACAGGCAAATACCTGACCCAATCATGAAGAGAACCTGTTAGGTAAAATTGCCTAATTAAGAAAAACTTAATCATATACAAGAATGAAACCAAGGATAGGAATTGTACTCTGAAGCCAGGATTCAGGATATGATTGTGTAGGGGAAAACTCTTATTCAGTAGCTTGGTCAAAAAATTTCAAAATTCAAATTCTCCACAAATAGTTCATAGAAGACTTTTACTAAAAAAGTACCAACATTTTAATTAATCTTCTGCAATTTGTTCTAATTTTTGACCAGCTCTGTCATCATAGTGATAGATTTTGACTTTTTACTTCCATTCTGTCTTCGAATACAAGCTTTTGTGAATGGACTAATTAAAAGAATGCATCATGCCCCATTGTCATCTCATGTTTTTTGGAACATATGGTTCAGAATCCTACTGCTGTGATGAGTTCTTAACCTAGAAGATTCTAAAATGCAGATGTTTTGGTTTTTATTCGTATTGTTTTTCTTTCACTTTTTACTGTAACTCTTTGTTCAACCCAGCACCATCATCCCACTCAATTTTATCCCCAGCTTGAATCACCCACCTGCCATTCAGGTTCAGCCATGTGACATGATTATACATCAGCTGCTGTTCTAACCCTTAAGTCTAACAACAGCTTTTCTGTTATATTTGCTAAACCTACTTCAGTCTCCACATGTTGAATTTTTGATTCTCAGCTGACTCAACAAAGATGTTGGTTTTGTTGTTATGCTTGTGATAGGACACATGCCCAAAACAGAACTGAACAGAAACCACCAACTCCTCTCTTGCAAGCCAAAGAAGAACCATTAAAAGGTCAGGACATTGGTTACCATCACCAACTAACATCACATTTGAATCAATGACTTAGACATGAAAAGCTAAGTGTCTCATTACCAGTCTTCAGTAAAATTCAGTCCTTCTTTATAGCCATTTTTTTGATGTTTTGGTGCTTAGTCATCTCCATTCTCTGTTTCCATAAGATGCCTATCTAAACTTAGGCTTTCCTTCCTGCAAAGAAGTCTGTTTTTCAATGCTGTGCTTTCTTATACATTTTAATGCCTTTTGGAATTCCCCACTTGTTCTTTTCTCCATATTCCTCTTATCATTCTGTGATACTGGGCTTCTTTAAAGCCAGGTACCGTATGCAAGAACAAAAATAATCTGAACGCTCTTTATTTAGCTACAATGAGCATGTAGAAAGTCATCAGACAGCTCCCAAAGGTGGTTCTCCCTTCATAATTTTCCAGCAGTTTGGATAACTTAGATTGTGGAGATGGTGGTTAATAATTGCCCTATTTGAATTTATTGAAGTGGAGAGGAGAGGAGATTACATTAAATATGTAAATATGCTAAATCTTCACACTCACTAGAAAACTCTATGAAGAGGAAGCTGACTCTATTGCTGATTTAGCTGAGCACTACAAATATTTATTACAAAACATTTACATTCAAAACCACCAATATCTTGATGAGGCTTTGTCTTATCTTGATTCATTTTTACAGTATTTTAATACCCATACTTTTTTTAGAAAGGTAATTACTCAAACCATTCAATTCTAGGCACCTTTCTCAAGATAATTGAATCATTCACTACAAAATACTTCATCTAACTCTGCCACTACATAAATCTCCAAATATTTCAATCCCTTTAGGGTCCAGTGAAATTGGAAATTACTTATTGTACTCTAACAGAATACCTAATTCAAAGAGGCCTTTTTTCCCCCATTGACTTTTCATGTGAATATGTTGATAGATAAAATGTATGGTGGAATTGGGAAATATTTAGCAAGTATAGGTAAGGTCACATTAACAAACTGGTAGAGGGTATACAACTGAGCATTATTGTTTTTAATCATGGAAATGCTAGAAAATAATTTTCTCCAAGTCTAAAGATTTTATATTGGTTCTAAATAAGTGTCTGTGTAGTAAAGAACCTGTAATGGTGGTATCTGAGCAGTAAGACTGGCAAAAAGTACTTCATATATAAAAATGAACTATATGAATTGAGTGTGTTAACCATCAGCTGTTGAAACTCCTAGTCAGCTGGATGATGCACAGTTGACAATATAGGAGCTTGTACTACGGCCAAAACTATATAAACACACACTCTGAATGATCAGGGTACTTGTTGGTATGCTCTACTGGGGAAGAAGGGAAGGATTCTTCGCTATAGGATGGGGATTCCTGGCGTGTCTACATCTACCTTGTGCTTAGTTCTCACAAACTTCCACCTCTGCATAACCTCACAACAGACCTCATTCTACAGGATGGGTAGCCCCTGCTATTCAGGCTTCCTAAATCTTGCATCCCCCCTCCACTTGCCCTCTAACTACCACCCCAATTCAGACTCTAACCCATCTTCCATTGAAGTCAATGAAAAGAGTTCATTGACTTCAATGGGAGTTGGCTCTGACCCTCTTAGCAGGATTTCACAGCTTCTTCTGCACTTGGGTCACTCTGCACCTGTAAGTACAGGAGAGAGAATTCTCCAAAGTTTTTATTGATCAGCCTCATACATACCAGAGAAGGCTGGAGCTAGTTTGCTGTGCAAGTGAAAAACATCTACAAACTAGTATGAGGTAAGTTATCAGTCTTCCTGGAATAAGACAGGAAAGATGTTAAAGTGGTAGCCAACTTTCTGGGTTGGATTGAGATACTACTCCAACTGGTCCTCTAAAAGAGTTTGTTAGTTTACATGTGATTGAGGAAGGGTAGTAGTTGGGTCCTAGCCTAAATTAAAATAGTAGGGAAATCTTGAAGAAAAACAATAGTTCCACTTGCTATACTCTACTCATTAAGAGAGCCCTTATTTGCAAATAAATCCATTGTTGTCTCTTAGATTTTATGTACAGTGAGTGTGAAAGCAAGAATGAAATAGTGCAGATTACAATATAAATCAAAATAAATATATTTATCAAGAAGCCAACATTTCCCCAAGGGTAAGAGAGATTGTCAAATAAGGACTGTTTTGAAGTGTCTGCTGCAGTGAATCTTACAAACAGAAAGCTATATCATATGTCAAAAACATCAGTGATAGAATAAATTCCATGGGGAACCACTATAGAAATCCTGAGGAAAGCAAACAGAGAAAGTGAGATTAGTGCAGAAGGGCATAAGGATAAAGTAAGCAAATGTAAGAGAGCAGAGGGTCATAAAGTCCTTGTCACTAACAATTCAGGAGAGAGAGATCATCCTCATTTTCCTTTGAGACTTGATGCTGTTAGTACCACAAATGGGCATAGAGAAAAGGCTGTGATGAATGAAGCCCTTGTATGCTTGCAGTTACTTTCCCAGTATTTAACATTTGGCTACACGTTGTTGCAGTATTAAAGGCAGGGAGTGATACTATAGAAGATGACTAGTATGAATCAACAAAGATTACTCAGTAATATATTTAATATATTCTTTCTATTATCTTATGTCTTTAGGCTGTGTGGTTAGCTATGCATTATAATAGTCTATAGCTACATAATTAATTATTATTTCTGCACAGTCCCCTGCCTTGTTCAGAAGGGAGTTGCTCTGTGGAAGGATCATAAGAACAGCCATATGGTGTCTAACCAATGGTCCATGTAGCCCAGGATCCTGTCTCTGACTGGCTAGTACCAGAGCTTCAGGAGCAGTGTACGGAAGACGGCAGTTGAAATGATCAGCTCATCTTTCCTTCTCAGCTTCTGGCAGTCAGAGGTTTAGGGTTGCTTCAAGCATGGGACTGCAGTTTTGCGAAATCCCTCTGTAGTTCTTCAGTCTGCTTTGGACTTAACTATATTGAATAATTTTGTATTATCTGCAAACTTTGCCTCTTCACTATGTGTACTCTTTTTCCCAGATCATTAATGAATGTGTTGAACCAGTGGTCCCCAACCTTTTTGTGGCCAGTAGCACATTCATGCTTTCAGAAGAGTGTGGTGGGCGCTAACAATTTTTCAAGGCTTCTTGTATTTGTACATTAAATAATACAAAAAAATCACATTAACTATTACATAATATATGAATCCATAAGATAAAAAGAGTAATTTTACATGTAAAAGGTATGTATTAAATTATTCTGCAAGTTACTCTTTCACCTTATCATGTGAATTTGTTTTTATCTATCTGTAAGAAAAATTAAGGAGTTTTTACAAAATAAATATCACAGTTTTCATCTTATTTATTTTTGAAAAGTAAAACATTGTTGAACTGCTGGTCCAAATATATTTGTTATTCTCTAACACAGAATGAAGCCTACAGCCCCAGAGTTCTGTTGCCAGCAGGCGCCGGGCCACCGTTTCTCTCCTGCTTAAGCCGTGGGCCCATGCCTGCCAGGGACAGAGAACGCCGGTGCCCGCAGCCTGCAGCCCCAGAGTTCTCTGTCCCCGGCAGGCACAGGGCCCCGACTTCTCTCCGCTGCTGGGCACTAGGCAGGCCACACACCTGCTGGGGACAGAACACCAGCACCCACAGCCCCGGAGTTCTGTCCCTGGCAGGCACAGGGCTGCAGCTTCTCTCCAGCTTAATCCCCGGAGTTCTCTGTCTCCGGCAGGTGCGAGGCTGTGGCTTCTCTCCCCTGCTGGGTACTAGGCAGGCGCACATACATGCCCCAGTGAGCACCATCGTGCCCATGGGCACTGCGTTGGGGACCGCTGTGGAACAGAACAGGTCCCAGTGCAGGTCCTTCGGGGACCCACTCTTTACCTGTCTCCATTGTGAAAATTGACTATTTATTCCTACCCTTTGTTTTCTATCTTTTAACCAGTTGTAGAAGCAGGGTTGTAGTGAGAGGAATATTGTTCGTATGACCCCTGCTTCATTTGTTGCAGAAATAATACAAGTCAGGAGATTTCAGGAAGGAAAAGGATGGCCCGAAAAGCATTCTATCCCTGCCTCTGCCAAAGAGTTCTTATATGATGCTAGGCAAGTCACTAAAATCAAACACATCACAGGTGGCCACTTACTGTGTGTTCCACACTTAGCAATCCTATAAAATGTTCAGTGGGGAAAAAAATTGTCAGGGACATGAAATGGGTAACCTAACAGCTTCTAATATATATCCATGTTAAAACCATATAGCCATTTAAAATAGCCTATATGAATTTAAAATTATCTATTTATATTAACAATATTTTAGGCAGCAACTACTAACATCTATTGTGTTGTTTCATGTGTCTTGGCTAGTGAATTGCTCAAAACTGAAGCCAAGAAATGTAGTCTCCTTTCACTTCATTGAAAAGTTACAGGATTATCCAGCATGTCACCCAAATTAGCATGACAAGCTTATCAACTGACTTTTTAAAATTTAAGGGGTTTTGTAATGAAGCTATTTATGGACGTGAAATATAAATGTTAATCCAATTGATAAAAAGCTAAACTTTTAAATATATTTTCCTTCATTATGCTTGAATGCTTTTTTTTTGGTGAGGGAGGGGAAACCCAAACAGCAACTGCTGAAGTCCTTTTCTGACAATATTTTAATAGATTAATGAGCCATGCACTTGGTCAAATAAAGATAGTCTTTCAGAAATCTTGAATTCTTTCAAATCAAGCAGCCAGAGCCTTACAGTTTCAGTTAATTCATTGCACTTTGTATCTCAAACAGCTTGATAGTTTTCTGAAGTAATCTGGAAATTCAATCATTTTGCTCCGAAAAGGAAATAATTTCTGTATCAATAAACAAAAATCTATTTAAAGCTCCTAGCAGTCAAGATGCATGATGTGAAGAAATAATTTGGATAATTCAGAACCTGAAATGTTTCATAATTTACTGGATGGTGGAGGGGTATTTTGTTGTGTTTGGCAGAGGAAGAATATATCCCATGAACACTATGCTATATGTTCTTCCTAGATGGCTGAACAGGGAGCATGAGGATGATGCTAGCTCTCATCAAGATGTCTTCAGAAGCCATGCAAATTATCTATCATAAAAATTGCTGCCTAGTTTGGGATTTTGTGCAATGTCTAGCATTCCTAGAGGAGTTTCTCTGAGAACATAAGTGTGTTGGGTGAGTATATAACAGAGAAATATTTGTGTTGTGTAGAACATATGTTCACATATTTATTTATCTCTACATGGGGAATGATAGAACTACAAAATCGTTATGGTGCCCACTGGATACGGTGAGAGCCTTAGGGTACCATACCAGCTCAGATTTGTCACTGTGGAGAGAATTGTTTTATTTATTTTGGACTCTTGCTTTTAAAACTAAGGATCTACATTTTGATTACTCTTCTTGTGTGAGATGCTGGATTGATTAAGGATATGACCTTTTCAGATGATTAAATATATCAGGGCTATAGTCTCCCTTCTGTGGGGTGTGGAGAAACTTCATTTCTGAGGTATAAATGGAGTTAGTCACTTCCTATCCTGAAGAGTTTGAAGCATCAAGTATAATGCAGGGTGTGCTGACGTCTTCTGATTACAAAGGGCCAGAGGAACCACAGACAACTGGTGTATATCCTCAGGCCTCTGTGAATCCCAGAGCAAATCCTTATGCAAAGCTACCTGGTTTCCTCTATCCTTTCAGCATGGCTTCCTTAGAGACCAGAGTTCTATAATTCTTCTGCCAGTATCTGTCCTAGTTTGCTCTCCAGTGAGCAAGTTAGAGACTGGTCTTGCTTCCCTTGCAGCAAGCAAATGAATTTTAAAAACTCATGATTTGGGATGTTTCAACTTGATTCAAGACTTCTTGAATGGTTGGGGTTGGTAATTCAGTGATATTTCCTAAACAGAGCAGGTGCTCCTCCACTCCAGAACACTGCCATGCCAAAACCTTCCAGATTACCCACGGAATTGCAACTACAAGCAATTGGTGTAGAACAACATCTATAGACTCATGGATGGATGGGAGTCTGCTGAGTTAGAATAGAATCCTGACTCCTAGTCCTGTGCTGTACTCAGTAGGTAACATTTTCCACATTTCTTGTTATGGGAGAAATATTGTGTTAGGGGGCTTATTCCTTCACCCTCTCTCTTCCCTGGTCCTTCTCACGTGAACAGAGCAACAATACCCAAAGTCCAAAGGTGCAAACAATTCAATGTTTATTGGGGTGAACTTCCAGTAAGCATGATTCCAGTTTCCTTCCTTAGTGTCCCCCTTCCCAGCTCTGACACCACAGAGCCTTGCCTGTGTCCCTGTTTCTGTTCCCATCCCCTGTTCCCATTTCCCCCTTTAGCAAAACATGATCCCAATTCCCCCACCTCCATCCCCAGTCCCTGTTCCCATTTTCCCCCTACTTCCTGATTGACTGCAGACTATATAGTATAACTTGAGTTCTGCTTAACTATATCTTAACCAATCATTTTACTGAAATTTAACTAACCAATCCTAACATATTGTAACGTGGTTATTTAACCAATTATATCCCACCACCTTAATTGGTTTACACCCAACAAAATTAATTATACAGCAGACAGAAACAATTACAGAACCAAACAGAGACCATGCAAATAAACATACAAAACAATACAGAAGTGAGGATTTCACAACTACATTTATACAGACATACGGGTTTTCCAGCTGTGTCTATTGATAAGTGAGTTCTTACCCAACAGGATGCTATCAAACTAAGTTTTCTTCTAGGCTTTTCCCTTTCTCTGGAGGTGATAGATCGGATCATCTTCCTAAGAGCCCCAGATTGCCTTATTTCAATATGACTAAACAGGGCCTCAGACTGTCACAGTAAGAAAAGGCCATTACACAGACAGTGATTTTTGATTTTTTCTTTTATATCTCTGTAACTAGCTAAGTAATAAGAATATACCTAAATTCTTAAAGTATAGGCCTTAGCAGACAGGCCTGAATATCTCTATCCTAACATATTGTGTGTGTCATTTGTAATTCTTAAAACAACTCTTCTAATATCAGAGGGGTAGTTGTGTTGGTCTGTATCCACAAAAACAATGAGAAGTCCAGTGGCAGCTTAAAGACTAACAGATTTATTTGGGCATAAGCTTTCATGAATAAAAACCCCACTTCTTCAGATGTATGGAGTAAAAATTACAGATATACGCATAAATATACTGGCACATGAAGAGAAGAGAGTTACCTTACAAGTGGAGAACCAGTGTTGACACGGCCAATTCAGTCAAGGTGGATGTGGTCCGCTCCCAATAATTGAGGTGTCAATACCAAGAGAGGGAAAATTGCTTTTTTAGTGAGCCAGCCATTCCCCATCCATATTCAAGACCAAATTGATGGTGTTAAGTCTGCAAGTGAACTGTAGCTATGCAGTTTCTCTTTGAATTTTTGTTGTTGTTGAAGGATGGCTACTTTTAAATCTGTTGTTGAATGTTCTCCTACTCGCTTTTGTATGTTACCATTCCTGATGCCTGATTTGTGTCCATTTATTATTTTATATAGACTGTCCAGTTTGGCCAATGTACATGGCAGAGGGGCATTGCTGGCATATATCACATTAGTAGATGTGCAGGTGAGTGAGTCCCTGATGGTGTGACTGATGTGGCTGGGGCCTCTGATGGCGTTGCTAAAGTAGATATGGGGACAGAGTAACCAACAGGATTTGTTACAGGAATAGGTTCCTGGGTTAGTGTTTCTGTGGTGTGATGTGTAGTTGCTAGTGAGCATTTGCTTCAAGTTGGGGGCTGTCTGTAAGCGAGGACTGGCCTGCCTCCCGAGGTCTGTGAGTGAGGGATTGTTTTCCAGGATAGGTTGTAGATAGTTGATTATCTGCTGGAGAGGTTTTAGCTGGGGGCTGTACTTGATGGCCAGTAGTTTTCTGTTTTCCTTGTTGGGCCGGTCCTGTAGTAAGTAAGACTTCTGGATGCCCATCTCGCTCTGTCAATCTGTTTTCTCACTTCCCGAGGTGGGTATCATAGTTTTAAGAATGCTTGATAAAGATCTTGTAGGTGTTTGTCTCTGTCTGAGGGATTAGAGCAAATGTGGTTGTATCATAGGGCTTGGTTGTAGACAATGGATCATGTGGCATGCTGCCCTGGATGGAAGCTGGAGGCATGTAGGTAAGTATAGTGGTTAGTAGGTTTCCAGTACAGGATGGTGGTTATGTGACCATCACTTATTTGCACAGTAGTGTCTAGGAAGTGGATCTCTCTTGTGTGGACTGATCCAGGCTGAGGTTGATGGTAGGGTGGAAATTGTTGAAATTCAGGTGGAATTCTTCAAGGGCTTCCTTCCCTTGGGTCCATATGATGAAGATGTCATCAGTATAGCACAAGTAGAGGAGAGGTGATAGGGGATGAGAGCTGAGGAAGTGGTGTTCTAAGTCAGCCATAAAAATATTGGCATACTGCGGGGCCGTGCAGGTACCCATAGGAGTGCCGCTGACTTGAAGGTATAAGTTGTCCCCAAATCTGAAATGGTTGTGGGTGAGGACAAAGTCACAAACCTCAGCCACCAGGAACTGACAAAGGAGGTGCTGTAGTCATCATGAACAGGTCAGATTGTGAACAGGAGGCTGCTAGGCAAGTCTCCAACACCACATTGTAAGGCAACTCCCTTCTCTTCATGTGCTAGTATATTAATGCCTGTATCTGTAATTTTCACTCCATGCATCTGAAGAAGTGGGAATTTTTTTACCCACCACAGTTTATACCCAAATAAATCTGTCTTTAAAGTGCCACTGGACTCCTCGTTGTTTTTGTGGATACGGACTACCACGTTCTACAGGACACTATCCTCTGATCCCACGGAGGAGTACCAAAAGAAACTACACCATCTGCTCAAACTCCCTGCTGTAGCACAGGAACAAATCTACACAGATACACCCTTATAGCCCCTACCAGGGGTATTCTATCTGCTACCCAAGATCCATAAATCTGGAAATCCTGGATGCTCCAACATCTCAGACATTGGCACTCTTACAACAGGATTATCTGGCTATTTGGGTTCTATCCTCAAACCCTATGCTACCAGCACTCCTAGCTGTCTTCGAGACATCACCAACTTCCTGAGGAAACTACAATGCACTGGTGATCTTCCTGAAAACACCATCCTGGCCACAATGGATGTAGAAGTTTTTACACCAATATTCCACATAAGGATGGACTACAAGCTGTCAGGAACACTATCCCTGAATGAGGATACAAGGTTCTCCCTTACTCCTATCTATCTACTGAGAGATTTTGCCATGTTCTCCAGCCTCTCCTCCACTTTAATTGGGAACATCAATGCCCTATAAAAAGAAAATACCACCAATTTTGCTCAGCCTGAGTCTAAAAGTTCAAGTACAAGAAGCACTTCTTGCCATAAGTATCCTGAGAAATATATTGTAATGAAAAACAAAACCAGCCAAAAACCCACATAATTTCCAATTCCATTTCGCAGTGTATTCATGGGGAAAAAACTCCTCTTCACTGCTGAACTTTGACTGCTGTTATAATCAAAAAGCATGGAGTTTCCTTTTTAAAGCCCTTTTGAAATATAATTAAAGCAAATGAGTAATTAAAACCAGTATAACCACACACAGTATTACAAGTGTAAATTGAGGCAAAATTTTCTAAGCTACTGCTGCTCAAACTTAGTGATGTATGTCCTCAGAAGTTATAGTTCAAGCCTATCTTTATAATAATATCCCAGAATACAAATAAGTTATTTGGGAGGGGATATTTCAAAATAAAAACCTAGTCAGAACTGAACAGCTGGCCTTTATCTCTCTAATGAGCCAGGCCAAGGCATTTAGAAATTTGGATCCACATCAGAGTTTTGTGATTTTGGCATTATATTGAAAGCATAACTATTAGATATATTACATGGCCATGAAGTGGGCATGTGCACATTTTCTATAACTCAGACACATTTATAGAAGATGTTGTATTTTCATGAATAACTCCTTTAGAGGACTATAGTAGATTGTCAGCATCCAGACATATTTATTAAGAATGAAATTTCAACTCAGATTTGCAAGCACAACAGTTCACTGTTCACTCTGTGTAATAGTGTCTAATTACATTGTTTCTTTTAGAGTAAATTGAGGTTTTAAACATGTATTATCAGAGAAAGCTGAAACAATTAGCTAATAAGTGGCACTACTGAAAATATTAGTCTTACTACTGGTATTGACTGGAAAGGTAGTGGTTATAAATGCAGTGTTGCTTAGCAACTGGAATAAAATGCTATATGGCAGAGAAGTTTAGTTATTTCTTATCTCTTCACCAGAGAACTGCTAGGATATTTATATATTGGGTATGTTAAACATGAATGAGAGAGAGAGGTCCACAGCCCTCTACACAAGCTATCCATGGCACATTGAGATGTATAGAATATTCCTGTTTGTGTTTGAAAGTCTCTTTTTCAAACAAAATTCTCTCAATCTTTCTTTCTGCTAGTTTTCTTATGGAAATAATAACATGTAAAATTGCTTTCATCTCCTGTATTCTGTAATGACGTTGTTGTACTGATATGCTAATGTATTTAAATGAGACATTATATTTCAAAATCCACTAACAGATTAAAAAAATGGCAGCGTACTACAAATAGAAATACTTCTGGTATGGGGACATAAACTGAACTATGTTTACCAATCTGGTAGCCAAGCTCTGAAAATAACCATATTGTCAAAGGCCATCAGAAATATAAGGAAGTTGATGCCACACACACACTTTAGTGGTAGCACTATTTCAAAATGAGGATGTTCAGAAGTCTTTATTTCCAGAAGAGAAGATGAGAAAGATGGGCTATGTTAACCCAGACGGCTCTTTACATGTAGCTGGGGGCCTGATGTCAATGAAACATACAGGCTCTCTTCAAAACAGGCACTAAATATAGTCTCCAGCACAGAGAGCAAATTGCACCAACCAACACAATCCTATATTTACATGATACGAAGCTGCTTTCCTGTTTGAAGCAACAATTTTGTCTTTGGCCAAGTAAATTATGAGGCTGAATTATGAAATTTTCATTAGCCCAAGATATGGTTATTATCAAGTTAGTGGAAGCATCTACAAGTTGTTATACTGAAATTTTTATGATTTTAATATTGGGAGAGATTCTGATGTGGATCTGCATTTCAAAACACTTAAGATGGGATTTTCAAAGGGTCCTAAGGGAGTTAGGTGCCTGAAATGGACATAACTTCTTTAAGCTCCTTGAAGATTATCCCCTCTAATGTCAAGGTTGATATAACCAGGAGTTCGAGCTCAAAAGTTTAAGAAATAGGGACCAATTATAAAACTAAGATGTGGATCTGGGTTCTTAATACCTGACACCTTCCCAATCGCTCATCTTCCTTTTTCATCACCCCCAGCTCAAGCAAAAAAGTTTTTTGAGATGAGTGCAAGGATTTTCAAATTGTATGGTGTACCCTGTAAGTTTAAAACAACATGCAGTATCCTTATATGCTGACTGAGACCATTCCTTTCCAATATATTATTTATTATGCTTTTAGAAATAATTTTGCTATCACATTAAAGTTCCTTGCAAGAAAATAATGGCACTAATTACTACCTGCTGGTGGTATTAGATCAACAATGATACTTGGTACTGTTTGTATGTAGTATCACTTGACCTTTCAAACAGTGTCAGAGGCAGTATCAGTCTCTATTGCCTGCCAGTATGTCTCAAGATCATGAGGGGGGGGACGATGTATGTTCATTGCAAGGGAAGGTGCGCGCGTGCACACACAATAAAAAATACTCAGCTCTAGTTCTGTGATTGTTGAAAAATAGATTTGGATTGACTGAAACAATTTGAGTTTCAGTTTTGACAAACTGGCAAAGAAAAAAGGAAACTTCTAAATGTAGCTTGTGGCTACATTAGTCCATTAGTCCTTTGTGGCTTTGGGCCTTTTTCTAATAATTAGCTCCTATTTCCACTCCTCTAATGAACACTGGCCCGTACAGGAATAGATCTGACTTTTTTTATACAAGGTATTGTCTCTAATGAAATATCTCCAAGGGAGAGCATATTGTAAAGGAACTTGGTATATCCCTTTAATTAGTTATGAGCCCTCCGGGAACACTCATGTTCTGTGTTTTAGAAGTCACCATAAACCAGTCAAAACAGCAGTATGCATATAGCTAGGCCTTGCATGTTTGTGTATAGTTAGTGAACATTAGTGCACCCAGCTATGCTCTCACGATTTCTTCATATTCTTGTGTGACGAGCAAATGACACAAGACAACAGAAATGTATGTAATTTTCTGAACACTCTTATTGCATCTTTCTTTATTTTCTTAATAGAATAAACTATGTATTAATAAAGCTGTCTTCCTTGTTTAAAACACAGTATCCCTTAATGCATGGGAAGTATTTCTATGTGATGATGTGCCCAAACTCCTGAAAGTATATGACAAGGAACAATGATTAATAATTCTGCCCATCTTATCTTTGATTATGCAGACTATATTTTTAGTTATTTGGGAATAAGGTCACTTGACTTTCAACATAACATGTGTAAACCCCCTTTTTCACACCCATAACTAGCTGAAATGAGGATATAGATGTAGTTTGAAACACAGCAGTAACATAGACATTGGCAAAATATAGTTAGTGAATGTTAGAGAATTGATTATGTTGCACCTGCAGACATTTAGAGTTTTCATATGTTCACTAATTAATAACACTGTATAAATTTTCAATTCAGTTTTGTCCCTTGTTTGATATAACTGAAGACATTTGAGGCCATAAAAATAGCAACAAACCATATTAAAAAATAAAGAATAGATTTTTGCTCAGCTGAATAGGCTGCCAAACTCATTTTCATTCTTGTAGCTACTAAATAATGGCAGACACTCAGCAAGCCAACCAGCTGCAGAGGGGGAACAGGGGCCTCAGGAAAAAAAATAAGTAAACACTTGAAACATATAATTTAAAATGGGATGTCACTGCTGAATGAAAATATTATTTATATTGTGGCAGTGCATAAAAGGCTCACTTGCAGACCAGGAACCCCTTTTTGTAGCTGCTGTACAAACATAAGATCCCTGCCCACTCAGATCACAATCGTAGGCTGTCTACACTTACGTCTGCATGTCGAGTACATACACTATGCCCCCCCTTCCCCAGCACGGTATAAATAGCCGCTTAGACAGGCACTGCGTAGGTGAGTAGAGTAAAGACACACCAGAACTTTAAGGTATATACCCTACGCTGTTTTCTACATACCCAAACAGTACCTTCCTATTTACTTTGTTTTAACTGTGTAATGTCCTGCTGTCTCCACACCACCTGAGCCTTTCACTGGGGTGTGTAGCTACTCATACCCTACACACTGCCACCAGTGTAGACAAAGCCTAAGGCAAAGACAAGTGGCAAAAGGTAGACTGACAAAAGATGTGGAATGAGGGTGGGATTTTCAAAAGCTTTTAAGTGATGTAGGAGCCCAAGTTCTACATTGATTTTCAATGGAAGTTATGATCATTGTAAAATTAAAACAAAGGCAGTTAAATTATGATATTTAAGAATGTATTCTAAGCCAAATGGTCATTTGGTACAAATCAACATAGTTCTGTTGAAGTTATCAATTCCATAGTAGATATGTCTAAATTCTCTAGGTGCTGTGAAAATTTCAAACAGCATTTTTACAGTCTGCCTTTTTTAAGTCTCCAGGAAGGAAATGATTTTCCATACCCAGAATCTTAGTGGAATTCAATGCCGGGTTTATAAGAGGCACAGTAGGTAAGGTCTTATCTCTATTTGTAGTCTAAGTTTATTTTATTTACTTATTATTTAGCACCATAAATGTGCATGGAGCTATACAGAGCAAGTAAATATCATTGTAAGCTCTCTGGGGCAGGAACAATTTGAGAAGAGAGAAATATTGACAGACAATACAGTGGGAGGGATTGGAAATGAGATGAGATAATTAATGGTCCAGAGCAGGTCATGCAGACTTTATTGAGGTAATTTTGTTCACTGCTGCATTAGGTGGTTTGGATCAGTTTCTAGAGCAAGGCTTTTTTGTGGGTGTGAATGGGATAACGGGTTAAAAGGGAAGATGGAGATCAGATGGCAGAGGTGATAAGGCAACTGAGGAGGGCAGGGAAGATGAAGAGTCAGGGTGGGGGCATTTTGTAAAGGAGAACAAAATGGATGGAGGCAAGCAAAGAGATAAGAACATAAGATCAGTAGGAAAGAGTGAGGTACAGTAACATCAGGGAGGGGAGGTCATACATAGTGATCAATGCTAGAGTACAAAAAGGGAAAGGACTAATTTTGATGATGGCTTTTATGCTAGAAGACAGGAGCTGTAAAGGACAGTTTAGGTCTTTATCCTGCCAGATGCTGACCATCCTCAACTCCTATTAACTTGGACCCTGAATACTACCCAAACTGCTAGTGGCTACCTGAAGCCCTTATGAGGATCGGAGCCTTTTAGTCTGCTTCAAACAGGGGCGGTTCTAGCCATTTTGCCCCAAGCACGGCGGCACGGCCCGGGGGGCGCTCTGCTGGTCGCCAGTCCCGCGGCTCTGGTGGACCTCCTGCAGACGTCTCTGCGGATGCTCCACCGAAGCAGCAGGACCAGCGGACCCTCCGCAGGCATGCCTGCAGGAGGTCCACCGGAGCTGCCTGCCGCCCTCCCGGCAACTGGCAGAGCACCCCCCATGGCATGCCGCCCCAAGCACACGCTTAGCATGCTGGGGCCTGGAGCCGCCCCTGGCCTCAGAGGCTTCTCTGGCTTGTCCCAGCCACAGGCTTGAGTGTTGAACATAACTGGCCTTCCGCCTTCTCCAATGGCCACCACTTAGTTACTGAATTCCTTCAATAGGTCTCTCACAGATGAATTCCAATATCTGACCCTATTAGGAGGGATGGAAGGAACAAGGAAGACTTATGCTGGTGACCTATTAAATGCTTTTGGGGAGAACTTGTGGAGAGTCAAAGAAGTGGACTAATTCAAACTTTACAAGACCCTGTGATAAGTAGTGTTACCCCACATTTTAAAGATGGGGAAACTGAGTCAGAGGTGAAGTTTCTCAGCAATGGCCACACTGAGTCAGTGACAGAACCAGGATTAGAACTCACACCCTCCTGATGGCTAACTCTCCAATTATCCCCAGACAAAACTAACCTGTAAATTTTGCTAACCCTCACTAACAACAATAGTCCTCACTTACATGAGTATTCCTGCTGAAGTCAGTGGGAATACTCTTGTGAGAAATGTTCACATAAGGGTTTGCAGGATGGAAAACATTACTGTATGAATGCAAGCAACATTTTTGGCAGTTTGTGATTTTTTCCCAATAATGTAAGATTGTTTAGTCTAAGAATAAACAATGATGATTTTTCCCAAACTTGTGAAAAGATTAATATCTCCCCTCAGAGGTGGAGTTTTATATCTTTCTTTGAAAATAGGCCCATTTACATTCACACTTGGGCCCACTTTTGGAAATGGACTCTTTAAATTAGATGGATTCTTCTACAGCAGTAAAGTTATTTCATTATTATGAGAACTAATGGAAAAAAGTGCAAAATCTTGTTCAAAATAGGATTTTCACATTGACAAAAGCAAACTCAAATTTTCATTTGTTATGAACACTTTGCAGACCAGTTTAGAGTCCAATTTTCTAAGTTGGTTGCATATAATCACATAAATGCAAAAGGAATATTTGAGCATATAAATTAATAGGTTAAATTGACATCTGCATGCATAATTACACTGTTTGGATGCACAATTGCATACATATGATCCATAAAAATAGGCCCATAATCCCTAATGAGTTACCCTAAGGGGAGCATGAGGCCTGTTAATCGAAGTAGTTGGGAGTCAGAAACCTGGAATGTTATCTTGGCTCCATTGAAGTCAGTGGGAGTCTCTTACCAAGACTCACCAAAGGCTCATAGACTCTAGGACTGGAAGGGACCTTGAGAGGTCATAGAGTCCAGTCCCCTGCCCTCATGGCAGGACCAAATACTGTCTAGACCATCCCTAATAGACATTTATCTAACCTACTCTTAAATATCTCCAGAGATGGAGATTCCACAACTTCCCTAGGCAATCTATTCCAGAGTTTAACTACCCTGACAGTTAGGAACTTTTTCCTAATGTCCAACCTAAATCTCCCTTGCTGCAGTTTAAGCCCATTGCTTCTTGTTCTATCATTGGAGGCTAAGGTGAACAAGTTTTCTCCCTTCTCCTGATGACACCCTTTTAGATACCTGAAAACTGCTATCATGTCCCCTCTCAGTCTTCTCTTTTCCAAACTAAACAAACCCAATTCCTTCAGCCTTCCTTCACAGGTCATGTTCTCAAGACCTTTAATCATTCTTGTTGCTCTTCTCTGGACCCTCTCCAATTTCTCCACATCTTTCTTGAAATGCGGTGCCCAGAACTGGACACACTACTCCAGTTGAGGCTTAACCAGCGCAGAGTAAAGCGGAAGAATGACTTCTCGTGTCTTGTTTACAACACACCTGTTAATGCAATGGGCTCCACATCAGATTTTACTACTTTCCCACTGACAGCTTCATCCTTCACCACTGAAGTTAATGGAAGTTTTGCTTCTAACGTCAATGGATTCATAATCAAGCAGTAAGCTTCGTTATGGTCCTCTGTTTCAATTTACCCATTTGTAAAAATGCAGATACATCACTATTGTGCTGTGAGGTTCACTTGATATTGATGAAATACAACTTATATAACAGTGCATCAATAAGTAGTACTATTTAAAGCAAATATACCTTTAAGAAAACCATGTACATTATAAAACAGGAGCTGTCTGACCTTTCAGTCATGAAATTGATAGCACACTAATCAAATTATTATTGTCTCTTCTATTATTTTTCCCTTGCTTTGTCTGATTAAATTGGTCTATTTTTTTCTTTCCAGTTTTGCAAGAATCTTGCTAGTTTTTATTTTCTACTTACCATTAAAAAAAATCATTATCCACAACAGAAATAGATGAATTTATACAGCAGAGACTAGGAAATTCCAATAAATATACTAACTCTGCTATATTCATGCGCATAGCTTCAGTTGAATGGGACTCATTAAATGCCTGCTGCATTTCCTCTGCAGTAACTTGGGCATAGTGAAAGTTACAGAAACTGCCCAAACCATCTTTTCATAAGTTATAATTATACACTAGTGTCATTGACACTGCCAAGCCTGTAAAATATTTACTCAGCATGTAAAACATTGAGTGTTAGAAAATTTGAAGTGCCACTTCAAACAAATGGAAAAACATCACTTTATTTTATCTGACAAAAATTTGAAGAGGCTTGAAAATATTATTGGGGGGAGGGAATCCTTCTAAATACTGCATGTTTTTTTAATTTTTTATTTAGATAAACTTGATCTTTTTTAGTAAGAGCAGCTTTGGAGTTGTATGCATGGAATTCACATATGCAATCATTCACAGGTGCTTTTTGCCTTGTCAGCTAGATAATGTGTTTTTGCTTTTGTATATGCTGCCTTGTTTCTGTCCTCTGTCAAGTCCATGTCGTACAGAGATATAGATATATAGACACACACACAACTTCACAGATATATTGCTTACTGAATCAAACCTAAAATCATGATGGAATATTCTGTGAAATTTTCCATATTCAGCATATCCAAATTGTGGCACTGCCATTTGCTGAACCAATTTTGCAGGTTGAAAGATATGTGAAAGCCAACTGTAAAGGTTTCTTCATCAATTTCTATCTTGGGTCCTTTAAACCTTAAATCTTGCTAAATTTATTCAGAGTTATCTTGTATTCTAAGGGGCTGAATAAAGACTCTCTGGGTGAAATTCAGACCTGGTCCTACTCCTGGAGAATTTTTTAGGGGGTCAAATTTAGCAACCCTTGAATTAGCAGTGTAAATTACACAGTGTGTAAGCTGGCTTTTTAAAAGGGCCTAACTGTAAAATAGTCTGTCTCATGTTAATGGCCTTTCCTATTGTACCCTACCATCCCTTCCCTCTGTGGTGTAATCTACGCTTGTTTTGTGAACCTAGTGGTTGACAAACAAGTACAAGATAAAGCAGCAAAGAATCCTGTGGCATCTGATAGATTAATAGACGTTTTGGAACACGAGCTTTTGTGGGTGAATATTCACCCACAAAAGCTCGTGTTCCAAAACGTCTGTTAGCCTATAAGGTGCCACAGGATTCTTTGCTGCTTTTACAGATTCAGACTAACATGGCTACCCCTCTGATACATAAGTACAAGATATTCTGTTTCACTGTCTCCTTCCATGTGCAGTGAGAAGGCCAGGCCCTCATCTGCATAGAGTTCACACTCAGCTCAGTTGAGAGCAGACTGGGAAAGATAGCTTCACTACCCATCACGCTGAGCCAACCAAAGGTTGAAATGGCTCTTGGTGTAACAGAGCACCCATTAAGTTGCTCTAGTCACTCCAGCTGCAGCAGTGCCATAGGAATCACTGCCAACGGAGGAGCTGGTGGAGTGCCACGTGATCTCCCAATGTGGCTCTTACGTGGAGATGGGAAGGAAGGCTGCCGTGCCACCCAAGATTTTACTTTTTCAGGGAGAATCCTCATGTGCTCTGCACTACTGAGGCAGAGGGAAATGACCCGAGCTGTGGCTGAGAATCTGTCTTGTAGCCATTAAAATGTAACCTTCACCCATGTTTGCCACATGAAAGTAACTGAAGTAGTAAAGCTATTTCCTAATCTATGGGGAAATGTAGTCTCTCTGTTATAGATGCTGTCATGTGGTAACTGTGACTAAATGTTGTTGACTTTTAATGGCAATTAATGCACATCCATTTTTCTGACAAACCAACCCACCCCTACCTTGCAAGCTACTTCAGCCTTCCTTCAAGCAAGTAATTTTCATGAAAATGTATCAGCAACATTGGTTTTAAATATGAAGAGTTTTTTTAATATAAAAAAGTCAAGATGTTGTCAGTTCTAAAGTTAGAAAAAAAATTAGTGTTATCTACTGACCAAAGAACAAAATTTTTCTTCTTGATTCACTCTACCTTGTTGCCCTATTATTCTTTTGTTTCTTGAGCAAATATTACTCATCTATCTTACTAATATTGTTGATTGCCCCAATAAGTGCTTCTGTCAAAGGACTTTAAACTAAAGTATAAAATACATATGAGGTATATTGTAATGTTGCAGGTGGTACAGAGTTTTCAGGCCACACAGAGAGGCTATCATGGTCTTAATTCCCCAAACGCTAAATTTTTCCTATTGTGATATCAGCCTAAAAAGTTGCAGGGAAGCTTGGACCCAAGAGAATCCGTTCAGGGGATGGGCAGGTAATTTTACTGAAGTGTGTATAAAGCTATTTGTCTGTTCCGATTGAAAGTCTACTGCTTAGTCATGGAAGAAAAAAACTGTTCTCCACTCTTTGAAGGGGAATTTTGAACTATATATACTACTTTTGGCTTGTGTTTTGAGCATGTTATTCAAGAAGTCCAAGGAACTTAGTGTTTCACAGAAAGATTTTACTCCTGTACTTTGCTCTTAAAATAAAATACCTGTCTCTGCCCAAAAGAAGCTTTCCTTTTTAGAACTAGCAAGAATCTTTGGTAACATTTATGGAAAGGCCAATGGGTTTCAGATCCGCCACAGCATGGTTCTGTTTTAAAAGGAGCACAAACATTATCCTGCACTAGTAGATACTTAAAAAGCGTCTGACAAATTTTCATATGTGTAGGACCCTTGACCTTAGTGGTGGTGGGGACTGGGGATGGTGTTTTTAAAGCTCTAGTAACATGTTCAGAAGCACTGAAGAATTTGTTTTCAATGAAGCTGTTCTCCTCTAGGCATCAAAGCATTTGGGAGATTTTAGTGTTTTGGCCTAGGCTCTGCAGCTCATGGACAAGGGAACAGGCATTTATGGAGTTACTATAGCAGCCAGAGAGTGGGAAGAACTGCACATCTTCACTCTCACAGTGGCCCTCACAAGTTCACCAGAACACTGGTTTTTTACTTAAATTTTGCACCTGATTTAGGAACTAGGATGGCGAAAGCATTTCCCAAAATCTTTTGGAAGCTGAGTTCCAAATCAGAAAATTTAAACCACGCGCACACCTAACTGGAATGGATATGAGCAACACATCTCGAAGAACAGTTACAGAGGTGAGTAACCGTCTTTTCCTCCTTTTGTGAAAGGCTGATACTGTCATAAACAGATAGCTAAGGGTTAATGTCTCTTTCACCTGAAACACCTGACCAGAGAACCAATCAGGAAACCGGATTTTTTCAACCTTGGGTGGAGGGAAGTGTGTCTCTGAGTCTTTTGTCTGTCTGCCTGTTTCCTCTGAGCTTTGGAGAAGTAGTTCTATTTTCTAGTCTTCTGTTTCTAAGTGTAAGGACAAAGAGATCAGATAGTAAGTTCTATGGTTTCTTTTCTTTGGTATTTGCATGAATATAAGTGCTGGAATGCTTTGATTTGTATTCTTTTTGAATAAGGCTGTTTATTCAATATTCTTTTAAGCAATTGACCCTGTGTTGTATCATCTTAATACAGAGAGAACATTTTGTATTTTTTCTTTCTTTTTTATATAAAGTTTTCTTTTAAGACCTGTTGGAGTTTTCCTTTACTTCAGGGAAATTAAGTCTGTACTCACCAGGGAATTGGTGGGAGGAAGAAATCAAGGGGAGAGCTGTGTGTTGGATTGCTAGCCTGATTTGGCATTTCCTCTGGGTGAAGAGGAAAGTGCTTTTGTTCCAGGATTGGGAACGGAGAGGGGGAATCACTCTGCGTAGTTTCACAGAGCTTGTGTCTGGGTATCTCTCCAGGAGCATCTGGAGGGGGGAAGGGAAAAAGGATTATTTCCCTTTGTTGTGAGACTCAAGGGATTTGGGTCTTGGGTCCCCAGGGAAGGTTTTTCAGTGGGACCAGAGTGCCCCAAAACACTCTAATTTTTTGGGTGGTGGCAGCAGTACCAGGTCCAAGCTGGTAACTAAGCTTGGAGGTTTTCATGCTAACCCCCATATTTTGGACGCTAAGGTCCAGAATCTGGGAATAAGGTTATAACATGGTGTAGCAGCGGCGGGATATAGACAGAATCCAGAAGCCAGTAGGAATATTATATTTTTCTTTTCTCTGCTAAGGGCTTTTTAGCAGAGAGAAACAGTTTGGTTTTAAAAGGGAACCAGAGAGAATTTTTTTTTTCTGCTCTCTAGCAGTTGTGGTTTGCATATTAAGCGAGAAGACTGTTAAGGGTCTTTTGTCATGCAATAGCCCTCCCATTAGGAGGCAAATACCAGCACTTATATGCATGCAGATAAAGTGGTTTTTCTGGTTTCCCTTAATTGAACATTAGCTAGAGAGAGAAAAGGAAAAAAGCACTGTTGCTAGGCAGACTTCAGGAGGCAACGGAGAGCCTGCAGTTCAGAAAATAAACACCGGAGGGCACCCCAACACAAGAAAACAGGAACCATGACTTCTAAGGCAAAGATTGACGCCGAAGAACAAATCAAAGACGCTGAACACAGGCGACAGATGGAGATGAAAGAAAAGGAAGAAAGCCTCAAACTGGCAGCCTTCCAAAGAGAACAGGCAGCCCAAGAGGCAGCACACAAAAGAAAACTAGAAGAAGAAGAGGTGGCCCACCGAAGGAAGCAAGAAGAAGAGGTGGCCCACCGCCGAGAAATGGAAAAACAACAAAAAGAAAATGAAGAGAAGGAAAAACAGAGAAAACATGAACTGGACTTGGCAAAAGCTGGGCTGCATGTGCCAGCCAACCCTAACAACCCGGCGCCAAGTCTTGCTCCACAGCACAGGAAATTTCCCACCTACAAGGCAGGTGATGACACCGAGGCCTTCTTGGAAAATTTTGAAAGAGCCTGTCTTGGGTACAGCATCCCCGAAGACCAGTACATGGTAGAATTAAGGCCATACCTCAGTGGACCTTTAGCAGAGGTGGCAGCTGAAATGCCCAAGCCGCAAATGAATGACTATAAACTTTTTCAAACCAAGGCCAGATACAGGATGGGGATAACCCCAGATCATGCCCGTCGGCGCTTCAGAACCCAAAAATGGAAACCAGAGGTGTCATTTCCCAAACACGCCTACTACATTGCAAAAAACTATGAGGCCTGGTTAACAGGAAACAACATTCAAACCTTGGAAGAAGTGAACCTCCTCATACAAATGGAGCAGTTCTTGGATGGTGTTCCTGAAGACATCACACGGTACATACAAGATAAAAATCCCAAAACTATCGCTGAGGCGGGGGAGATTGGAGCCAAATGGATGGAACTGGCAGAAAGCAAAAAAGCTACTGTCAAGGGGAACGATTACCCCAGGGGGCACACAGACCATAAACCCTACAACCGAGGACAGCCAAAGACCCTCCATACCACCCAAGTAAAGCCACAGATACCCTACTCTTCAACCTCACCAGTCTCCAGTAACTCACCTCGGCCCAGTGACCCATCAGATGGAAGATGCTTTAAGTGTAATGAACTGGGACATATCAAGGCCAACTGTCCCAAGAACACCATGCGAGTGCAATTCATTACACCACCATCACCCCAAAGATCCCCAGGCCCAGATGCCTCTCAAATACCCTTGGAGCGAAGGGAAAATTTGAGAGTGGGCGGAAAGAAGGTTACTGCGTGGAGAGACACGGGGGCACAAGTGTCAGCTATCCACCAATCCTTCGTTGACCCCAAATTCATCAACCCAAAGGCCAAAGTTACCATTTACCCCTTCATGTCACAAGCTGTAGACTTGCCTACAGCTGAACTGCCTGTCCAGTACAAAGGCTGGTCAGGAATGTGGACTTTTGCAGTCTATGACAATTATCCTATCCCCATGCTACTGGGGGAAGACTTGGCCAACCAAGTGAAGCGGGCCAAGAGAGTGGGAATGGTTACCCGTAGCCAAACCAGGCAAGCTTCCAGACCCATTCCTGTTCCTGAGCCGTCCACAGACGCCCCGTCTGTGTTACCAGAGACCCAGACAGAGGTAGTGGACCCGGATTCCATGCCTACCACTGAAACAGCCACAGCATCTCCAGTACCAGGCCCGGAACTGGAACAGCAACCAGCACCAGCAAGTGCAACCACATCTTCAAACTCAACGCCAGTGGGCGCCAGCGAGCCAGAACTGGCAGAAACAACAGACAGCCATACCCAAAAGGCTCAGCCAGAGCCTGAAATACCCTCAGGTGCACCAGCGGAGAGTGGTTCACCAGCAACGGAAACAACCCCATCACCTACATCGCTTCCAGAGGGACCAAGCCCAAGTCCACAGTCTGAGGAAGAACTGGTGACCCCAGCCTCAAGGGAACAGTTCCAGGCTGAGCAGGAAGCAGATGACAGCCTTCAGGAAGCGTGGGCGGCGGCACGGAGCACCCCACCGCCTCTCAGCTCTTCTAATCGATCCCGGTTTGTTATAGACCAAGGACTTTTATACAAGGAAATTCTTTCTGGTGGACACCGGGAAGAATGGCAGCCGCAAAAACAGTTGGTGGTTCCAACTAAGTACCGGGAGAAGCTCTTAAGCTTAGCCCATGATCATCCCAGTGGCCATGCTGGGGTGAACAGAACCAAGGACCGGTTGGGGAAGTCCTTCCACTGGGAGGGGATGGGCAAGGATGTTGCCAAGTATGTCCGGTCTTGTGAGGTATGCCAAAGAGTGGGTAAGCCTCAAGACCAGGTCAAGGCCCCTCTCCAGCCACTCCCCATAATTGAGGTCCCATTTCAGCGAGTAGCTGTGGATATTCTGGGCCCTTTCCCAAAAAAGACGCCCAGAGGAAAGCAGTACGTACTGACTTTAGTGCACTTTGCTACCCGATGGCCAGAAGCAGTAGCTCTAGGCAACACCAGGGCTAACACTGTGTGCCTGGCCCTAACAGACATCTTTGCCAGGGTAGGTTGGCCCTCTGACATCCTTACAGATTCAGGGTCTAATTTCCTGGCAGGGACCATGGAAAAACTGTGGGAAACTCATGGGGTGAATCACTTGGTTGCCACCCCGTACCACCATCAAACCAATGGCCTGGTGGAAAGGTTCAATGGAACTTTGGGGGCCATGATAAGAAAATTCATCAACGAATTCTCCAATAATTGGGACCTAGTGTTGCAGCAGTTGCTGTTTGCCTACAGGGCTGTACCACATCCCAGTTTAGGGTTTTCACCATTTGAACTGGTGTATGGTCACGAGGTTAAGGGGCCATTACAGTTGGTGAAGCAGCAATGGGAGGGGTTTACGCCTTCTCCAGGAACTAACATTCTGGACTTTGTAAGCAACCTACAAAGCACCCTCCGACACTCTTTAGCCCTTGCTAGAGAGAACCTAAAGGATGCTCAAGAAGAGCAAAAGGCCTGGTATAACAGACATGCCAGAGAACGTTCCTTCAAGGTAGGAGACCAGGTTATGGTCTTGAAGGCGCAACAGGCCCATAAGATGGAAGCATCATGGGAAGGGCCATTCACGGTCCAAGAGCGCCTGGGAGCTGTAAACTACCTCATAGCATTTCCCAATTCCTCACTAAAGCCTAAAGTGTACCATGTTAATTCTCTCAAGCCTTTCTATTCCAGAGACTTACAGGTTTGTCAGTTTACAGTCCAGGGAGATGATGCTGAGTGGCCTGACGGTGTCTACTACGACGGGAAAAAAGACGGTGGCGTGGAAGAGGTGAACCTCTCAACCACCCTGGAACGTCTGCAGCGGCAACAAATCAAGGAGCTGTGCACTAGCTTCGCCCCATTGTTCTCAGCCACCCCAGGACGGACTGAACGGGCATACCACTCCATTGATACAGGTAATGCTCACCCAATCAGAACCCCACCCTACCGGGTGTCTCCTCATGCCCAAGCTGCTATAGAACGGGAGATCCAAAACATGCTACAGATGGGTATAATCCGCCCATCTACCAGTGCATGGGCATCTCCAGTGGTTCTGGTACCCAAACCAGATGGGGAAATACGCTTTTGCGTGGACTACCGTAAGCTAAATGCTGTAACTCGTCCGGACAACTATCCAATGCCACGTACCGATGAGCTATTGGAAAAGTTGGGACGTGCCCAGTTCATCTCTACAATAGACTTAACCAAGGGGTACTGGCAAGTACCGCTAGATGAACCTGCCAAGGAGAGGTCAGCATTCGTCACCCATGCGGGGGTGTATGAATTCAATGTCCTTCCTTTCGGCCTTCGAAATGCACCCGCCACCTTCCAGAGGCTGGTAGATGGTCTACTAGCTGGACTGGGAGAATTCGCAGTTGCCTACCTCGATGATGTGGCCATTTTTTCAGACTCCTGGCCCGAACACCTACTACACCTGGAAAAGGTCTTTGAGCGCATCAGGCAGGCAGGACTAACTGTTAAGGCCAAAAAGTGTCAAATAGGCCAAAACAGAGTAACTTACCTGGGGCACCAGGTGGGTCGAGGAACCATAAACCCCCTACAGGCCAAGGTGGATGCTATCCAAAAGTGGCCTGTCCCAAGGTCAAAGAAACAGGTCCAATCCTTCTTAGGCTTGGCCGGATACTACAGGCGATTTGTACCACACTACAGCCAAATCGCTGCCCCATTGACCGACCTAACCAAAAAGACCCAGCCAAATGCCGTTAAGTGGACTAATGAGTGTCAAAAAGCCTTTACCCAGCTTAAGGCAATGCTCATGTCTGACCCTGTACTCAGGGCCCCGGATTTTGACAAACCATTCCTAGTAACCACAGATGCATCTGAGCGTGGGATAGGAGCAGTGCTCATGCAGGAAGCAACAGATCACAACTTCCATCCTGTCGTGTTTCTCAGGAAGAAACTGTCTGAGAGGGAAAGTCACTGGTCAGTCAGTGAAAAGGAATGCTATGCCATTGTGTACGCCCTGGAAAAGCTACGCCCATATGTTTGGGGACGGCGGTTCCAACTACAAACTGACCATGCTGCACTCAAGTGGCTTCATACTGCCAAGGGGAACAACAAGAAACTTCTTCGTTGGAGTTTAGCTCTCCAAGATTTTGATTTTGACATTCAACACATCACAGGAGCTTCTAACAAAGTTGCTGATGCACTCTCCCGTGAGTTTCCCAGAATCCAGTAGTTAAAAAGTGTTCTTAACATGTAAAAGTCTGTTAGTTATATACTTAGTAGTATATGTAAAGGTGCATGTGTTGTATTAATCTGTTTATTTTCAAGTTCTAGAAGGAAATTGCCGCCAGTGAGCTTTCCCACTGTCTGCAATTTGGGGGGCGTGTCATAAACAGATAGCTAAGGGTTAATGTCTCTTTCACCTGAAACACCTGACCAGAGAACCAATCAGGAAACCGGATTTTTTCAACCTTGGGTGGAGGGAAGTGTGTCTCTGAGTCTTTTGTCTGTCTGCCTGTTTCCTCTGAGCTTTGGAGAAATAGTTCTATTTTCTAGTCTTCTGTTTCTAAGTGTAAGGACAAAGAGATCAGATAGTAAGTTCTATGGTTTCTTTTCTTTGGTATTTGCATGAATATAAGTGCTGGAATGCTTTGATTTGTATTCTTTTTGAATAAGGCTGTTTATTCAATATTCTTTTAAGCAATTGACCCTGTGTTGTATCATCTTAATACAGAGAGAACATTTTGTATTTTTTCTTTCTTTTTTATATAAAGTTTTCTTTTAAGACCTGTTGGAGTTTTCCTTTACTTCAGGGAAATTAAGTCTGTACTCACCAGGGAATTGGTGGGAGGAAGAAATCAAGGGGAGAGCTGTGTGTTGGATTGCTAGCCTGATTTGGCATTTCCTCTGGGTGAAGAGGAAAGTGCTTTTGTTCCAGGATTGGGAACGGAGAGGGGGAATCACTCTGCGTAGTTTCACAGAGCTTGTGTCTGGGTATCTCTCCAGGAGCATCTGGAGGGGGGAAGGGAAAAAGGATTATTTCCCTTTGTTGTGAGACTCAAGGGATTTGGGTCTTGGGTCCCCAGGGAAGGTTTTTCAGTGGGACCAGAGTGCCCCAAAACACTCTAATTTTTTGGGTGGTGGCAGCAGTACCAGGTCCAAGCTGGTAACTAAGCTTGGAGGTTTTCATGCTAACCCCCATATTTTGGACGCTAAGGTCCAGAATCTGGGAATAAGGTTATAACAGATACTACTTAATTTACACATCTTTAGTGCTTGCCTCTACATCTCTTCCTCTTCCCATTCCCCCAATGTCTTTTCCATTTCCCTCACTTTGGGAATCCCTGGTATGTAAATCAGAAAATTAAACCACGCCATATTTATAGTTCCTCTTTGAGTGATTGCTCATATCCATTCCAGTTAGGTGTGCACGCTGTGCATGCACATTCGTCGGAAAACTTTTTACCCTAGCAACTCCAGTGGCCGGCAGGTCGCCCCCTAGAGTGGCGCCGCCATGGCGCTCGATATATACCCCTGCCGGCCCACCCGCTCCTCAATTTCTTCTTAACGCCGTGTCGGTCGTTGGAACTGTGGAGCGCGGCATAGCTGTCCTCCACGTCCCTAGCTCTCCTTCGTTTTACTCTTCTCATAGGTAATTAGTTGTAAATAGTTGTAAAAGCGTTTCTCCTGTTGGTGCACGGAGAGGGGTTTCCTCCCTATGGAGGTTTCTATCGCCAATATTCTGGATTACATCTGGTCCCTAAAGCAGCAGGGCCTGGCGATATCATCCCTTCGGGTTCACCTGGTGGCTATCTCCACCTTTCATCCTGAAGGAGATGGCCATTCGGTTTTCTCTCACCCTACGGTGACTAGATTCCTGAAGGGACTGGAATGCCTCTACCCCCAGGTTCTACCCCCTGCCCCTACCTGGGATCTTAACCTGGTTCTGACTTGGCTCATGGGCCCTCCATTTGAGCCGTTAGTGACTTGCTCCCTGCTCTCTCTCTCCTGGAAGACTGCTTTCCTGGTGGCCATCACCTCAGCCAGATGGGTGTCAGAGCTCCGGGCCCTCACGGTAGATCCCCCATATACGGTCTTCCATAAAGACACAGTGCAGCTGAGACCGCACCCTGCCTTTCTCCCCAAGGTGGTCTCAGCCTTTCATGTCAACCAGGAGATCTTCCTCGCCGTCTTTTTCCCAAAGCCCCATTCGTCCCTCAGGGAGCAACAGCTCCACTCGCTTGATGTCCATTGGGCACTCACGTTTTATGTGGAAAGGACTAAACCGTTCCGCAAATCCCCCCAGCTCTTTGTGGCAATAGCGGACCGAGTCAAGGGGCTTCCCATTTCCTCAGAGGATATCCTCGTGGGTAACGTCCTGTATCAGGACCTGTTATGACTTGGCTCACACCCCTACGGGCCATATGACTGCGCACTCCACCAGGGCACAAGCATCATAGATGGTTTTCCTCGCCCGTGTGCCCATCCAGGAGATCTGTAGGGCGGCGACCTGGTCCTCCATCCACACCTTCGCTTCCCATTACGCCGTGGTCCAGCAGTCCAGAGAGGACGCGGCCTTCGGCTCTGCAGTGCTCCATGCCACGACCTCTCACTCTGACCCCACCGCCTAGGTAAGGCTTGGGATTCACCTAACTGGAATGAATATGAGCAATCACTCGAAGAAGAAAAGACGGTTGCTCACCTTTGTAACTGTTGTTCTTCGAGATGTGTTGCTCATATCCATTCCACACCCGCCCTCCTTCCCCACTGTCGGAGTAGCCGGCAAGAAGGAACTGAGGAGCAGGTGGGCCAGCAGGGGTATATATCGAGCGCCATGGCGGCGCCACTCTAGGGGGCGATCTGCTGGTCCACTGGAGTTGCTAGGGTAAAAAATTTTCCGACGAACGTGCACGCGCGGCGCGCACACCTAACTAGAATGGATATGAGCAACACATCTCGAAGAACAACAGTTACAAAGGTGAGTAACCGTCTTTTCCTCCTTTTGTGAAAGGCTGATACTACTTAATTTACACATCTTTAGTGCTTGCCTCTACATCTCTTCCTCTTCCCATTCCCCCAATGTCTTTTCCATTTCCCTCACTTTGGGAATCCCTGGTATGTAACTTCATAATGTATATGCAGCAATTTCCTTGATGAGTGGTGAAATAGTTAATGTTAGAGACAAGGTGGATGAGGTAATGTCTTTTGTTGGATCAACTTCTGTTGGTGAGACAGACAAGCTTTTGAGCTACACAGAGCTGCTCTTAAAGTAACACCATTAGTGTCTGAATTAGCATGCATTGAAATGAAAAGCATTTTGTACCTCAGAGCTATTGTTGAGGGGTTTTGCAACCTCTGTTAGATGTGTTTGCATCAGTTATATCTGCTTCATAGTCTGAAGGTTTTCTTTGTAGCCATAACAGAGACTTGATCTGTGTGTTGTTTTTTGTTTGTGTTTTTTGGTTTTTTAAATGAAAATTGAGACTCTCTGGAAAACAATTAAGACAACTATTCAGCACTCCCCCTCGATCACACCCAAAGATACAAGTCCCACACATTGAACACTGCTCGGTCCTCCGATTAACTCAGCTAGTGGTGGACCAACTGTTGTCCCAATGAGGATTATATTGGCATATACATATCTAATTTTCAGAAAGGTGATCAGATTTAAAAAGATGCCAGGGACTGTTTCACCCTGAGATGAGCATAGCCAGAAGGAACTGTATGATGGGACCTGCAGTCTCCAGTTTTATGAAAGATGGGGAGGTTGCAATGGTGTGGACTGCACACATCTCCTCTTCTTTCTCTTGTTGCATCCTTTCTTTTTCTTAATTCATTTCCGACAACATTGATCATGCTGTTTGCATTGTTCAGTTCTGTGAAATCTGTAATTGTGTGTGCCTGTGTGCCCAGCTCTCTGAAGCATTCTCTTCTACTTTTCACTGAGTTCATTTGTGAATATGTATAAAGGTGCATATAAAAACACATCTCATTCTGCTGCTTTATATGTTTACATTTAAGTGAATCCTCTTGTTTTATTTAATATAGTTGAACTGATTTTTATGGCAAAATCACAACATTTTGAATTGAGCAACTTTAATGATGGAATCATTTAGAATGCTGTGTTCAGTTGTCATCACTTTATCCTGGGAAGAGAGCAGGAAGAGAGAGGGCTCAAAGATGAGCAGCAGAAATGCTTAGACCAGTGGGAACTTCCATCTGGCAAGTTCAGTATGTCTGTCTGTCTGTCTGTCAGGGAGGAAATAGGATTGCATATTTTTTCCTCTTGTAATACAGGAACAAGGGGAAACTTGTTGAACTGAAGGACAATGCAAATAGAAATATTTGTTAACATAATTCTCTTCTAGTCTTTGGACCTCATTGCCAGAATATATCATTTAGGTTTAGTATGATTTCAAAAAAGGATGGGATCTATATGGATAAGAGAAGGTATCCTCAGTCCTGTTGGAGGGGATAATTTTTTTTTCTGAGAAAAAATGTAGACTGTAATGCTTCCAAGCATAAGTCAATAACTGCCTGTAGTTACAGAAAAATGTCCCCAATGGACATTTCATAATTGTTTCCTATAGGGTGTTTTAAAATAATGGCTACTCAAAACCCATATGCTGGATTAGATGAGCCATTGCTCTCATCCAGAATAACAGTTCTGATGAATCTACATACTGATTGACAAGTCTCATCAAGGTAAAAAGAATGACAGAGTAAATGCAAATATACCCTTTGTTCTCACAGCACTAGACAAAATTCTTCATTTTAAATATATTTGTGCAGAAACAGCAACAGAACGCATCAGTGTCCCCTGAATAGTTTCATTTAATTGTTGTACCTGCAGAGAGAAGTTAATCTTTTGCATAGCATATAAACCTTGTAGAGTGGGAAATTCACTTTAAATTGCTTTGCTATTGGATCCAATTTTCATCCTCAGTGATGGAGAAAATATTTTTGTTATGAATGGATAGTTATGTATTTTAATCACTTCACCTTTAATTCTAAAGAACAGTTTTAACAATGAGTTCTTTATATTTCCGCAAGGTACTCCTGGTTATTTCCCAAATACTTCATCAATCCGCAATCATTCTCAATTAGTAAGGATTGAAGTCAATTTGGGGCTACCATTGAAATATTTTCTATTAATATCTAGCACTTTTTAATCTTCTTAGCACTCTACTACAATTGACCAAATCCATTCCTGACTCAAGTGGCATTACATTGGGGGTAAATATAGCACATGAGCTATATGGCTTTGAATACTCTTATGAGGTGAATAGCAGTATCCCTGTCTTGCAGTTGACTTGCCACAGCTGTAGAGGGAGTCAGGGTGGGAACCAGAACTGCTGTAGAAGAATACCTGGCACCTCTATACTCCGCCACTAGGACACCACTTTTGCCTGACAGCAAATCAGCTTTCAGCACCCCGTTGTCATAATAGGAATACCATCAGTAATCATTCAAAGGTATAAGAGAAAAAACAGTCCACGCACTTACTGATGGAAAAGATTTCACAGCCGTGCAAGGATTCCAGGCAGCTTTCAGCAGCACCCAAACAGCTGCTTATGAATTTTTAAAGCATTCTGAATTTCCTTAACAGCATCCACTCTCTGCCATGCATTAATCATTTTCATTATAAACATATTGATCAAAATACTATATTTATTTCCACTGGAATCTTACCATAAACACTTCAGTTGCTATCCAGAGCATTTATGTGAATCATTAGAGTGCTAACCTTGGTAATGATCAAGTTATAGTTCATATGAAAAAATATTAGATTCCACCCTTATTAACATGGTATGGTTGGAAGCCCAGTGATTTTGGGGAGTTATTAAAGAAGCCTAATAGCAAGGACATTTATAATGTGTTTAATGCTGTTGACATTCAAGGACACACAACACTAATATGAGACAGTTATGGTGAAGTGTATTTGAATTAGAAGTGTCAGCTCTGTGAGAGAGAGGAATAAATTGTTTGAAGTAGTTGATTCAAATCAATTATTATCTGAAGAAATAAAGCTGTCACAGTATCAAAATCTGGATTTATGATCTAATGCCCATACAATAAACCACTCCAAAATTTAGGGGTGAAAATGTATATATGCTCATTTAGAATGGCTTTTAATATCCCCTTCATGTCTGCTTGCTTAACATCAGAAATATGAACATTTGGTGCATTGTTGGTTTAAAATCCCTACGATATTAATTTATCATTATTAGTTGGGGCCAGCACTGTATATGCGGTCTCAGCAAAAGGCACAAATGACATAGTTAAATGGTATAGGTTAGTGATGGGTTAGGCTCAGAAGGCTCAAGTTCAGTTTGCATAAACACACAAACATACAATGCCAGGCCCTCGGCTGGTATAACTCAGTATAGCTACAACAGAGCTAATCTGATGTACACCATCTAAGGATCTGGCCCCATACAGGGAAGGAAATGGTTCACCAGGCAACCCAAAGGAGATGCGGCACACTGAAGATGGAAAGTAGTGGATCCATCAAGTGACTCCTAAAGACAGTGGGGTAATTGGGCATCACTGATTGCTTTGTGCAGATCCCAGTATTAGGGTAAGTAGCAGGTCAACAAGCATCTCCCTTCCTGAGAATATTTTTCCACTGCAATTAGAAAGTAGTAGCAGGCATGCCATACTGCATCCCTCTGTCTTCAACTCAGTTTTTATCACTAGTCTTGCAATATTTTGATGCCTTTTTTTTGTTTAAGCCCCAGCCCCTGTACTCGTGTGATGGTGAGAACAAGTGCGCTTCTTTAAAAACAAACAAACAAAAAAAAAACACTACTCTTGATGACTATGAGGAAAACATGAACTTCAAAGGGACAAAAACCAGAAGGCAAATAAAATTTCCTGAACTTAGTTTTTAAAGTCTGACTGCTTCTTGGGGCCTGACTCATGATTTTCTTTGAAGGTCTGGTGTTAGCAATGTTGGAGCTGTCTTACTTACCCTACCACTGTTAGAACCCTACATAATGCTGTTGAAGTTCTGATGACTCTTTCTGACCACTGAGGCTCATTAACTCCACCCTGGATGTAACAGAAGTAGCAGCCTCAATCTGGGAGAGGTGACCAAGAATTTGGAAGGGTATCACCATGGACTTTCAAACTTGTGGAAAAACTATAGGCCAAAGTTTGTTGTAGTGATTTGGGATTCTCAGTAAATCAAAACTCCAGGGATGGGATGTGTTTCAACTCCAAGACTCAGCCCAGTCACAGAGGAATAGGGATTTATAGAAGGCCATTTCTGAGGCAGATGGGAAGATTTGGAGGGAAAAAACCCTCTAACGGTTTTGTTCACTTAAATGGATTACTGAAGGTTTTGAGAATAGTGATTTTCTTTACCTAAGCTGGTTTGCCCATGTATAGCATCCCTAGTCTACTTGCACGGCTGAGGAGAAATATTTCTTTACAATTCATACGAAAGGTAATAATAAATGTTGAGCCCTGCAGGGAACTCTGTAAAAGGTTTTCTAAACCTGCAGTTTTATAGTTCTGAACACAATATAATTTTTGATCTATACATATAAGAACGATGCTGTGCATTCTCTTTGAAAATTAAATATCATAGCAATATAAAACCAAAGGCAGTGGGCAAAGTTTTGATCAAGATATATCTAGAGAAAATCTAGAGTACCTCTTGAAATAGTCTCTCTGGATTTACCCTGGTATAAATAAGAACAGAATTTAGTCACTTATAACAAAATATTTCAATTTAATCATTTCAGTGACTGAATGGAAGTCCACAGAAAGTGCATTCATTCCAAATTATTTATTCATAGGGAGTATGATGGATCCCCCTGCCCCCCAGGGTGCCACCTGGAACTAGGGTTCCACTGAGCCCCCTCTCTCACCAGCCTGGGCTTCCGCTCACACTGCGCAGCTGTGAGAAGCTGCACACCTGCTCCCATTCTCCCACACTTCCTCCAGCATTGATACTGATAGAGACACACCCAGTTGCAATTACATGCAGGCTTTTTGACCAGCCACTGCATGAGCCAACAATAGAGAGGCTGCAGCCAAAATAACCACCAGCTTCCCAGCCAAGGACCCTAGACCTTTACCTGCTCTGGTCAAAACCCCAACCAGTATAAATTTATTATCCAGTTCACCTGCCCCTCAAAGTGGAGAGGAAATGTAACAGCCTTTTCTCCTTCAGCGAAGATTTACAAGCACTTCACTCCAAATTTATTGGCTTAGGTTAAAACATAACATAGATTTTAAGTGATAGCGAACAGATGAAAGCAGATTACCTAGTAAATAAACACAAATGCAAACTCATCTTAACATGCTAGAAGGATAAGATTTGAATTAACAATCTCTCACCCTGGCTGATGATACAAGCAGGCTTGCAGATTCTAAAGGCACAAGCTTACATGTGCACTTGATTTGCAGTTTGGGATCCCCAGGTTTTCATACACAGGCTAGAAATCCCTTTAGCCTGAGTCCAGCACTTCCTCCTATTCAGTCTTTTGTTCCTTAAGGGTTTCCAGGAGTACTTTTGTGTGGGGAGTGAAGAACAACAGATGCTGTCATACTCTGCCTTTATATAGCTTGAGTGTATGGTGGGAACCCTTTGTCCCAAACTCAGTTTGTAGAAAAACACTGGTATCCAAGATAGAGTTCCATATCATGTAGCCTGGTCACATATCCTAGCATACCTTTTCTGAGTCATAGCAGCCATTACATACAGGCTGTCTGAGGCATTCTCAGGAAAGCTCACTAGGTGGGGGTAAGCTTCTCCTAAGGCCTATTGTTCTTCCTAATGGCCCATTACCTTGAATAGTCCCAATCTAGACTGGAAGTATTTTCCCTAGTGGGTGTCACGCAAGTGTGGCTACATGTGAAATACAGAAACCTACTCAATATTCATAACTTCAGATACAAAAATTGTACATGCATACCAATAAGATAATCACATTCAGGAAATCATAACTTTTCCAATGATACCTTACATGACCTATCCTGCACAATATGTATCCTAATTATGTCATAATTGTATCATACAACTATGAAGAATATTGGGCACAATGTCACAGGATGACCTTTTCCCTTTAGCTTCTCTGCTTAACAGGTTGACATCTGCCGAAAAAATACACGCTATTCCAGCAGATAAAGAGCAATCATAACAAGCACTCTGGCCTGAAGTCAAATCTTGACCATACTGGTGCAAATGCAGGATAACTCCACAGACTTCAGTGGTGTTACTGTGGATGTACATCAATGTGAGGTGAGATCAGAATCTAACGCCTAGTGTGTAAGAAAGGAAAGAGTAGGCTTGATAACTTCAAACATTTTAATAAGTGTGGTGTTAGTTTCTCATGGCCTCAGTTATTAACAGGAAAGTATGAACATCAGCAAGCTTCGAGTTTTGTGAATCTTGTAAATTGTTCTTTGAGTCACTAGATTGCAAGCGTGTACTGAAACTGTTTTCTTCTATATTTAAACCCCTCTTGGTGTGTTTTGTTTTGTTTCAGTCGAGTGGTTCGATGTTGGGTTTTTCAATTTAATATTGTTTCTTCTAGCAAAAGGGCAACCTCTATGTAGGTGGTGTGTTTGTGTATATATTTCTATATGTATTTGTGTATATATTGGTTTGTTATATAAAAAAATATCAGATAGGATGACACAACTGCATGGCCTGCGTATGATCTGTATCTTTACTGCGCCCATGGTGGTGTCAGAAAAGTTTGTGCCTCTCCTGTTCAAGGATTACGAAAAAAACTGCCCTCACCTCACAATGGGCATATAGAAGTTGCTGAAGCACTAGTGTAAGTAACAAGTAGAGAAGAATTATTTAATATGGTACAAAAGGGTAATATTTACAAGTATCACTGGGGTCCACTGAGAGCATCATAGAAACATAGGGCTTTAAGGGGCCTTGAAGTCATGAAGTCCAGCCCTCTGCACTGTGGCAGGACCAAGTAAACCTTGATCATCTCTGACAAGCATTTGACCAACTGGTTCTTAAAATCTCCAAGGATGGGGATTCCACAACCTCCTTTGGAAGTTTATTCCAGAACTTAAATATCCATATAGTAAAAGTTTTTTTTCTTACTATCTAAGCTAAATCTCCATTGCTGCAGATTAAGCCCATTACTACTTGTCCTACCTTCAGTATACATGGAGAACAATGCAAAGAATCCTGTGGCACCTTATAGACTAACAGACGCTTTAGAGCATGAGCTGGATGCCACAGCACAACTGGCTGCTGAGCTCTGTGCCTTTATATTTACACACAACTATTTCAAATTTGATGACAATATATATCTCCAGATCAGTGGCACTGCTATGGGCACCCGCATGGCCCCACAATATGCCAATATCTTTATGGCCGACCTGGAACAATGCTTCCTCGGCTCTCGTCCACTCACGCCCCTTCTCTACCTACGCTACATTGATGACATCTTCATCATCTGGACCCATGGGAAGGAAACTCTTGAAAAATTCCACCATGATTTCAACAGCTTCCACCCCACCATCAACCTCAGCCTGGACCAATCTACATGGGAGGTTCACTTTCTTGACACCACGGTGCAAATAAGTGATGGTCACATTAACACCACCCTATATCGAAAACCTACTGACCGCTATGCGTACCTTCATGCCTCCAGCTTCCATCCCGGACACATCACAATAGCCATTGTCTACAGCCAAGCACTGAGGTACAACCGCATCTGCTCTAACCCCTCAGACAGAGACCAACGCCTACAAAATCTCCACCAAGCATTCTCAAAACTACAGTACCAGCACGAGGAAATAAGGAAACAGATCAACACAGCCAGATGTGTACCCAGAAGCCTCCTACTGCAAGACAAACCCAAGAAAGAAACCAACAGGATTCCACTGGCCATCACATACAGCCCCTAGCTAAAACCCCTCCAATGCATCAAGGATCTACAACCCATCCTGGACAATGATCCCACACTTTCACAGGCCTTGGGTGGCAGGCCAGTCCTTGCCCACAGACAACCTGCCAACCTGAAACATATTCTCACCAGTAACTGCACACCGCACCATAATAACTCTACCTCAGGAACCAATCCATGCAACAAACCTTGATGCCAACTCTGCCCACATCTACACCAGCGACACCATCACAGGACCTAACCAGATCAGCCACACCATCACTGGCTCATTCACCTGCACATCCACCAATGTAATATACGCCATCATATGCCAGCAATACCCCTCTGCTATGTACATCGGTCAAACTGGACAGTCTCTACGGAAAAGGATAAATGGACACAAATCAGACATTAGGAATGGCAATATACAAAAACCTGTAGGAGAGCACTTCAACCTCCCTGGCCACACTATAGCAGACCTTAAGGTTGCTATCCTGCAGCAAAAAAAACTTCAGGACCAGACTTCAAAGAGAAACTGCTGAGCTTCAGTTCATCTGCAAGTTTGACACCATCAGCTCAGGATTGAACAAAGACTGTGAATGGCTTGCCAACTACAGAACCAGTTTCTCCTCTCTTGATTGTCACACCTCAACTGCTAGAACAGGGCCTCATCCTCCCTGATTGAACTGACCTCATTATCGCTTGCTTGCTTGCTAGCATATATATACCTGCCCCTGGAAATTTCCACTACATGCATCTGAGGAAGTGGGTATTCACTCACAAAAGCTCATGCTCCAAAACGTCTGTTAGTCTATAAGGTGCCACAGGATTCTTTGCTGCTTTTACAGATCCAGACTAACACGACTATCCCTCTGATACATGGAGAACAATAAATCCCAGTCCTCTTTATAAAAGCTCTTAACGTAATTGAAGACTAAGGAGGGACTGGATAAGTCATCTTTCCTCAAGAGTAAACATGCCCAGTTTTTTTAATCTATCTTCATAGGTCAGAATTTTCTAAATCTTTATCATTTTTATAGCTCTCCTCTCCTCTAGACTCTTGCCAAAATTCCTAAAGTGTGGCTCCCAGAATTGGACACAGTACTCTAGCTGAGACCTCACCAGTGTCAAGGAGAGCAGGACAATTACCTCACATGCCTTACATGTGACCCTCCTATCAATACACTCCAGAATAATATTAATCTTTTTCACAACTGCATCACACTGTTGATTCATACCACCTCATCAGTTATTCCCAATTTAGTAATTTTACTTTTGATTTTTTCCTTAAGTGTACAACTTTTCACTTGTGTGTAGGGAATTTGTTCTTGTTTTTTTCTGACCAATTCTCCAATTTATCAAGGTAATTTTTAATTCTAATCCTGTCCTTGAAACTGCTTACAACCCCTCCCCACTTAGTTTCATCTGAAAATTCCATAAGCATATAGTCTCCACTCCGTTATCTAAGTTCATTAAAGAAAATATTGAATAGTAATAGGACTGGGCCTTTGGTGATCCAACTAGATACATCCTAACAGTTCAACAGCAAACGACCTACTCTTTGAATATGCTCTTTCAACTAGTTGTGTACCCACCTAATAGTAAATTTATTTAGACCACATTCCCTTCCTTTTCTTATGAGATCGTCATATAGAACTTTCAAACATCTAACTAAAAACAAGATATATCATGTCTATATTCCCCCCCCCCATCCTCTTGGCTAGTAACTGTGTCAAGGAAGAAAACTATATTGGCTTGGCATGATTTGTTCTTGAAAAATCCTTGCTGGTTATTCCTTAACCCTATAGTCCTGTAAGTGCTTAAAATTGATTAATAATTTGTTCCATTATTCTTCCATGTATCAAAGTTAGGATGACTGGTCTGGAATTTTTCAAGTAGATTTTTTTTCTCTTTTAAAGACTATTATGCTTGGCCTACTCCAGTCATTTGGGACCCCTCCCATCCTCCATGGATTCTTAAAGATAATTGGTAACCATTCCAGATTGATTCAGCTAGTTCCATAAGTACCCTAGGATGAATTTCAGCAGGCCCTGATGACTTGAACATATCTAATTTATCTAAATATTCTTTAACCTGATCTTTCCCTATTTTGGTTTGTTTCTCATATCCCTTGTTAATATTGTGTTGAGTAACCCCTTTAGTGAAGGCTGAAGCAAAACAGGCATTAAACACTTCAGTCTTCTTGATATCAGTTGTTAGCTCTTCTTTCCCACTATGTAAGAAGATTTAAACTTTCCCTAACTTTCTCTTGCTCATAATGTATTTAAAGAACCTCTTCTTATTGCCTTTTCTATCCCTTCCTAGGTGTAACTCAGTTTGTGCCTTTGCCTGTCTGATTTAGTCAGTAATGCTTGTGTTATTCTTTTGTCCATGTTTCCACTTTTTGTAGGATTCCTTTTTGATTTTCAGGTCATCTAAGAGCTCTTGACTGAGCCATGTTGGCTTATTACTGTTCTTCCTATCTGTCATTTGTGTTGGGATAGTTCACAGATGTGCCGTTAATATTGTATCCTTGAGAAACTTGCCAGCTTTTCTGAACAAATTTATCCCTTAGATTTTCTTCCCATGGGACCTTACCTCCCAGTTCTCTGAGTTTGTTGAAGTCCATTGTTTTTATTCTGCTGCTTGCTCTCCTTCCTTTCCTTAGAATCATGAAATCATCATGATCGCTTTCACCCAGATAGCCTTCTATCTTTCAGATTTACAACCAATTCCTCTCTGTTGGTTAGAATGAAGTCTAAAATGGCTGTTCACCTGGCTACTTCCTCCACTTTCTGAAACAAAAAGTTGTCTCCAATACATTCCAAGAACATTCCAAGAAATGTTGTGCTTTGCCATATTATTTGGATCTATTTACAACAATGGGTCCTCGGTGGAATATTGGAACAACTCAAATACATGAGACACTACTTTGAAGCTGTTGAAACCCTATAAGCTTGGGGTGAGGGGTTGAGTCACAGCCTCCAAAAGCTGCAGGCTTAACTGAAAACAGCTTAAGAAGTGCTCATCTCTAGCACCCAGATACCCGGTTACCAATGGGATCCAAACCCCAATAAATCCATTTTACTCTGTATAAAGCTTATACAGGGAAAACTCATGAATTGTTTGCCCTCTATCATACTGATAGAGAGAAATGCACTGCTGTTTGCTTCCCCAGGAATGAATTACTTGCTCTGGGTTAATAAGTAAAAAGTGATTTTTATTAAATATAAAAAGTAGGATTTAAATGGTTCCAAGTAATAGACTGAATGAAGTAAGTTATCAATAAATAAAATAAAACACACAAGTCTAAGCCTAATACAATGGGAAACTAAATGCAGGTAAATATCACCCTCAAAGATGTTCCAATAAGCTTCTTTGAAAGACTAGACTCCTTCCTAGTCTGGGTCCAGCAATCACTCACACCCCCATAGTTACTGTCCTTTGTTCCAGTTTCTTTCAGACTTCTCTTTGGGGTGGAGAGTCTATATTTTGAGCCAGCTGAAGACAAAATGGAGGGGTTTCCAGGACCTTTTATATTTTCTCTCTTGTGCAACATCACAGCCACAAGATGGGGTCTCTAGCCACTTGGGCAAGTCACAGGTCTATAAATGATTCCACTTTTTGCAGGCCAACACCATTGTTTACATGTTAGTTTTGAACATTCCCAGGAAAGTTCAGATGTGGATTGATGCCTTCCAAAGTCCATTGTTAGTTAAGTTCTCCCGATTACTTGAATAACCCCTTCACACTATGTTGACCAAGTCTGTTTTACGTGCTTCCTACAGCAAACACTTTAAATACAAGCATAGAGTCAACACTTATAACTTCAGATATAAAAATGATACATGCATACAAATAGGATAAATATATTCAGTAGATCATAACCTTTGCAAAGATATGTTACATGGCATATCTAGCAGAAAACATTTCAGTTATATCTTATTTACACTCAAAAGCATATTTATATGAAATATTATGGGGTGCAACGTCACACCAGGCTTCTGGATTGACTAATTGACAGTGTGATTAAAGTTGCTATCTAATGCTAATCATGGTGAGACCTTATGACTGGGACAACTTTCTACATGAAACTAAACAGAGACCACCAATTTAGATGTTTTATAAAACCCAAATATTACACTCAGAGTAATAGGTTTTATTTTCTCTTGGTTTTTAGAGTATTACTGATTGTAATGTTGTAACATTTGTTATAATACAATAAAATGTAAATAGCTATAAGTAGAAAGCTTAGATTTCTCATGCCATATGGTGGAGGGACTCCTGTATTTCTGCTTTATTTTTCCACATAAACACTGGCAGAGAGTGGTTGTATATCATCATTTTTTTGGCTTTATGGTTTCTTGGCTACCTAAATGTGTACAACAGGTGAGAGCAAAGAAAAAATTTTATTAGGCTGCAGAAATGAGCCAAGCAGTCTGACAGTGTCTCCCTTTTTAGAATTAATGGACCTGTGATTAAGCAAATTACTGCATTTGTTCACCAATAGAACTGCACTAAGTTAGAGTGGTCAGTTATGTGGAGATGAGACCCAGCACACCATGGCTGGGGTGAATTCAAAATTAACTTTTATTTCCTGTTAACACAGACTCTTACCTCCTTATTCTGTGCCCCTTAGTGACAGCTCTAAACATTTGCAGCTAACAGCACAAATTGTTCCCAGTGTGTAATAAAGACCTTAACAAACAAAAGTACCACTATTCTGGCTGCAGAAGAGAATGTGATATTAATTTACATATCGGTGAACTAGATGGTCTGGTTTACTTCAAACAAATAAAATACTATATTTTGAAGTAAATATGTTTTACCCACCCAGGAGTTGACAAGAACATGATCAGAACACTGACAAATTCAAAAGCAGATTAGTAATTTGAAAAAAAAAATTGATTTAGTTTTTTTTCCAACAAGTTAATAAGAAAAACCTAAAAAAAGTCTGGCTAACGTTTTCCAAGTCTAGGACTTTTATCATTCATTTGGTAGCAGCCAGCAGAATAAAATTAAACCCTCACTTCTCTCTGCTGCAGTTTCCATCTTCCTCAGTTTGTAATGCAATTGTCGTGCATTCTAATTTGCTAGTAGTGGAAACAATAATTGTACTCCTACACTATCATTAGTAGTACTTTCTCTTTCTCTTTCATTCTTTTCCCAATGGTCTCCACAGAACTAAAACTATACTCTTCCTCCTGTTGAGTTTCCTGAGTTTGAGCCGATTCCAACAGAAATCAATAGAAGCTGGATGAGGTCCCCCGTGCTACATTATACCCCTGGAGCGACTTTTCTCATTTAGTGGTGTAATTTTGGCATTTTTCTCTGCTAGAACAGAGTTGCTGTTGTGGATCTTATGCTGCATCTATTGCCCCGACATGTCTTGAATCATATGGGAAATAATTATTTAATTAAGGAATTAATTGTGTTTTAATATACCCAAATTCAAGCTCGTATATCAAGGACCAAAAATGTAGGTTGTACTCACAGGATGGGAATTTGTATCCTGGGAAACCATGGTTATCAAAATGACTTTAGTAGTCCTCATAGATAACCAATGAACACAAGATGCCAGTGCAGCGCTATGGACAAAAGCTAACGTGATCTTTGTATATACAAATAAGAGACTATCAAATCTCTTATCAAATAGAGAGGTGATATTTTTCTGTATATGGTAATTGTGAGACTGCTACTGGAATATTGTGTCCAGTTCTGATGATTACACTTTAAAAAGGGTGTTTAAAAAACTGGAAAGGGTCCCGAAAAGTGTGACAAGAATGATGTGAAAACACAGTTTGAACTTTGTCTCATTTTAATCTATTTATCTGATCAAAAAGAAGGTAGAAGGTTGAGGGTTCTGTAAAACCGTATGCTGAGAATATACATTGTATTGTTAGAGGGCTCTTTAATCTAGAGGACAAAGGCACAACAAGATCCAATGGCTGCAAGTTGAATCTGAAAATTTCCAAATTGCAATAAAATGCGACTTTTGAAGTGAGGGTAATTAACCTTTGGAGCAGATTACAAAGGGAAGTGACTAGAAGTCTTTATGGCTGAATTTCTTTCTAAACTATATGTTGTGAATGAAGCAGAAGTTACTGGGCTTGGTAGAGTTCACTTACATAGTGGTAAAAATAAGTCTCTCCACTGCAGGAATCAATGAGTGAAATTCTATGATCTGTGTTATGCATGAGGTTAGAAATGAGTGGTCCTTCTGGCCTTAAAATCTGTGCATTTCAGGGATTCTTCTCTGCTAGAGCAGAGCTGCTGCTGACCAACTTTTTTTCTGCATATGTTAAAATATTTTATTATTTTTCCCACTGTTAAACTACACAATGCTGAGTCTCAACTGCAGGAGAATTTTGTTTGAAGATGTTTGTGTACCACCTGTTGTTCATTTGAGATGTAACTAAGTAATGAGAAGATGAAGGCCGGGAGACTTGCAGCACCAGGAAGGCTGATCATTTAACTCCTTTGGGGAGAGGAACTATAAATGAATGGATGATTCTGTCGTAGCAAAGGGATGTCTTGTAAAATGTATGCACCAAAACCCAGAATAATGAAATAATGGATAGTAATAAGATAATACAAGGCTAAAGAGAAGAATTTAAGATATTTGTAATTTCTCTAAGCATCTTTATTTAACTTGTGTTTGTAACAGCCAGCAAAAATAAACAGGATGCTATGATTTGTTTTCGCACGTATTCCTCCTTGAAGCAACAGGAAAGTTTAATCCAGTCAACAGAAAACCACTGTTCTGCTAAATTTCAATTCCTTTGCTGCTGCTGCCAATTTCATTTAAGATATTGCCTCATTCTCATCTTTGTCCCTACTGGTGAGTTCAAGCCTGCAGAGTTTTGTGAATTTATTTCATGTGGCTGTAAGGCTTTCCCTTTCATGACCCTGGGACAGGGGAATATGTAGGTGTTAGGCACAGTCTGAGTCTTGTATGTGTGTGAAGACACAGCATGAGACATTAACTTGACTTTAGCTGGATCCACATTTCATCCCCTTTTAGTAAAGCACATGTTCCACATTCAGCCCTTTTAGTAAAGAAAACAAGGCAGGAACTTTATATTAGGCCACTTACTGGGTGGCTAGATTGTCAGCGGGTGTAAATTGGGATAGTGTCTGGCTTCAATGGAACTATGCTGATTTACATCATTTGAACATCTGGCCCCATATCTTCAACTTGTCTGTTTAGTTTTAAAACAAGGTATCAGTGGGTATACAGCACCACTTGAAAAGGCAACTGTCAAGTGATAGCCCATTTCCGCTAGTAATGGATGAAACCACTTAGCAGAGTTCTGTATTGCATAGGTGGATATTCACCATGTATGCCATTTTAGTTGTCAGTCTTCAGGCAGCAGCTCTCTCAGCTCAGCTAAAGGGGGGTCTCCCCATAGATGAGTCATGGGGTACTTTATCAAGATTTTTAGAGTGGGAGCCACTCTTCAGTACATTCCACCATACTACTGAAACCACATTCCTCCTACTAACTGAGGGGATGCATTCAGGTCAGTGCAATTTCAACCACAGCTAATCTGCAGGTGTTGTATTTTTTCACTCTCCTGTTACATTTGAAGCACTGGAAATCCGTAGGGCTGTATAAAATTTAGATTCATTTGCTGTTATGCCCTTGCAGCTAGAAAGTTCACAAGACCAGTGACTTCAATTTGATCTGCAGCAGCAGGGGAGTCCAAATGTAGCGCAGCAGCAGCTTTTGCTCATCAAACCTCCCACTTCTGTTTTTTCTCTATCGGAGAATTTGCCAGCAATATAACGTGTAGTGTTAATTAGAATCTAAAATGCAATAAAATCCCCCCCACCCTATCTACAGGATTAGCCTATTGTGTCAAATGTTACAAGGCACTTGCATCATAGGAGGGATATAAATGCAATTGAGGTGTTTTCCACTGATTATCCAAAATAGAATGGCCTTGAAGTAATGTGGTGGAATTGCAATAAGACAGTTTTGACTACTCTTAATTTCTTTCCCTTTTTTGCTCGGTAGTCGTCAGTCTCCAGAGTCTAACACCATGTCCTCCTCCTACAAACATATGCCAGTCAGAATCACCACAGAAATACAGATTGCATTAAGCTAAGGCTAAAAAGCTATTTCTGACTAAATTCTTTTGTCATTTCAAGCAGATAAGGTACTGTTCTTCCCTTCTTGTCCAAAGTTAATGTTCAACATATCTGTGAGCTGTGCTAAACAGATTCATGCTCCTTCCCCTGGGGAGGCTGAATTTCAGTATTGAGTGAAGTAATCCCTCCACAGTATCAGCTTGTTTAAGATCCTTTCGAATTGAAGGTATGTTATAAAAGTAAGTTATTGGTGTAAACCTACAGGTTTCTCAGTCTTTTAATTTACCTTTTTTGATCATCAAACCACCTTCCCTTTATGTTCAGTATATTAGTCTTGAGTCTGGTAGATCTACTTAAACTTTTACCTGTTAGGATCAGAAGACTCAGCAGGATGTCCCTTTTACAGGAACATAACTGCTACCATCTCACAATTATATAAATGCTTAATCCCTGTTGCATACCTTGTAAGACAAATCTTTTATTATAAAGTTGTGGCGGTGCTAAATAAATCTTTTTAAAGAATGTATAATTTTCGGGGACATTATGGGTCACCATCAAGAATGGGAAGATCACCAAGAATAGCAGAATGTACAGATTCCATGGTAAAGTTGGCTTTTGACTGTTTATGAATGTAACAGTTATAGCCAGGTTTGAGAGAGATCAAACTACACATTTAAAAAGATGGAGGCTTACTCTTTCTCCTTTTATCCTGACATTATAGTTGAGTGTTTATGTATTTACAATTCACTTTTATCTCTAACAGGTATAAGAGTAACTTTTCCTCATTAGGTATAGTCTTAATGTCAGTGATACAGGTATCATCTTATCGAATGAAATATAGATCCTTTTTTTTGCCCCTGCAGGAACTCCGTTACATTACTACTTATCTGTTCAAGCAGTCACTAATCACAGCACTGTCCATTTGGTTGAAAGGTACAATATGAGTGTTCCTCCAAGGGACCAATTCTGCTCCCAGTGAAATCCCATTGACTTCAGTAGAAGTTTCCATTCCCCAAAAGAGCACAAATCCAACTAAATTTTCAATAGCAATTGACTTTCATGGGACTTATGCTCCTAAACAACTTAGGCATTTGGGAAAATCTCTTGACGACTTGATCAGCATCCTCTCTTAAAAGACAAGAGTAAGCACTTCTGGACCAAGTATATCTATCTTCCATAGGCTGCTTTCAAATTTTATCAACGGTTAACTATATTTGGAGATAGTTCAGCATAGGAACTTTTCTCCTCTCTGTCATAACTTTAGTCCCAGATTTGGACCTTAGCGTCCAAAATATGGGGGTTAACATGAAAACCTCCAAGCTTAGTTACCAGCTTGGATCTGGTACTTGCTGCCACCACCCAAAAAATTAGAGTGTTTTGGGGCACTCTGGTCCCCCTGAAAAACCTTCCCTGGGGACCCCAAGACCCAAATCCCTTGAGTCTCACAACAAAGGGAAATAATCCTTTTTCCCTTCCCCCCTCCAGGTGCTCTTGAAGAGATACACAGACACAAGCTCTGTGAATCCAAACAGAGTGACTCCCCCTCTCCGTTCCCAGTCCTGGAAACAAAAGCACTTTCCTCTTCACCCAGAGGGAATGCAAAATCAGGCTAGCAAATCCAACACACACAGATCTCCCCATGATTTCTTCCTCCCACCAATTCCCTGGTGAGTACAGACTCAATTTCCCTGAAGTAAAGAAAAACTCCAACAGGTCTTAAAAGAAAGCTTTCTATAAAAAAGAAAAATACATACAAATGGTCTCTCTGTATTAGGGTGACAAAATACAGGGTTAATTGCTTAAAAGAAATATGAATAAACAGCCTTATTCAAAAAGAATACAAATCAAAGCACTCCAGCACTTATATTCATGCAAATACCAAAGAAAAGAAACCATATAACTTACTATCTGATCTCTTTGTCCATACACTTAGAAACAGAAGATTAGAAAGCAGAAACTACTTCTCCAAAGCTCAGAGAAAGCAGGCAGACAGAAAACAAAGACTCAGACACAAACTTCCCTCCACCCAGAGTTGAAAAAATCCGGTTTCCTGATTGGTCCTCTGGTCAGGTGCTTCAGGTGAAAGAGACATTGACCCTTAGCTATCTGTTTGACACTCTCTGCTTGAATCCACATAATATAGGTCATTGTCATGGGACAATGTATAAATAAGAAATTTTTAAATCTCCAACAAAACCCAAATTTTGCATCTGGCAGTGAAAACAATAAACCAAATAATTAGTTTTTGATGGTTGAGGATATAATGGTAGGGATTCAGCATAAATTTATTTTCAGATTTCATGATGAAAGTATACTGCTGACATAGTAATTAGTGAAATTATTTACAGGTTTTTTCCTAAGGTCAAGTGTTACATTTCTACATCTGTGAACTGGATTCATTAATAATGTCTCTTTCCTACTGTTTTCAGTGCACTGTAATATAAAGTGACAAACACCTTAACAATATCTCACTACCTTTTTATGTTTTTCTACAGCATAAATGCTGTTTTACAGCTTTTTAAACTGTATTTATTACTGCATAATGAAGCAATATAATGTAGTAAATTAATTTAATTTACTCTGTTGAATTTTTGCCTTGTTCTAGTGCGATGTGAATGTGCATTGTGTATCTGGATTTCTTTCTGCCTGTTAATGTCTTTTTTGGTACAATGTAAAGGGATTAGTTACATTTTCTGACTGATTCTTTTTCTTTCCTTGTATTGTAGTCTTGAGACACATTGTGGTAAAGAATCATTTGCCTGGCATTATGAAATGAAATACTAAATAATAATTTGGATACTATTAATAAGTGCTGATTTGTATGTGCAAGTATTTTACTCATAAGAGCATCACAATCAACAGTGCTAACACTTTTTTACAGTTTCTTCATGCACCATTTGTACAGAATCTCTAATCTGTGTCTACCTATTGTAAGTCTTCGTAGCTGCATTCCTTAGCAACTAGAGCTTTATGGGGATAGAACTCAGATCTCCATGAACCAAATAATCCTAATATTTGAGCTCAGCGCGTCACTGTTAGCTGTTATGTCTCGTAATACTATATAGCTGACCATTTGATTTAGTTGAGTTAAGGGCAATTGTATGGATTCACGCTAATCACATCTCTTCAAATGGTAAGGGTACTGAATGAAGTTTCACATTTAAATATGCACACTGAGTTTCATTTTTAATGAGTAAATTGTAAATGACTTCTCCTCATGCATATTTATTGAACAGGAAATGATGCATAAACCTCAGCATTTTCATGTGGGTTTTGTTTTGACTTTCAGGTTCAAATTGGAACCAAAAGCCACACATTTATGAGCTAATGCTTCTGGTTCTCCATTGCACCTGCAGTACTGTTTTAGGGTAGACCTTCACCCTCTGCTGTCCTTGATGGCAGGTCAATGGCAATTCATTCACATTCCTCAATGAAGTCTAATTCAAAGATGTATCCACTGGAGTTTCTGTTTGGGGCTGCAAATATCATTCTCATAGGGTTGACATCCAGAATAACTTGCTGGCTGTAAACTTTCAAGCACTTTCTGGGGTTCACAGCTATCAGTGACATGCCCATTAAGAGAGATGTGAGAGCCAAACCTTTTATGGGCATTACCAGGTAAATTCAAATCAGAAAGTGTGGGTCTTGAATGAACCCAACTTTATAGTTAACAAACCTCACTACCTGGTGCATGAGCCCAGGGTAAAATACATTCATTAGATAGCAACCTGTTTGAGTCTCTGTATCTGGAGAGTCTGAATTGTTGCTTTGCTCCTCTCTCTGTATAGCACTCACAATATTAGGCTTTTCTATATCTTCCCATTCTCTGAATTATTTATATAGTAACTGCTGGCTACCTGCTATAGAACTGAGGATTAAGGTCAAGAAAGGCTTTCTCTCTTGGAATATTTACCTTATTTTCATGATTGTGTTTTATCTGCAAGGATTCTTTAACTTGGTTGGTTATCTGGAGACAATGAACACTCGTCGCGGTACGTGTATTCATCCTAACATAAAAATAAAGTAGAAATGATGGGAACAACAATACTTCCTATTGACCATAGACTCCTAAAAGTTAAATCAATAGAATGGCTGTTGCGTTATTATCCATTCCATCACCCTGACATTTGCTTGCTAAACCTAAATAATGATGATTTGTTCAGAATTTGTGTATATAAATATATTTTAAAACTTGGTGTCTTCTCAATGTGTTGTTGAGAGAGTATTAATAGATTGAGGAGCTTAGATAGAATAAGATTAAATTATTTTGAACAGACTTCATTTAGTGGAAGAGAAGTTTTGGAATGTCTTTCTGGATCAAGGATATGGAGGTGGCTATTACCACATCTGAGGTAGAAGCCATACTTGATCAGCTTAATGGGACAAAATTGGAGGGCCTGGACAATCTTCATCCGAGAATATTAAAGGAACTGGCGCATGAAATTGCAAGCCCGTTAGCGAACATTTTTAATGAATCGGTAAACCCGGGGGTTGTACCGTACGACTGGAGAATTGCTAACGTAGTTCCTATCTTTAAGAAAGGGAGAAAGTGATCCAAGTAACTATAGGCCTGTTAGTTTGACATCTGTAGTATGTAAGGTCTTGGAAAAAATTTTGAAGGAGAAAGTAGCTAAGGACATTGAGGTCAATGGTAGTTGGGACAAAGTACAACATGGCTTTACTAAAGGTAGATCGTGCCAAACCAACCTGATCTCCTTCCTTGAGAAGGTGACAGACCATTTAGACAAAGGAAATGCGGTAGACCTAATCTACCTCGATTTCAGTAAGGCTTTTGACACGGTTCCACATGCGGAATTATTAGTCAAATTGAAAAAGATGGGGATCAATATGAAAATTGAAAGGTGGATAAGGAACTGGTTAAAGGGGAGACTACAATGGATTGTACTGAAGGGTGAACTGTCAGGCTGGAAGGAGGTTACTAGTGGAGTTCCTCAGGGATCGGATCTGGGACCAATCTTATTTAACCTTTTTATTACTGACCTTGGCACAAAAAACGGGAATGTGCTAATAAATTTTGCAGATGACACGAAGCTGGGGGGGTATTGCTAACACAGAGAAGAACCTGGATATCATACAGGAAGACCTGGATGACCTTGTAAACTGGAGTAATAGTAATAGGATGAAATTTAATAGTGAAAAGTGCAAGGTCATGCATTTAGGGATTAATAAGAACTTTAGATATAGATTGGGGATGCATCAGTTGGAAGCAACAGAGGAGGAGAAGGACCTTGGGGTATTGGTAGATCACAGGATGACTATGAGCCGCCAATGTGATATGGCCGTTAAAAAAGCTAATGCGGTTTTAGGATGCATTAGGCGAGGTATTTCCAACAGAGATAAGGAGGTGTTAGTACCATTATATAAGGCGCTGGTGAGACCCCACCTGGAATACCGTGTGCAGTTCTGGTCTCCCACGTTTAAGAAGGATGAATTCAAACTGGAACAGGTTGAGAGACGGGCTACTAGGATGATCCGAGGAATGGAAAACCTGTCATATGAAAGGAGACTCAAAGAGCTTGGCTTGTTTAGTCTAGCCAAAAGAAGGCTGAGGGGGATATGCTTGCTCTTTATAAATATATCAGAGGGATAAATATTAGGGAGGGAGAGGAATTATTTAAGCTTAGTACCAATGTAGATACAAGAACAAATGGGTATAAACTGGACACTAGGAAGTTTAGACTTGAAATTAGACGAAGGTCTCTAACCATCAGAGGAGTGAAGTTCTGGAACAGCCTTCCAAGGGGAGTAGTGGGGGCAAAAGACATATCTGGCTTTAAGATTAAGCTTGATAAGTTTATGGAAGGGATGGTATGAAGGTGGAGCCTAATTTTGGCAATCGATCTTTGATTATTCCCAGATAAGTATGCCCAGTGGTTGGTGATGAGATGTTGGATGGGATGGGATGGGATCTGAGTTACTGCAGAGAATTCTTTTCTGAGTGCTGGCAGGTGAGTCTTGCCCACATGCTCAGGGTTTAGCTGATCACCATATTTGGGGTCGGGAAGGAATTTTTCCTCCGGGGCAGATTGGCAGAGGCCCTGGAGGTTTTTTGCTTTCCCCTGCAGCATGGGGAATGGGTCACTTCCTGGTGGATTCTCTGCAGCTTGAGGTCTTCAAACCACAATTTGAAGACTTCAATAACTCAGGCATAGGTTAGGGGTTTGTTGTAGAAGTGGATGGGTAGGGTTCTGTGGCCTGCTTTGTGCAGGGGGTCAGACTGGATGATCACATTGGTCCCTTCTGACCCTAAAATCTATGAATCAATGAATTTTGAAAAGAGAGCATTTTATGATGTTTGGAGCAGTACAAGAAATAATGGAGGAAATTCTGGCCCTATTGAAGTCCATGGGAGTTTTGCAATTAACTTTAATGGGAGCCAGGATTTCACCTATGGTTCCTCTCAAAATATCTCACAATCTAACAAATTCTGAACCAGAAAAACAGAGGCAGTCAGAAAACATGGAACCCAGAAAACAAATAGCTAAAGATAAAGGTAATTTTTACTCTCCAGAAAACCTCAATTAACAGGTATTGCTTTAACATTTGGTGGCCAGAAGCAAAGCATCACTAACTTTTTTACATCATTAAAAATATTGAAGTGGGGACTGAAGTGGTATTAGGCATATAAGATGATCTCTGGCATAGCGCAAAAAAGTAAAGGTCATTGTAGAATGCTGCTCAGATACACAATCATTTAAACTGAGATTTTTTTCATTTGACAGTACAGTAAAATTGAGAGTAAAATAGATAATTGCTATAAGATACTGTATCTTACTCTACTCTATGTATGTTATATGTGCATTGGTCGTTCTTAAACGCTTGCCAATTTTGTCTTAAATAGATGTCAAGATAACATTAACTCCCCTATATATCCTATGGGAAATATCTAAAATAATGTATTGCTTTTCTAAGGCAGTTTGCAAGTTTCAGTGGATGACCACTATATCATGCAAAATACATCCTACTTGTGAAAAGGAAAATATAGACAGCAGATATGACATTTATCTCCAGTCAATGTTGCCACTAAAGTCTCAGCTGGTGCAAGTCTGTATTATACATTGAGGTAAATGAAGTTATGCTACTTGGCACTTGAGGCAGAATTTAAAAATGAAACAGGAATTATATAAAATACAGTTAGTCTGGATAATCATATGGTAGGTTACCTTTATTGTCTGTAATTGATGGACAATTATAGATAAAGGACCAGATCATAAAATGGTGTAAATTGACATAGTGCAGTTGACTTCAATGGAACTGTACTAATTTATATTAGCCAAGGATCTAGCCCTAAATATCCTTAGTTTAAATGTGTTGCCAATGTTTAATCAAATGTTCCAGTGATGTCAAGGTCAATGTTACATTTAAGTCTTAGAGCAAGATTCTCAGCTGGTGTAGTTTCACTGAAATAACAGTCCCTTGGAGTAAACCCTGATTGATTTGATTTTTAAAATATTCTGTGACATGAATTAGAAGTACATTTTACAGTGTGATGCATGGCTATTACATAAACTATTCAGGATTCTTTTCTTTGTGCTAAAATAGAGAACTGCTGAAATCTAAATAAAATTGAAAGCAAACAAAATGCTATTGAGACCAAGTTGTCATGTCAGAGCTCACCATGAGCAACTGAGGCATACTTAGGAACAGGAGTTGTGCCATTTTACACCTGCAGGTAATCTGGCCTGTGAATCTTCCTTAAATTCATAAAGGGTTTTTTCAGTAATTACAAGTTCTGAAAGTCTTACAATTCAAATTAAGGATTAAAAATAATTCAGAGGACATATAAACAAGATTAACAGATTATATCATGAGATTGGTTATGCATCACATTATAATGAGCTATAAACAAAATTGTTTAAAATAAAAAGCTAAAGTAGCAAAACACGTAGTAGTATCAGTGGTACAGTAGAAACATAATATTCTCAAAGAGCTGCTTTCAAACAATACTTTTAGTTTCAGAACCGCAGAATGGAGATAGAAAATAGATGACAAATGTCTTTCAGGGTTGAACAAAGCAACAATTAAATGCTTGAGAGCACCTCCCACACTTACAACCTTGCACAACACAATCTCTTTTACTGAAAGAGAAGGATGACTGGACACTGGGGTTAACTCATCTTTTTTAAAATGTCATGGGATCTTGAACTTGGGTTTGAAAAGCTGAGAAGAATCAGCCTTCATTAAACATCCCAAGGTATCCTAAGTAACAGGAACAGTAATCTAGTTAATTTAGCAAATTAAGACTAATAGAGAACAGTGGAAGTTGGAGGCGGAACTCCAAAAGAGGAAGGTTAGTAATGAATTTCTGCAGCATAAATTTGAGACAGATGTAGGAAATGTTCAGTTGAAATGGAAAGGTTATTCAAGACATCTAGTGATAAGTACAGCATGACAAAAAGGCGTAATATGAGTAAGCAAGATCATATAGAGGGAGAACTGTTACACACAATGTAAAGCAGAGAGAATGAAAGGGAAGAACGGGTTAATAGAAACTGTAAGTATTGCATGTCTGGAGTAAGAGGTTAAGGTCATTTAACTAAACACTAAATAAATTTTCCAAAAATATCCAAATGAGAATGCTCAACTGATATCAGAGACAAATACAATTCTCCCAGAGATCAGGTTTGTGGCAGATGTAGTAGTTAAAGAATTGGAGTATCTGAAGGCAGGCAAATTGCCACTTAAAATTACGAAGGAAGTGGTCAGAGGCATAAGGAAACCTTTAACAAGTTCACATAGAGCATGGAGTGGATTAACTGCTCAACAAGGGATTATATTCCATATGGCGGAACCGCAAACTATTGTTTCAAGCCATATCTGCCATTATTTATTTTTTGATAGATGAAATACGATGCAAAGATAAACTGGGAGAAAGCTGATATAACACAACATGTAATGATGATATTAAGGAAAACTCTAGAATTTACAGACCAGTAAATTTTGATTTCTGCAGAGTAACATACAGTAGAAAAAGGAATCTTTCAAAGAATGGGAAATTGCCAATAGAGTTATTTAATTAAGGAGAATGAGGCTGGATTCCCCAAATGAGAGAGCATGTCAAGAAACTTTCAGCAACATTTACTAAACACTAAGTTTCAGGACACAAGTATTATGTAAGGGATCTTTTTATATGGCAAATGTCTGTTTAATTATGTTACGCAGTAATTACTCTTTCATTGCATACAAGTGCATGATTGTGTGTTATAAATTGAAAAAGTAGATTAAAAGAGAATTTATTTTTGATCTAATATGCAGCAGTCTGGAGAGGTGCGTAACTACTATGGGCCACATCATGCCCTATTGAAGGAGGCAACTCAGAAGAAAAGTCTGTGAATCTCTCCTTACAGAGTTTATCCTCAGTTATTTCAATAGGAGGGCAGAGTTTTGTCTCCCATAAGACCAGCTCCCAAGCATTATGGATCCTACATTTCTTTGTGCTCCCCCAGTGTGTGACCTTTCCTCTCTGGTACCATGGCTCTGGGGACTCCCATAAAGGAAGGGGGTTTCACTAAAAAGCTAGTAAAGTCCCAGGCTGTACTATGTTTCCCTTAATAAGCTTCACTTCAGTATGTGGGAAAAGGGGTGTGAGCAGCCACAGCTATCCTCCCATGTGTGAAATGGTGCCATGGAGGCATCTGAACCTTCCTTCTGTGCTCGATGGTAGAGTTCTGCATGCAAATAAGGGGATTTGATTCCTCCTGTGTAACTAAATTACAAAGCAGTAAACTCTAAAAGTTGCCATTGGCTATGCAGTATGTTTTCTTGCACCACTAAAGATTTGTCTACTGATGTGGCCCCCATCACCATAGTTTGAGTGCCTTGCAATGAAAGCTTGTCCACAAATCTTCCCAGGTTTTTCAGTCCTCGAGTTCCATCACATCACTGAACAGGGTCAGGCCAGTGACACTGCAGAAAGAGAGGAGGAAGCCTGATCTCCAAATCTGGCATTGTCAAGCTCTCAGGAAAACATGACTGGTGGAGGTGTGCTAGTTTACCTCAGCTGAGACCCTGACCCTTACTAAGTTGCCACAGAAGTATGGTTCAGAGATGAGCCTCATTAATTGTGAGCAGGGCCGTCCTTAGGATTTATGGTGCCCTAGGCAGAATTATTAAACTGGTGCCCCAGGGCCTGTCTTGCTCTTAGTAACACAAACATAAGCTTACAGTATTGGAAAACTTGCCACATGCATGTTTTTAAAACCAGTTTAACTTAATGAAGCACACTGTAATGCTGATGGACTAGCACTAAAGAAGTAGCACTATAGAAAAAATTCTGATATGACAGAATGAAGCAAATAATATAATTTTTTTAATTTGTCAACATTTTATTGGAAATTTCTATGAAGAGGTATTTAAACAAGGATTTGTTTTTAATTAAAAGCAATCATTCTGGCTTTTTTGGCTGCAAAATCAGTAATAATGTCATCGTATGACAAAGACGAAGTGATGTCTTGTTTGATTGCAAGAATAGCAAGACCAGTCAAGTGTTCCTGACTCCTTGTAGAGTGGAGATAGCTTTTAATGAGCTTTAGTTTTGAGAAATTCCGTTTTCCTGATGCTACTGTTACAGGAATTGTCAGCAGAATACGAGTGGCAATGTACACATTAGGATATATGTCAACAAGTTGCTGGTATGAGTAAACTGTATAATGTCCATCGATTTTGCATGTGCCAACATTGATAGTGTACTCAATTCTTCGTACAGTTCAAGTCCATTTAAATCAAAACAATCGCCGTGCTTCAGGAGGCTCTCTAGATCAGGATTCCCCAATGCGGTGCCCGAGGGTGCCAGGGCGCCCACAGGGGCCTCTCAGTGCACCTGCGTACTGGCCGATGGACGAGCATTTGGCAGCATTTCGGTGGCGACGCCTCTTGATGACACTGCTCGCTGCTGATAAGCAGCGTCATCCGAAGGCGTCGCCGCTGAAATGACACCGAATTTTGGTGGCATTTCGGCGGCTGCTCATCCACTGCCACGGTCTTTCATCTGGTGAGCGCCAGACGAAAAAGGTTGGGGACCACTGCTCTAGGTTCTTGCACTTTGTCATTAGTGGCTCTTGTTTTCCTATTTCACTGAATTTAGTCCTGCTCAGCCTGCTACCAGCTGAGTGAATGGAACCCCAGACCAACAGTGGGTTGAGTGGCTCAGCCAGGGTATCAGCCACCAGCCTGCTCAGCCCGCTGCCAGCCTGGGGTTCCTTGGGGGGCCCTAGGCCAGCAGCGGGTGCTGAGGGGGGCTGGCGGCCGGGACCCTAGGTGGCAATGGGGCAGCAGCCAGAACCCCAGAGCAGCGGCAGGCTGAACCACTCAGCCCACTGCCGCATACCATCAAAAATCAGCTTGCGTGCCACCTTTGGCACGTGTGCCATAGGTTGCTGACCCCTGCTCTATACACTAGTAAGGAGATCAGCGTATTACAGTTGTTGGAGGGCTCTATTTAGCAGTAACAGGGCTATAGGAAAGTCAGTCAACATTTTTTGTTTCTCTGATGAAAACTGGCTCATTCTCTTCCCCATACCAAACTTGTCACAAATAATTGTCAACAACTTAAAAAACAGAAAAAACACAATTTTTTTTTTAAATATTGAAATTGAAATTCAGGATTGTTAGCAAGCATTTTTGGCAAACAAATTTGTTAAATGACAATCTAAATGGCAACATAGTACTGCTTCCATGCTTGGCTCACCCCCTAGCCTGCTGGTCCAACAGCTGCAGTAGAGGAGGAGATAGGTGGAAAACTGCAGAACCCCAAAATCCACCTCTTGGGATACAGAGTGGCAACAGCAGCAGCAAACTCTCAGCTCCAATCACACACCAATGGGCACCACCGCTAGCCCAACAGACCATGGTGAAGTTAGCACAGCATCTGATCTCAGGGACAGGGCACCCATGGAGCGACAGCAGCTCATCCAGCCCTGTGCAGCTCCCTTCGGATGAGATGGATCACTGCCAGCCTGGGGGAAGAGATGCACTCCCCAGCTAGGGTGACCAGATCCAGATGTCCTGATTTTATAGGGCCAGTCCTGATATTTGGGGTTTTGACTTATAGAGGTACCAATTCCCCCACCTAGAGTGACCAGACAGCAAGTGTGAAAAATCGGGACGGGTGGGGGGGAATAGGAGCCTATATAAGAAAAAGGCCCAAAAATCAGGACTGTCCCTATAAAATCGGGACATCTGGTCACCCTACAGGCGAGTTCCTTTCCCCACCCCTTCCCAGAGACCCCAGCAGCCAATCCCCCACCCCCACCCCAGACTGTGTGCTGCATTCAGCTCTTTCTAGGACCCAGCAGCCCTGCTCTTACATGCTCCACTGCTTCCCGTCTGTCCGGGCTCCCAGCAGAGCGATGCCCCCAGATCTAGTGGTGCCCTAGGCGGCTGCCTATTCTGCCTATGACTAAGGACAGCCCTGATTGTGAGGATAACAAACAAATAAGCTTGTGTGGTCAAAAAGAAGGCATTTTAGAGTGGAAGCATTTTAGGATGGAGGAAAGCAATTAACAGTATCCCACAAGCACCAGCATTAACATTGATTGTTGTTTTACATAACAATGATTTAGGAGAGAGAATATAAGGTAAAGCAATTAAGGTAATAGAATCTGTAGATTAGACTTAAACCAGGTGATATCCAAAGAGGAGGAAGGCCATACAATTAAAAGCATCTTGGCCAAGCTAAGAACCCAGACAGCTAAGCAGATTATACTATTTAATTCATAAATAAATTGTAAATTAGTAAAATGAGGCAAGGTGTAAAACTTGGTCCCAAATGTGCAATTACAACTATGCAGAAAACCCCGGGTGTAGATCCAATTGCTCATAGAGTAAACTTGATAGTTTTACGTTTCTTAAAAGAACGAACAGGAAGAAGGTAGAGGAATAAGTTAAACATGCAAATCTTTGGCATTGCATTCCACAACCAAAAGATTATGGAGATAGCTGATTAAAATATATAGTACAGAGATCTGGCAAGATTAATCAAAGGGATAATGTTAACATTTGTTATTTTAGTTTAATATTTTATAACAACTTGGTTTAATTTTAGCAAGTGCCATTCTTCTTTATTCCAATATGAAAGGCAATAAATAAAGAATAGTTCAAGAATGTGTGTAATTGCTGGATTTCTCTGTCTAAATACAGCTAAACAGTAATTACTGAATTTCTATATTTAGCCAGAGAACATCGCATATGTATAAAGAACTGTTGTATCTTTTTTTAGGTGATATAGACATATAGTAGTTAATATAAGCATAATTCTGGAAGGGAAATAGTCTGAGACTCAGCTGATCTGAGTTTGAAGATGACTACACTTGCCATTTCAATAAGCAAAAACAAATGTAGCGTTCGCTATCCAGGCCCTGGGGGTGTTGAACCCCCCTGCTCCTCCCCAGACCCCACTTCTTCACAGGCCCCCACCCTGTCTCATCCCAGCCAGTTCCACCCGTACCCTCAAGCACATCCTGTCCCCACTCTTCCTCCTCCCTCCCAGCACTTCCTGCACACTGTGGAATAGCTGATTGCAGCAGGCAGGAGTTGCAGGGAGGGAGGGGGAGGAGTTGATCGGCGGGGTCACTGGCAGCCAGGAGGCACTGGGGAAAGGGCAGGAGGTGGCTGCCAGTATGTGCTGAGCACCCACAGCATCAGCGCCTGTGCTTTCTATACATACTTAGGGTTGAAGCACCAAAGTGGTTCTCAGGATGTCGTTGTTCTACTTTTGGCCCTGCCACAGACTTCATTTGTGACTGGGCAAGTCACTTGATCTCTCTGTGCCTTAGTTCCCCATATACAAAATGGAGATGATACTTACCTCCCTCTCAGGGCTATAGTGAGGATTAAATACATGAACATGAAATGTTTGCTTCTTCAAATGTTGGTACCTGTGTGTGTTCCACTGTAGGTATGCATGTGCTGTATGTGTCTGGGGTTGGAGAATTTTGAAAGTAGAGTCCATTGGTCTGCACATGCACCCTCACTCTCCCCGTACCCTCATCCGACCAGATAAAGGGTGGAGCAGGCTGACTTCCTCCCTAGTTCTTTTTTTACCATTGAATGGCCTGGGTTGGAACCTTCACTGTCCAGAGCTTTGTCTTTTTTTCCCTTTTTACTCTTTGATCTGTAAATATGTATCTTAAGTAGTTTAGAGTTGGGTTCCCTGGCATGGAGAAACTACCTCACCCAAGCATGGTACAGAGTGGGGCACTTGACTATATCCTAGACCTCCAGGCTTTAAGATCTGTGCTGCTTGCAGAGGTGAAAGTAAGCCGGTACAGTCTGGTATGGTGTACCAGACTGGCTTCCCTAGGCTGGCGATTTAAAGGGCCTGGGGATTTAAAGGCCCCGTCTCTTCTGGTTGAGGCCACGTCTCTTCCAGTTAAGGCCCCTCCCACTGCTGAGGACTCCAGTGAACAGGTAAGTCCTTTAAGTTATTTTCACCCCTGGCTGCTTGCTTACACTTTCTCAGTCAGTAGTAACCAACATTGCCTGTACTGCCTTGCGGAATCTCATGTTGTGACAAGGAGCAGTGTCTGCTGCTCTTTCCCCAGTCAAACCTTTGAAGGACACGAACTTTGTCTCAAAAAGCACCTGATGAAGATAATTATGAGGCCACAGTTGGACTCAGCCTTAGGGACACCTCCCCCATCCCCATATATTGGCCTTAGTCTGCAAGGAATGTCCATCATTCCATGAGATCCAATTTAGGCGTGAGGTAATCTAGGCCCATAAATACCTCCTTGGAGTCTTTTAGGGGTGGCAGAGAGTGCACTCATAACCATGAGAACCTAAGCATCTTCTGAATCTACATCAGTGAAGTCTGATTCAGCTGTGCCTAACCTGAGCAAGTTGTTCCTTTCAGCCAAGTTAGAATGTCCAGAGTCTGAGGGTCATGACAAGAAATACCATGAATCAGGGCTCCATTGGTACCACACTGTGCTCCACCAGCGACCACACCTCCAGCACCAGTCAAACCTCAACATTGGGAACCATTGGCATGGGCAAGAGGCGATTATTGGAATCTTCAGCCACCAGCAGTACTGATACTGTCTCACCTACTGTGGTATGCAAACTGATTTGCTCTGGCTCAGTTGGTTCAGGTGAGACTTATGCTATACCTGATGACAGTTTAGCTGCCCCTGAGGCTTAATCTCCATTGCTATCAGGTCCTTCCCTCATCAGCAACTTCATGACTGCACCAGGAGAGGCAAATTTTGGGAGGAGTCTGTCCCTGATTCCATCTTCTCTCCTTGGTTTTCCTCCAGTGGAACCATTGGTACTGCCTAGCAGGCCTGCACAACTTGTAAAGTGGCGAGGGCCATATTACTCCAAAGAAAACAGCTGAGGGCCGAACCTCCCACCCCAGCACCGCTGAAACACAACCCCCCCAGTGCCGCCCAGCCCCTCGAAACACAACTCCCTCCCCAAGTGCTGCCCACCTCACAGACTCAAACCCTCCTTCCGCAGCGCCGCCCTGCCAAAACAGCAGTATTGAACCTTGGTAATATGTTATAGCAGGCCCCTAAGGTAATATAATTAAGGTAAAAGAAAAGTGTCTTTTTTTGCTAGAAGTAGAATAAGATCTTCCCCTCACTTTGTAATCAATTGCCCTGTTGAATGAATCAGGTGTGACTGAGGAAGGCGTGGAAGGCAGGCACCTCCAAACAGCTTGCAACCCTTGGAGAGGGGATGGGAGCCAGAACAGATCAGTAGAACAGACCAGCCACTGACTCATAGCTCGCCTCCTCAGCCCCTCTCCCCCGCTGCGGGCTCACTTGCTCACCAACTCCGCTCCCCCTCCACTGCCGCCGGCTCACCCCCCCGCCACTGCCTGCCCCCTCACCTCCTCAGCCCCCCACCCCCTGCTGCTCACCTGCCACCTCTGCCACTGCCTGCCCGCTTGCCTCCTCAGCCTCCTATCCCCTGGCCAGTGATGAGTTGCCAATATCTTAACAATCAGTTCCCTCCTCACTCCACAAGGGGCTCGTGGCCTGCCCCGCAGGACTTCTGCCCCATCCAACCCCCCATGTTCCTTGATGCCCCCCAGGACCCCTACCCCATCCATCCCCCCCGCCACCCCATCCAACCCCTCCTTTCATTCCTGATGGCCCCCCTGGGACCCCTGCCCCATCCAACCACTCCTTCTTCTTCCTGTCCGCTGACCCCTGACAGCCCCCCCCAGGACCCTTGCCCCCATTCAACCCCCCCGTTTCCCCACCCTCTGACCACCCCAACGTTCTATAACAGCAGAAGGAACATCAATGTCATTGCTTCAAGAAGTACCTTAACTTGACGTCTTCAAAGCAGCTACATGGAGTTCCATCCACATATTCATGAGACATAATGTTTTAGTACAGGACCCTTCTGCTAATGCTTCCTTTGGGGCAGCGGTCCTTCAAACAGCCCTGCCAGCTGCATCCTTGTACCCTCTTCCTAATTAATTACTTCTTGTCAGTCACCCACAGAAGATACACATAAGGACCAGCACTCGAACAAAGAGTTACTTACTTTATAGTAACTGGAGGTTCCTTGAGATATATTGTCCCTATCTGTATTCCACTACCTTCTCTCCTTTCTCTCTGCTTCAGATCATAACTAGATTCGCGGTAGAGAAGGCTCTAGGGAGGCAGTCCATCCACGCCACCCTTTGCTCTTGTCATGGGCATATGCACAGGCCAATGGAAACCACTTTCAAAACTTGTGACCCTGGCTACATGGAACACACACATACCCATGCTGGAATATAAAGAGGGACTGCACATTTTTGAAGAACTTCCAAAGCTAAGTAACTCTCTCATACTATGGCAGTGAGCAGAAAAAAAGTCTAAAAATAAATTGCCTGAAATATAAACAGACATCAGCTAAGCTGGTGTTTAATACTACACTATAACACTACATTTTACTTTTTAATTAAGTTAATTTGGGGTGGGTATTCCAATAACACCTTGAAAAACAGTCATAAAATGATGTGAGATTTTCACAAACTTAGCTTTGAAGAGTATTTGATTGTTTATACAGAAAAGGGTAAATATTTAAATGGTGCACAAGACTTAGGAATGTTGTACATCTCATTAAAAGTTAACAGCATCTGTGAGTATCCCTCATATATATATATATAGGTATTTTCAATTGTTTGCACCTATCCTCACAGCAAACGAGAGTTGTTGAACTAGTCAAGGAGTAAGTCAAATTCTCAACTAGTACAAATCAGTGTAGATCTATACAAGTCAGTGGAAACTTTATTTGAATATACAGTACCCTGAGGTGTATAAACGGACTTTAAAGGAGCTATGCCTGGTTACAGCAGCAGACATCTGGCCTACTACATTTTCTAAGTAGATGACAAAAGTTCATGCTGCTGGAGTTCATATGTGTGCTCAATGACTGATACTTATCTATTAGTATTAATGAAAGTTATTAATGCCCACAGAAAGGGGCTAATATATGAATATATGCCACCAAATGCACATAGTTTTTAGATTAGATAAACATTGTTTTTCTTTTATAATAAAATTTGACTGAATTTGACATCTTTTGCTAATATAGCCATATGCTCTTTCCCTGCACCCATGTCAATATCCGTATGTTCAGTTGAGTTTTTCTTAGCACTGTATAGTATTCATGCTATAATGTCTCCTTATTTGACTGCAGATAACTTAGTTTGTGTTTTGAGCTGACATTTGTGCTGGGAGACAATTATTTTCTAATTAAATATACATTAAATCTGAAAGTAAACAGTTCAGGCTATTTTAGAGTACAAGAGTAATAGCTGTACTTCAGCAAATCTCTGTATCATTTAGAAGAAATCAAATGAAGCATCCTCTAACCAAATATTTTCTGATTTATGAAGCTGACTATATGCTGCATTGATGTTTTGTGTATCCAGTGCTCAACAAACCTTGTTTTACTGCTAGCACAATGATAAAGAGCCTCTAACAGGCAGCCATTGACAATCAAAAGATATAGAGATGCTGCTCATAAGAAAACAGACGTAAAACTGCTCAGTCAAAAGTTCAAGCAGGTTTCCATAACCACACTATTCTAGTTTTATTTTAAAAGCAGGTGGACATCTGACTCATACATGTGGACTATAAGGGTTATCTATCTAGATGACTTTCATGATTCTTAGTGGAAAAAGAATCTGCAACATGACTTTCCCTGTGCCATCTTTTATTCACAACATCAGAAGATATTAGCTGAAAGGCCTGTAGTTGCTTTTCTGGGTATCTATTTTAACTTATATTTACAGTAAATTATGCTTTCAAATCTCCCTCTCCCACCCTCATTGAAATACCAGTCAGAAAGTGTGTTTTGGGGTGATATATATGGTCTCAGTACTAGACTAGGGAATGGACCCTCTGCATTGACTATTGCAATGTATATCCATAAATCTATTGAAGTGAATGGGACTACACAGATTTATATTAGCTGAGGATTGGTCCTGTGAGCCAGAAATCCCTGAGGTTTTTTTCGTGGTTCTCATACAACTCCTTTTTATCTTGTAACTTCTGTCTGTCTCCATTTCCTCTTCTGTTGCAGTTAATTGACACAAATCCAGTAATGTGTGTTCCACCTCTCCCTTTTGAGTAGAGAGGCCCAGAATATCTGGTACCCAGCTCATGGGTCATAGTGTGTACTGCTAACCTGACAGTACTATACGACTTCTGTCTTATTTGTACCCAAAGAGTATAAAATTTCCTTCTTTGGAGCTCTAGGATATATGTGGTCTAGGGTATTAGTGAAAGGGAGGAAAGAGGCTGCCAGCAAATTAGCAGTGAGACTATCTGACCTGATATTTTTCACTCCATCTTGGGATGGCAATGGGGTGGGTAGTAGAATTAAGTAAGAAGTGGGAGTGAGGAAGCTAGATGTAAACCACTGATGAACTGGAGGAGAATAGTGACAGCCCTTTGTTAGCTTAGTCAACTACGGGACCCCAGGAAGGAGTGTTTCATTTATAAGTGTCTAGCCCTTTGTGGAGGCATTCTTGAAAATGTAATGCAATGCTAATGAAACACTACAGCTATTAGGCTCAAGCTCTATTTTTGCAGCAGGAAGCTGTGGGAGATCTAACCATCTCTGTCCCTCTCCCCCCAATACAAGCGCTTCAAATAAAATAAATCAACTGTGATGGGAGTCAGTGGTAGCCGTGTTAGTCTGCATCAGCAAGAAGAATGAGGAATACTTTGTGGCACCTTAGAGCATAAGCTTTTGTGTGCTAAAACCCACTTCGTCGGATGCCAAGGAATTACCTTGCATTTTCTTCCTCTCCACCACAAATCTTCAGCCTAGTCCTGTTTGTTGCAGATGATGATGCTGGACAGGAATTGTTTACCTTTTGGGGAAATAATATTTTGCACCTTCCCATAAAAATGCTAAGGCTGACTTTGCATCATGCTCTAGCATGGCTTTCCAAGGGGATGCAAAGGGAAAAGAAATATTAATTTCCCTGGTGGGAATTTTCTTCCAGAAAATCTGGAACATCTGGCTGTTTTGGGGGAGCATGTGTTTTAAACCTATTAATTTCTCTTTCATAATGACTCATTTCCAGTTTATGAATGTAGAAAAACAAGATCATTTATAGCCTAGTCAGTATTCAACAGGAAATTCTGTGTTTTGCTGAATCTTAAGTGAAAACCAATCTGACAATAAAGTGTGTGCGGGGAGGGAGGAGGAATCTTTTCTTCCAATCGGCCCTGGATTTATGTGAGACTCCCCTAGAAGAAATTGGAACTGCTTCAAGGAAACCAGCCCCATGGTTTCAGCCACACTAATATAAGATTACTATGTAATCTGAGAGAAAAATGGTAATGAAACAGTGCCTGTAGTGTATAAATAACATAATATTGGATAGAAAGGTGATACTAGAAATCAAAGGTACTGGCTATGATTGTTGGAAGCATGAAGTGAATAGAATTTTACTATTGATTTTAATGGGAGCAGGAACATATCCATAATGTTTGAAAACAAATTTAGCCCCAATTGACTATAATGAGTACCAGGCACCATTATTCCACCACAGGTTTTTCCAAAAGATATTCCTTCTGATCTGTCTCTGGTCATCCACAATTAACGCAATCTTCCTTTCTTCCCCCATGAGTTCTTTCTCTCCCCCACTTTTTCCCTCTCTTGCTTTACAATCCTGCAAATGTATATTTTCAAAGGCAAATGTCTGTTTAACGTTGAGAATTATGGTAAATTATACTAATTGTAAAGTGAAGCAATTAGGAGGCATTGGGTCAGATCCTCAGCTTATGTAAATAGTTGAAACTCCCCTGAAGTAAACAGCTGTATCCTTTTAAACCAGCTCAGGATTAGGCCCGCTGTATATACTGGGTACAGTGGATCTGATCTGATCTCACTTGTCATGCACTGGTTATAAATATCTAGTATTTAATATTATTTTAAATTGTCTAAATCCCTGTTGAACTCTTTTTGCAGAACACTGCTGTGAACATTTTAGAAATACTGAATGATGTTTTTTCTCAAGCTGAGAGTTATGGGCTCTAGTATGCCGCCACATAGGACTGAAAATAAAGAATTTAAATTCTGTTCAGGCAAAAAGCCATTGAAGGAAAGCAGTGAAAAGTGAAATTCTGAAAAGGTTTTTACAGCTGTGAATTGTTTGCCACAATTTTACTGTAACTATTTTGCATTCATCAAGTTTACTTCAGTCATTATCCTTTTGCATATTTGGAGCAATTACACAAAGGTTATTATTGGAACAAATATATATATGATATCATTCTACGCTGCTGCCAAATCTGTAAGACCTTTGTTTACAATTTTATCATGTCCTGATATACAAATGTTTAATATATACTCCGGACAATTTGGCCAAATGCCTCTTGATTAGCTTTTATTAACAAACATTGCGTCATCTATCAAATTAATATTAAAATGAAGTTTTAAAAGACTAAAGGTGTATGCGGTTTATGGAAAAGAGTAATTTCTACTGAAGAAAAATTAATTGTATAAGAAATAGCTTCTAGTCATTGTGCTGAAGGAGTCAGCTTTGCTTGTGGAATTTCCTATTGTATTATCCAAGTGGTAATTTGAAAGGCTAATGTATTAGTAGTAGAATAGGAAGCTTTCACCCTCAGGCCATCAGTTTCAGCACAGCCCAGATCAATAATGACCAAAGGTTGGTTGGTGCTCTGTGTGAAGTGCATTGTTTTCACTCCAATTCCTAAAAAGTCATGATCCATATTGCAAAAACCACCATTCCTCTTGCCACTTAAAACACTCTGCATGCTCAGCAGAAAGTCCAAAGGTAGAAATGGTCCTTCTAGAATATAACTGAGACTCGTTCAAGGGCATCTTTCACCATTGCTAGACATCCTATGGATCAATAGTTTCCAAAGCAAACCATCTGTCACCTTTAATGAATTCTGAAATTGGTATGGCCAATGTTTAGTCACCCAATCTAAGAAGGCACAAGACACTGACCAATGTAACCATACAAGAAATGCAGAAGAATATATAAAATTAGTAGTAATAGTTTGAGTTGTGTAGAAGTTAATTTCAGAAATAGAAGTAATAATAAAGTACAGTGTAAATAGGCTTATAAACTAACTTAAAAAGCCAAAACTAAGAAGAGAATAAGAGAGTCTGGTTTGATTTAGTTTTTTCCTCCAAGGGGATGAGCATCCATAACAACTTAAGTCAACGAAAGCTGCTGGAAAATTAAGGCCAAAAGGTGCTTTTTGTCAAGGTAGTAATACATTTGAACAATAAAATAGTCACACATAGGTGACCAGTTTGATTTCCCATGGTTCCTGATTGAATAGCCACTGGAGTCTTTCCATCAGTGAGAGGTGGATTCTTGGGTATGTGTCATGGTATAATTCCCCACTCTGAACCTTAGCGTCCAAAAGATGGGGTACCAGCATGAATTCCTCTAAGCTCAATTACCAGCTTAGTATTTGTAGCGCTGCCACCAACCAGGAATTCCAGTGCCTGGTACACTCTGGTCCCCCAAAACCTTTCCCGGGGACCCCCAAGACCCAATCCCCTGGATCTTAACACAAGGAAAGTAAACCCTTTCCCTCACCGTTGCCTCTCATCAGGCTTCCCCTCCCTGGGTTACCCTGGAAGATTACTGTGATTCAAATTCCTTGAATCTAAAAACAGAGAGGAAAATTCACCTTCCCCCCTCCTTCTCTCTCCCCCTCCCAGACTCACCCTGAGAGAGAAAGTAATCCTAACACAGAGAGAAAATTAACCTCTCTCTCCCCCTTCCCTCCTTTCTCCCCACCAATTCCCTGGTAAATCCAGACCCAGTCCCCTGGGGTCTCACCAGAATAAAGAACAATCAGGTTCTTAAACAAGAAAAGCTTTTTAATTAAAGAGAGAAAAACAGTAAAAATTATCTTTATAAATTTAAAATGGAATAAGTACAGGGTCTTTCACCTATAGACACTGGGAATACCCCCCCAGCCTAAGTATACAAGTATAAATTAAAATCCTTTCAGCCAAATACACATTGGCAAATAAAGAAAACAAACATAAGCCTAACTCACTTTATCTACCTAGTACTCACTCTTCTGAACTTATAAGAGCCTGTATCGGAGAGATTGGAGAGAAACCTGGGTGCACATCGGGTCCCTCTGAGCCCCCAGAGTGAACAACAACCAAAAACTAGCGGGGCACACACAAACTTCCCTCCCTCAAGATTTGAAAGTATCCTGTTCCCTGATTGGTCCTCTGGTCCTCAGCCAGGTTCACTGGACTTGTTAACCCTTTACAGGCAAAAGAGACATGAAGTACTCCTGTTCTATTAACCCTTAACTATCTGTTTATGACAGTATGTGTGTGTAAATCAGGAGTAACTCCATTGAAGTCAATGTAGATATGAGATCAGGAACCACCTACACCAAGTCATGACCTGTGATAGAATTTCAAGAAATGTATGTATGAGCAGCTTTCAGGATTTCATTTTATTGTTTGAAGACATCCCACAGGCAGCTCTGCTTTTACGTTTGTGTTTACCTATGTGTATGTACAATGAGGCTTCTCCTTACTAGTGATTGGAGAAAGCATATACAGAAAACTACTTGTCAACTAGTGATTATGGCAACAAATTTTATGCTTGCTACAGTTAGCATAGCAGGGAGAAAAAAAGCGCTGATTCCACTTAGCATTGTCCATTAAAAATGTAGCACATCCAGCCAAAAACTAGAGTTCAGGCTTGTAATGGCCTATTAGGCTCAGCGCATCTGAGAGCAGGTATATAACATGACTAAAGAGCAGTTTCACAGGTTAAAAATCCTTGCAGGTACAGAAGGTATTTACTCCAGAGTAGATAGGATTATTTACTTTTGTTTCCATCAGAGAATGACACAATCACTTTGAGCTATCATCAACTCTGTGGTAAGGGGTGGGGACATCCAGCTGACCTACTCAGGAATAACTGTAATGATGCTAACCTGTATTTAGCATTAATGCATAAAATGGTTTGGATGACAGCTGCAATCCTGGATGAAGGGGATTCCAAAGCCTTGTAAGTATCCTGCAGAACCACACATAGACTATAAAGCCTCTTCCTTGAACTAGACTGTTGTAGTATTCTATGTTTTTATAACTAATTTTTCTTTCTTTTTCCACTTCCAAGATGACAGTGATGGAATTATGTATTAGTCATATGTCTCCAATATGGACTTGCTTTAAGTCCATATCACACACATTTGATACTTACACTATACTGAAAAAGAATAGGAGTACCTGTGGCACCTTAGAGACTAACATTTATTGTAGCATAAGCTTTCATGGACTACACCAAGGCTTATGCTACAATAAATTTGTTAGTCTCTAAGGTGTCACAGATGGTACTATTCTTTTTGCAGATACAGACTAACATGGCTACTACTCTGAAACCTTACACTATACTGTTTTCCAGAACTTTCAAGGTTGCTTGGGCACAGCTGAAAAGATTTAATCACAGTTTTGTCTGGGAAAGCCCTAAGCAGAGGTGGCAGTCTTTTTTTTTGAAAATTGTTCAGGCTATTCTTAGCCTGGTCCTCTCCCTCTTGTGCTTTTCTCTATCAATTTTGAAACCGAGCTTGACCCCAGTACTTCTGTCTGTCCCATTATTATGATGTCTGCTAACACAAAGGCATTTGAAGTTGCATAGTTTTGCCACAGCCTTGAAATATTGATGAGCATTTCTAAAAATCCACAATTTGTTTAAAACTTTCTATGCTCTGTGGCCTTTGCTCTCAGCTCCCTTACACTGATGTAACTCCATGGCCTTCCCTGGAGTGAATTACACCAGAGTAAATAAAAAATGAGGTGAGAACAGGGCCCTCTATGCTTTTGTTTTCCTATTGATTTCCACGTTAACAGGCTCATATACAAAGTCATTGGGAGTTCTTCAATTTGTAAAAGAATGGTCAGTATTTAAACCTGTAAAGAATATAAGGATGCCATGGTTGCATCCTCTAAGATACTAAATCCTACAGGAACAGCTTCTCTTGTAAAGGGGATTTCTACAGTGACTTACTACAGTGACATTCACCACTATTTATTTCATATGTCTGCAATTTTCAGTCATCTGTAGAATTATTTATAGGATCCAGATTTATCAGAATACAATGGAATGTAGTTTACAGTACATGTACATCATCTGTTCTATTAGATCTCTGGATATTGTGATGTTCAGAAATGACATGTGAAGTCATAGTAAAAGAACTAAGTTGTTAAAGTTTACTCAGCTGACCAGGTAGTATTAATCTTACACCTACAATAGAAGATCTGTTCAGCCAGTATAGCTAGCCCACATAATGGGGATCCTGCCCCATTGAAATTAGTGGCAAAACTGGAAAAAATCACTAGGGCCATAATCCTGAATTTAAAATACTACTCCAGTATGAGTGAGTAAGAAACTAAATTCCCAGGACTTTGTCATGGAGTATTAAACTTCTAGTTTTTGTTTGTTTACAAAATTATTTTCAACAGAAATTCAAGTTACAAACTCAGTTACACTGATCCAATAAGTAATAATGAACACTTTATATATTATTGATTCTCACAATAATAATGGGTTGGTGAGAAGGCAGTGGACTTTCATTATTAATATTATACATAGCTTGAATTCCATGGCTCCTGAATGTTTTAAAATCATGCCATAGGTCATCCAAAACATAAAAAGCTGAGAACAGGAGTCCTGTAAAATATACTGAATTTAAAGTCAGTTTAAAATAAACACCCTTGCTGGAGAGGGGTCTTAATCTCTGCTGCTACTTCAGTCAGTATCTCAACCAATTCAGCTGCCTACACATTTTAAACCTTAGAGCAAGTGCTGACAGGAGTTGGTCATCAATTGCCTTTCCCCTCACTTCATATTGAGACTAACTGTATAGTTTCTAAAAGCTTTTTTGGGGGAAAGGAGCATGTTTTCAAATGTTTGTACAGGGCCTCTTGACTGGAGCTGGACAGAAAACAAGAATTTTGTTTAGTGTGTAAACTTCATTTTCAGGTTTTGGTTTTGTTCCACATTGAGACAAAACTGATATCACTTGACTTTTGGAAAAAATGAGAGACATAGCACCATCACAGAGCAAAGGTTAGGACACTTCACCTAGGATCTGGGAGTCCCAGGTTTAAGTCCTTGCTCTGAATGAGTATCTGTCAATCCTTCCCACTGGAACTGTATGTGACAGACTGACAATATCCTGAACAAATATTATGGAGTTAAGATACATTATTTAATTAGGGTTAATACATTGGTGGTACGTTATATTAAAAAGGCAATTGTGTATGTGTTGTTGTGGAATTGTATAATTCCTAAAGGAGGAGGGGAATTCCTCTAGCGTTCCACCCTTTGAAGCCACCCACGGGAGAGGTTCACATATATTAATTCAATGGATTCTCCAGGGACCAACAGACAAAGAAAGGATTGTTGTATAAATAGCTTGGTTTTAAACAGGTTTGGGGCATTCTTCTGGTTCCGCCAAATGGACAGGACATCTGGTCCATGAAAAGACCCACAAAAGGTTGGGTTGGAAGGACTTGGTCTATGAAGGCCCCAAGCAGACTGTGTGCTTGTTCTGAGCTGAAGCATTGAATTTGAAACCAAAAGGAAATCTCTTGGAGGTGGGGTTTTGAAGGAATGGTCCTGCCAGAGCCCATGTTAGAGTTGGGGTGATCTTTGGTAAGTTTATTAGCATGAATGTAGGTTTTTATTATTTTTAATAAATTTTCTCATAGTACTTAAGAATAAAATAGGTTTGCATAGGAAGAGCTGTGTGGTACCTCATGACCGTAGGCAATTACTCTTTTATTAGTCTTTGAAGAAAAAATAAGCAGGCCTGATTAGGGAAAGTCTCTTGCTGGGATATCACAGTATAGTCAGGAAACTGTGCAGCCTGGACATTCCCTGTTCATAACGGAGTGGGGCACATGTTTTCACTCAAGAGGTGATGACCAGGAGACCCTGAAGCCTAAAGTGGGCACACTTCCTGGACCAGGGAGGGGGGGATATAGGTGCAGGTGCCCTGAATAGTGACACTGTTCTACTTTGTATAAGTAAATATTCATAGGATCAGAGAGAGACTGACTCTAGCCTGGTGGTACTCATGTGGGAGACCAAGGTTCAAGTTCCTCATCTGAATCAGGCAGAGCAAGCACTAGAACTTGGGTCTCCCACATCCTAGAGTGACTTACTCGCTAGGCATTCAACATCAACACTTTGAGTAGCTAACGTTCCCCAAAAAGCCAACTGTTGCCACATCACATTTCAGAATGGTAGACTAGAAAATAATGGTACTTTTACAGGTGCAGTGGTCCCCATTTTGGGGTAAAAAACCCAAATGACAATATTTTTCTATATTTAGAACAAGAAATAATCACAGTAATAGTTTGCTGCTTGTTGGCAAACTTTTTTAGTGGCAACTACTTTAGTAGTGTGGAAGTCTTAGCTTGAAAAGCGAATTTGCGCAGTGATAGATAGGGGACTGAGATTTAGGACTACTCGGTTATATTTCTGATCCTGCATACACTTTGTTGTGTGTCTGAGCAGCTACTTAAACCTATATTTTCAAAAATGCCCTCTAATTTTGGATGTCCAACTTTAAATTCCTAGGCCTGATTTTCAAGGTGATAGGCAATTCACATTGACCTCAACTATAGTTGTGCATCCTTGATACTTGCAAAATTGAGGCTCAATATGTTTAGAAAACCAGGCACCCAACATTATAATTCACAAGAATGTGTAGGACACAATCTTTCTGTGCCTGGGTTTTCCTTTCTGTAAAATATGCATCTGATTATTCTAATCATTCTAAAAGGTTTCAGAAGATATTTTTACCTATTTCTTCCAAACATCTCTACTAATTATCTACATACTTCCCAGGAGTGTTCTGAGACTTAATATTTGTAAAGGGCTCAAGATCAAAGCATCACAGTCTATTCTGATTATACTAGCTATAATAAAAATACAGTAAATATATGAAAGCTAACACTCACATTGGAACAAACTAGAGTATAAGCACCTGAATACAACCTGCCATTCACTTCAAGGTATCATATTGCCATTATTTGAGTGTTTTGTCATTAAAATGTTGAATTTTAGAAATGGAGACTGAGTGGGAAAAGCTGATTTGACTCACTGCATCATAGAAAAACTGTAGTGAAGAGTGGGAGGCCGTTAAAAGATAATGGCAAGAAAAAAATATTGATGCCATAAACAAAGTGAAAGCCAAAGGGAATATATAGGTGGAGGCTTGATATTTGTGGTCCATAGAAATGGTTATAATCACACAGGTGAAAAGATCCTTGAGTTCAGTTGCTTGGAAATTAACCTCTTAATTGTCTAACTCAATAAGCAATTATAATTTTGATTGCAACTAGATAGAGGAACAAGTTTTTCATTAAGCGGAGCGGCATTGGCTTCCAGGACATTAAAATAGAAGCATTACTCCTTCCAGGTGAATACGCATACAGGAGACATCCATTGGAGAGTTTAAATATTGTGACAAATGTGTTGCATAAATATGCAGATTATACAGCAATAACAAGACCAAAACAATAGTAATCCACTTTGCCTAAGGTAGGGAATCTGATCCAAAGCTGTGGCACGTGTAGCTTGAGGACTGCAGGAGACCAAAATAACTTCCTATGCATATCATTAATCACTTTCAGCAAATTTTTTATTTAAGAATGGATTAAGTGCCATATTTCTCTTCTCATAATATTTCATGAGTGCCTGATATGCACTGCAGTACCTATTGTGAAAATGTGCTAAACTGCCTACTTTCAGCTCTCAGCGCTCTGTTATGCTTTGTTATGATTTGTTACCAGTTTGCTGCCTTTTTCATCAGTTAGGGAAGGTGTTAAACAAAGGTGGGAAATAGAATGAGCAGAAAAAGAAATAAGAGAAAATGTAAATGATCAAAATCTGCATAGTAGCTCACTGGAGTATTCTCATAAATAAGGCCCTGATCCAGCAAGGCATTTCAGTACAAGCTTAGTTTAACACATGAGCATTTCCATTGACATCAGTGGGGTTACTTGCATTCCGAAAGGTAAGCATGTGCTTAAATACTTTGCTGCATCAGCACCTAATGCCACAATACCTTGTATGGTGAATAGGGAGCCAAATCCTGTAGTCCTTAGTCACATAAGTCAAGGTGGCTAAAAATCAATGATTTTTTAAAATCCAATTTTTTATTTAAATCTGATTTTTTGATAAAATGCTTTTTGAGGAAAAAAATCTAAAATAGTTTTAAGATACATTATAGTTCAAAGATATCTCATCATGGGATAAGGATTATAAATTCTAATTCTATAGTATGAGGCAATACATTCATATAATGTTTAAGAAAAGTTTTGTAAATGAGTTCTAATAGTTCATAGATTAGGGACCCAATCTTATGGGGTTTCAGGGGATTCTATATCGATTATTTAAGTTACTTTCTTTCTACCCAATGGGACTTTGATGGTATCTTCTAGGCTGAGCACTGAGATGCTTAGTTTTGCAGTTCTCAAACTGTAGATTTGTGTCTCCAGAGAAAACATGCTTCTTAACAGCAAAATTGTTTTTAAATAAATATAGAGAGGTGAGAAATAACAGACCTCAACCCTACTGTCCCTCTGCAAATTTGTATACCCAGAATCAATACCTTACCTCTCTCTAAAAGTGCCAACTTTCAAAAAGTTCAATGAATAGAAGATTGTTGGGGGTGGAATAGATCTGGACAAGGAGAAGTCTGGAGAGAAATGTGAAAAGGGAGGGACAGGCCGTAGAAACAAAAAAGGTGCCTATTCTAGAAGTCTTGAGGTCTTTCTGGGTGTAGCTTTCGTTGCTTTGTGATCTACCATACCATTCTCTCACTAGAAGGAAAAACCTATAATGGTGGCAGGCTGTAAAAGAGACCCAGTTTGGGAATAAGAACCATTCAAGTAATATGTTTGCTGCTGATGTTTTAAAGAGAGTCACACCAGTGAGCTGATGGAGGTCACTTAAGCACATGGATTCAGAGACTATTGAAGTGATAATCTCACTTTTAACAGCAGTAGCTTCATCTGCCAATGTAGAAAGAATATTTTCTTCCTTTGGACTAATTTATTCCAAACTGAGAAATTGTTTAGGACCTGAAAAAGCAGGAAAGCTTGTTTTGATTTTCCAGATTATGAACAAACAGGAAAATGAAGGTGAAAACAAACCTGATTTTAAAAAACTTGAATGTTTATCTAAATTCAAAACTTCATATCCTTTTTTTGTTAAAATATTATATGTTTGCTGTTGAAGAAAAAAATCCAGAATAAAGAATGTTTTTGGTGTGTGTGTGTGTGTGTGTGTGTGTGTGTGTGTGTTCTTTTAGTTAAATAAAACAATTTAAATGTCTGTCAGGTGGTGATCTCCTCTCCTCCATCATGGCAAGAAAATCCTCCAAATATTAATGATTAACCTGTTGGAGATAGTTCACCTCCCAGTGGCTTCATAAATAACTGCTTCAATTACCTTTGGTAAATGAAATAACCAAACTGTCATTCTTTTTCTGATATAACTGTAAAACGAATCTGAATCACTTTAAAAATGTATAGTGTGCACCTTCTAAAAATGAAACCTACATCTCTCTTTGAGTTGTGAAGAATATGTATTAAGGTTATAAGAATCAGCAAGAATGCACTTTTATGTAGAAATCCATTATTAAATCGAGTCTTCCTGACTAGTGATTTAAATCAAATTCACCCAGCCTAAAATTTTTGTTACTTTCATGTTGCGCCATTTTCTCCTCTATTGATCACAGCTTTCTGTACTTCATCACTCTCAAGAAGCCATTGTAGCACACTTTGTCAGTGATAGGTGGGAGTCCACTAGAAAAGCAGCACATATGTAAGTGTGCTACTAACTTAGCAACTACAATTTAAGTAATCAGAGCAATTCTAACTATGAGTAGCAAAGCACACTCTGGGATAAGCCGTTATAAGTCTCTGAATTACTAGGTGTTTGCTAAATAATTCCAATTGAGTTTATTACAACTAAGATGTACGGAAAGGTAAATGTTTCCAGAGATTCCCCTCAGACATGCTGAGGTTAAATGTTTTAGAAAATCAACTATTTACCTCAGAATAACTGGCTGGGCCATGAGGATATATTGTTTCAAAGAATCACTGATAAAGGCTGATAGCAGAAAAAAAATCAGAAGCATGGAAAAAGAGGAATTTTTTGTTTTTGTTTTTTTTAAATCCACCCTAACAAAAGCAACAGGCAAATGAAGTGATGAAGATAGATTGCACTGGCATATGTCCAGATGTATATGGTTGGGCACACTGTTTAGGTTTGTTTGGCAGCTTCTGAGTAGCAAACAGTTTTGGGGGAGAGTCTCCACAGTTGTTTTACAAATAGAATTCTATTAATGCTTTGTTCCAGCCAGTAATCTCACTCCCAATTCCCTCCTCCCATTCTGCCCAGTGAAAAACACACCACTCCATCACTGTTGCACCGCCTTCCTTTCTTTGAGCTGAGTAAGTGGGAGGACTACTTTGGGAAATAGAGAAATGGCCAGTTTCTGTATACACACAAACCTTGTTTCAAGCTCTCTTGTTCTGTTAACATTTGTGCTTTTATTACAGAGGAAAGTAGAGTGTGCAATGTATGGCTTTCAGATACTGTTATCTCCGATTGGTAGCTACCATTCACATCATCCTATTCTTTAGGAGGTAACTTTTTACTGTACAGAACCTCAGAGACATCAGAGATGGAATTTCCCATCTGAAATACTGTACTGTAGCTGAAAGTGGAACTCCATTTCGGGTCTGCAATCTTTACCCCCTAAAGCTGGTCAAATCAAGTATTTTCTGTGAAAAATTTCCTAAGGAAAAAATGGTTTGTTTGAAATGTCTGTTTTGACAAAAAACACAGTGGTTTGGTGAGGGGAAAAAAACTCTCATCTTAGTCTACCCCTTCCAGTTTGAAACACACCTTTTAAAAATGAATTGGTATTTTCCCCACCAAGAATAAATAGACAATTCCATGTTTGGTCAAAAAAAAAACACTTTTTTGTTCAGCTTTTGATTGAAAAAAATAAGCAGCTCTATTTAGCCTCTAATTTTAAAAGGGGGATGAAAACTTACAATCTGTTACTGTGTAACAGAACACCATTTGAAATATGATGTCAAAGGATGGAGATTTAACATCAACTTAATTGCAAAAATATCTGTTGAACCAGAATATGCATTGGGAGAAAAGAGAATCCTTTCTTATATGTGCATAAAATCCAAGTAGTATGTATAGAACTTACTTCACAGCATGTTAGCAGGATTGGAGGTCAAGATGTGGACACAGGAATATTTGGGATCAAATGCTGATATGGATAGAAATAGATTTACCAAATGGTGACATGTTTCCTACAATAGCTACTCCCCTTGAGCTGAAGGAGGGACCTGGGAGTTTGGCCTTGAAATCCCAGCTTCTACTCCATTTATATCCAGCAACCACATTTTTAGGAATCTAGAGATGAACCCGTTCCTCATCCTTAATGTTTCTTGGGGCAGAAGGATGTTTGTTTTGCAGGAATAGACCCCCAAAACAAACCTTTCCATGGAGGGCATCATTCTTGGGTGCCATTCTGCCAGACTCTTACATTTTAGTCAACTTCTATCATATGGGTAGGATTTTTGGCTGCCTTAGAGGAAACTGCATTTCAAAGGTGATCCCTGGTAGGTGTCACTGGCAACCAGCTTTAAAGTGTTTAAGCTCTGCATTGATCACTTGTCCAGATATGCACATGCAGCTACTCAAATCTCCAGTGGCAAAGACCTGCTGAGTGAGTAGACAGTTATTTATGACACCTATGGGTAATGAGAATTGGGAAACCTCACTTCAAATATATCCACAGTTTTTCAATATGATAATTTTTTCTCTGTAATTCCACCCAATTCAATAGTTTTACTAGAGGGGGAATCAGGCCCATTTGATCCCCTTATTCACTATCTGAAGTATACTACCTTTGAACCATTAACTCGGGCATATCTTCAGTTATATTAAGTCTGTGTAGCTTCATTTATTTCAATGTCAGCCACAGATTGGTCCTACATAGTGGTTCTGGTTCATAACAAGTATTGATCCAATGGGCTCTGAACTTTAGGGAGTTTGCTCCTTTGAATTAAATACTGCCCAGAGGACTGTTTTCTTATGTACAATACAGAGAGAACTTTCAAAAAAAATATTATTTTTGACTTACTTTTGACTAACACTGGGGCTACAACTTGAAAAATGGTAGGAATGTATTTTTCTCTTATTCCAGCATTGCCTTTTCTATTATATAACTGATTTTATTCACTCCATAAGAGAACCAATTACACAGGTCTACAATTTTTGAGAAGTCGTCTGCTTCAGAGATAAAATGTGATATTTATTATGTATTTTGATGTGCTGAATTCAAATATGACAAAACAACTGATTGGCTACCGTTTCTAAGATATTTAAGTTTTTTTTACATTTTATGTCTATGTATATTGTATAGATAGTAGAGTTTTAATCATAAATTGTAAACCTAGGTCTTTTCATTTGTTTATGGTTGCTTTACATGATAATATTTCACCTGTCCTGTTTATGTAACACCTTAAAAATCAGCAAAAGGGTTATATAAATAAAATTTAATATGAAACAAAAGGCAAAAAAGTATTATGTACATAGTTTAGTCCTATTCAGTATCTACTCGGCACTTCTTGGCTTGTCTCTTGTATTCATTAAATGGAGCATCTCTTGTCATTGTCCAGCAATAGTCTGCAAGCATTGATGGGCTCCATTTGCCCTGATAGCCTGCCAGGAGATTCCACTGCTGTAGTCTGGGTGCAACAGCTCTGCCTTACTCTTGGGTAGTTCCAAATGCCTGACAAGGTCATTCAGTGCACCTTGTGTTATGAGGTGTGGTTCAGAGGAGGAAGATGGGAGAAAATGTGGGTCCTGTGATATTGATGGTTCAGGACCAGAAGTTTCATCCTCTTCCTCTTTCTCGTCTGACTCAAGTGAGAGTGATTCTGGTGCATCAGGAATCGGCAGTCCTCCCCAGTGGGGTACTGGGCGTATAGCTGATGGAATGTTTGGATAATGCACAGTTCACTTTTTCTTCTTTGACACACCTTTCCCAACTGGAGGCACCATGCAGAAGTAACAATTGCTGGTATGATCTGTTGGCTCTCTCCAAATCATTGGCACTGCAAAAGGCATAGGTTTCCTTTTCCTGTTCAACCACTGGCGAAGATTTGTTGCACAAGTATTGCAGCATAGGTGTGGGGCCCACCTCTTGTCCTGATCTCCAATTTGGCAACCAAAAGAAAGGTGATAGGCTTTCTTAACCATAGTGGTTAGATTGCGCTTTTGTGATGCAAAAGTCACTTCACCACAAACATAGCAGAAGTTATCTGCACTGTTCACACAAGTACGAGGCATCTCTGCTCACTTTGGCTAAACAGAAATGTGTCCTTTTGCAAAATCAAACACTGACAAATATGAGAGCACGACACTGTACGATTTCTAGAGCTGATATAGGGCAATTTGTTCAGCAGAGTGATGTAAGCTTCGTTATGATTACATCATCCATGATTTCTAGGAATAAAATGATGCAATTCATATCATGTATGACACAGTACCAGCTTCAGATTGCATCATTCATTGTTTTGCCTAAAAAGCAAGTCCAAACCCAATCATAGATTTATTCATACATCCAGTCAAAGATGTATTTTAGTCATTTCTGGTTTAAATTGAGATCCCTTCCCTTTATAACTCACTTATCCTCTGCCATTCCCAAGTCAAGGGTCGTATATACTGACCCAATAGCATATCTTGAAAACTAGAACCAATCAACAATTTTAAGCATCATTTTCGTTCTCAGTGACCCAGAATTAGTAAAGTTGGACTACATTTATTTCAGAAGCATTTTGGCTGTAGAGCAGTGTTATTTACTCTCTTCAGCATTTTACTCTGTCCAGCTCAGAGGGTATTTTGACAAATGTCCACCAAAAAAAAAACTCGTGTTGGATTTATTATCTTTAATTTACAGCCTTGATTATTCTATTCTAGCCATGAATCCTCCCCAACCTGCTTACTCACTGTCTTCCTAGCCTTCCTTTAATATACTGTGTGCAAGTCTACTTCTCTCTTTCCTCATTCTCACACTTCTAAACATCCTAAATTTCTCATTATCTAGCTTTCATTTTGCTTTGACAACCAATCTTAGTACTTAGTGGGTGTCAAATATCTTAAAATTTTAAGAGATGTACTTTGTGGCTGTTGTCAAACTTTTATATAGTGATGTAAATGTATTTGGTTCTTTACAATCTGTGGTGAGGTAGCTTTTACCTTGCTGGGCTCAGCATTTCTTCCTGTGGCAAACGGGGTCCTGGAGTAAATCAGTCCCGCTCTGGAGAGATTTTATTCCTCATTTTAGGTTTTATTTTTCAGTATTTACAAGGTGTGCTCATGGTAAGCCCAAGGAATGCTCTTCAGCCAAACAAAAAAACACAGATTCATAACACAAAAAGGGAATCTCTCCCTACCCCATTTCTGGGGTGTTGATTTGTTATGGCCTCTGACTACCAGTCCTTCCCCAAACAATCCATTAGATTGGATGCTTCTCCTATAGGAAAGAGAACAGCCTTTCACCCAAGGAGAAGTCTTTCTCTCTGTTGCCACTAGCCCTGCTGCAGTTTCTCTCTCCTCTCTTCCCTCTTCCTCACCAGGAGGGATTTTTAAAAGTCACACACAGCCCATAATTGAACTCGTGTCCCTAGTTGATCTTAAGTAGCCTCTTTTCGACTCATGGTGGGGAAAAGGGTAATTATACCTCTATCCTGATATAATGCTGGTCTCAGGAGCCAAAAAATCTTACCACGTTATAGGTGAAACCACGTTATATCGAACTTGCTTTGATCCATGGGAGTCCACAGCCCTGTTCCCTCCACCCCCCCAGAGTGCTGCTTTCCCACGTTATAGCCAAATTCGTGTTATATTGGGTCGTGTTATATCGGGATAGAGGTGTACTATTCTAGGGCTGATAGTCTGCCTTCCAGGTGGCACAAGTGTCACAAGTCTGGGGGCAAAAGGAAGCCCTACCACAAGAAGAGGAAGTCTGAGCTGGGCGATCTCCTGCCAACAGCAAGTTTGGCCCACACCAAGGGTGAGGGTTCATGATGGTAATCAGACATATGGCGCTCTGTGATTGAACATTGGCAACTTCTCTTGGGGCTCTGAATGCTGCCCCTCATGAGACCAGAATCACTGATGTGATCTACAATGCTTCCAGCAATGAGCTGGTGCAGACAAAGACCCTGGTGAAGAACTGCATCATTCTTATTGTTAGAACTCTATATCAACAGTGGTATGAAGCCCACTATGCCTTGCCCCTTGGACACAAGAAGGGCATTAAACTGACTCCTGAAGAGGAGGAAATCTTAAACAAGATGATCCAGAAGAAATATGATAAGCAGAAGAAGAATCCCAAGATCAGCAGCATCTTGAGGGACCAATTCCACTACTCTCTGGTAGCTGTCCAATTTGACTTTGGCACAGAACATATAAAATATATTTCCTCTGCCCCAGAAGCTTTGCAATCTGTATTAGCAAGACAAATAAGATGAGACAGAGGACAGTTGTTTGGGAAAGGGGGAGAAGGTGTGGAGATAACTGAAGAGGAGATGAAGTCAGAGGAAGGATGACTGGAAGAAGTGTGGTGGTGAAAGATTTGAAGGAGGAAAAGGAGAGTTTCAGATGTAAAGGCAGCCTGATAGAACATAAAGAAAAAATGGGTAAGGACACAAAATGGGATAGTGAGGCAAAAGAGTATGAAGCGTGTAAGATGCAAGAAGGCTGATGGGAGAAAGGGGTGTGCATGGAGTTAGATTATGGAGGTCCTGACAAGTGACGGTAAAGAGTTTTTGAATTTGGTGGGATAAGAGGAGTGAATGGACAGAGATTCAATAGAGAGATTCAAGAATAAAAAACGTGACAGAGTGAGTGGCTGAAGGGGAAGCTGACTTCAGTAACAGCATATTGCCTCTCACCTCTTGCCACTGTAACAAAGCCAGAATTTGGATAACACTTTTAACATTGTGGATAATAATGAAAAAGTAAACTTGGTGGATAGCAAAGAGCAAGAATCAAAAGGACTGGATGTAATGAAGAGAGGGGGAAAGAAGACCATGATTATGCCAAGAGTATGGGAGTATAGAGAGCAAAGGAGTCAGTCAGTGGAAACAAAGAGTGTTAGAAGAGACTAAGAAGAAAGATAAATTTGGTTTTGGATGTTTGAATTTGGGATGGTGGCTAAGAGCAGTGGAAGAAGCCTGGGAAGTTGCAGGAAGGGATAAAAGTTCTGCTTAACTTCTGGTGGAGGAACTGTGTAAAATAAATTTCAACTGGACCTTGCTGTTTCTGAAGTCCCCTGCAGATTTAAGTCCTGGTTCCTATACTGTGAGTTACCTAGAAAGAGAACAGGCCTTGATAAATTTGAGTATTTGCCATTAGGAATTGTAATTTGTGTATACATTCTAAAGACTCCATTTAAAAAAAGGCTTGATTATATTGACGAGTTTATTTGTGTGTAACACTTAAAGAATATGCATCCATCCAACACACAGACTTGCAAAACTCACTTCTCTGTTTATATTACATTACCCAAGTCAAGATAGATATTATTTATGGCAGCCTGGCTGTTTTATGATATCTACATGACGTCAATTACTATAGATCATTTTAATTTGCCTCAAAATGCTACATCAAGAGCATTGAGGTACTCCATGCTCTTCACATACATGCCAGCAACTAGTGGAAACAATGCATCTTGGATCAGTGACACCAATCCAGAATTCTTTCATATCTAGTTTACTGTAGATTAATGGTATTCACAGGTAAATTACAACCTTGTCACTGAACTGCATAATTTTCCATATGTAATAAATTAGATGATTTATTAATCCCTTCATGTATGAATGTTATCTCCAGCCATTGCCAGGCAAAGGATAGAAGAATAAGGCAAGCTCTTGCTGACTTGTATATAATTGTACTATTGTCAAGGCTAAAATATTCAGTGTTTTAGAAAAAAAAATCAGTACACAATCAGAGTTAGAGTAAATACATGAAATGTTTGAGAACTGGGGCTTTTATGTATTATTAATTTTAATAACAGATTGCATTCAGAACACAGAGCCTAATTTGTGTTTACGATAAGGTCCCTTTATACCACTCTTCCACAGTATAAAAAGTGCCTTGAAATGAGTGGAAATGTATTCCCAATCTGAGGCCCCTTTAAACTGCCAGAGTGATGTAGGAAGAAGGATTTAGTGTAAGTGAGAATCCCGTCCACAGCCTGGAAAAGACAGTTTGTGATCATCATAGATTTGTTTTAGGCATTTGTGAGACTGGCTTATTTTTGACTCACGAGAAATAAAGGGAGATGCTAGATTTTTAGTTTTACAGAACTAGAAGATCTGGGTATATCTATGCTTCAGCTGGGAGGTGTCATTCCAAGCACAGGTGGACAGACTTGTGCTACCTCAGCTCAAGCTAATGTGCTAAAGCAATGTGGACTTGGAAGCATGGGCGGCAACTCACATGAGTACTAGTTCAAGCAGAAGCCCAGCTCTGAGCTAGAGTGCAGTCTATCTGCACTGGAAATTGCTCCTCCAGGTGCAGTGCAGACATATCATATCAGACTCATTAGCCTTTCCTGTAGGGAAAGGTAAGCAGTGCTTAAAACCAGAGACCAAGATTTTAAGTGACTAGGGATTTTAAGTGCCCAACTTGAAACACCTTAAACTTGTTGAAGATTTTGAGAAGGAGAGGATTGATGCACTTTCTGAAAATCAAAGACGCATTAAGATTTCAAGTTGGGCACTGAAAAATCACTATTCACTTTTGGAAAATCTTGGCCAAAGTTTAGTGGTCATGAAAACAAAAGGCAGGTCCTTTTTAATCTTCTCCATTGTCCAAACTATAAACTTCAATTAGAACAGAATTCAGCTCCCTTTCATTTTGATCATCTTAAATAATACATTAGGCATTTCAGACGTACAACAGCATTTTTCTATTATTAGAGTTAAGGAAACCATAAATGGAATGCACAATTTATTTGAGAAATTTCACAAAATTTTCCCAATTTAACACACTTCCTCCCTCTTTCCCAGTTTGAACCATATTTTCTTCACTTTTCATACCAAAGCTATCTTATTTGATAATGCAAAAAGTAATTTTTCATGTTTTTTTTAAGATCTAAATTCTTGAACTGAGACATTTGTATCATAATTTAACATGTGTAATATGGGTTGATTTATTTAATCTCATGAATTGCAATGTTGTCAGATTACCTGGGTATTTGTACAAAACCTAGAACAATGGGGTCTCATTCTTGATTGGTCTTTAGGCACTATAAGAACAACCATGATATATAGGTGGTGGAGTCTTACATTATTACATTGTTTGGGATGAAGTAGGCTTAGTGCTAAATTCCTCTGGTCTTGCTGGAATATTGGAGGTTCTGGGGGGACAGATCAATTGTATGTCAGATCTCAAACCAAAGAACACACTTGTAGCCAATCTTGTAACAATCTAAATATTTATTAACTAGCTAAAAGAGAGATTTACAACATTAAAGCTGGTAAACATACACACACAAAAGAGGTACAATCTTATATTCAAAAGGTAATCAAGCTTTTATGTCCTTTATGGCTAACCCAAGCCAAGCAGCTTGGAGAGCTCTTGCTTATGTTTAGGAATCTTTGCCACTTGGAGTCCAGACACCAAAACAATACCAATTTATCCTTCATAAGCATTTTTATTCCCTTCCTCTAGCATTCAAGGTAGTATAGGACACAGGCTTGTGCACATACCTCTCTTCAGGTGTGTGGAGGAAGCAATCAGCAGTCTTTTGTCCACAATGTCTGATGTCTGTAAACCTCCTTTCATTGGGAGGAGAAGATAACCCTGCCTATGGTAAACTAGCGTTTCACATAACTACCTTTGATCTTAAGAGATGCTGCCACAGACTTTGTGATTTTGGGCAAGTCATTTGTTCCATCTCATTCTCCTTTTTTAGAATTGGGATAATTATTCTTCCTGTCATATCAGCGCTATTCTTTTGGGCAATAAATCTGAGGAACTTTGCCAGATTGAGGTGTCAATAGAGGAGGTTTGGGAGAAACTGATAAATTTAACAGTAAAAAGTCACTAGGATCAGATGGTATTCTCCTGAAGAGTTCTGAAGGAACTTAAATATGAAATTGCAGAACTACTAGCTGTAGTATGTAATCTATTACTTTAACAAGCCTCTTTACCAGATGACTGGGAGGTAGCTAATGTAACACTGATTCTTTAAAAAAAAGGGCTCTAGAGATGATACTGGCAGTTAAACTGGTGAGCCGAACGTCAATAATGTGCAAGTTGGTAGAAACTACAGTAACAAACAGAATTATCAAATAGATAAATATGACTTGTTGGGAAGAGTCAACACAGCTCTTGAAAAGGGAAGTCATGTCTCACCTATTAGATTCTAAATCTATTAGAATTCTTTGAGGGAGTCAGCAAGTATGTGGATAAGGGTGCTTCAGTCAATATTGTGTGCTTGGATTTTCAGAAATCCCTCACCAAAAGCTCCTAAAGAAACTAAGTAGTCATGGGTTTTAAGGGAAGGTCCTCTGATGGGGTGCCAGTAAGTTAAAAATGCAGGTAAACTAAGAGGGAGGGAGTTTGGGTGCGGGAAGGGGTGTGGACATGGGCTCTGACAGGGAATTTGGGTGTAGGAGGAGGCTTGCGGTGTGGGTGTGGGGTGCCGGATCTGGGGGGTGTTCACTTCGGGTGACTTCCTGCAAGCAGCGACCTGTTCCAGCTGCTCCTAGGTGGAGGTATGGCAGGCAGTTCTGCCCCTGCCCCAAGCACTGCCTCCAGCTCCTATTCACTGGGAACAGCGGCCAATGGGAGCTGTGAGGGTGGTGCCTGAGGGTGGGGGCAAAGCTCGGACGTGTCTGCCACACCTCCACCTAGGAGCAGCCAGGACTGTTCTCGACTTGCAGGGAGCCACCTGAGGTGAGCGGCCTCCAGATCCAGCACCCCTTCCCCTGCCAGCTCCACACCCATGGGACTATAAACTGGACTTTCAATGAAGATCAGAAATACTCGATTTACAGAGTTTTCTGGTTGAAGTGCCAGATAAAAAAGCTTTTATGGTGTAATGCTAGGTTGTAGAGAAGATGTTATCACTCAAGAAAGAGATCTTGGCATTATGTTTTATCTCTGAAAATATTAGCCCAGTGCAGAACAATGGTCTCAAAGTGTAATTTAGGAACTATTGGGAAAGGGATGGAAAATATAATGCCACTATATAAATCCATGGTATTCTCACACCTTGAATACTGCGTGAAGTTCTGGTCACCTCATCTTAGAAAGACTATAGTGGAACTGGAAAAGGGTCAGAGAAGGGAAACAGAATATGGAACAGTATGGACCAAGAATATGGAGAAGCTTCCATGAGAGGAAAGTCTAAAAAAATTAGAGAACATAAGAATGGCCATACTGCGTCAGACCAAAGATCCATCCAGTCCAATATCTTGTCTGCTGACAGTGACCCATCCCAGGTGCTCCAGAGAGAGTGAACCTAACAGGTAATGATCAAGTGATCTCTCTCCTGCCATCAATCTCCACCCTCTGACAAACAGAGGCTAATAGCCATTAATGGACTTAACCTCCATGAATTTATCTAGTTCTCTTTTAAACCGTGTTATAGTCCTAGCCTTCACAACCTCCTCAGGCAAGGAGTTCCACAAGTTGACTGTGCACTGTGTGAAGAACTTCCTTTTATTTGTTTTAAACCTGCTGCTCATTAATTTAATTTGGTGCCCCCTAGTTCTTATATTATGGGAACAAGTACATAACTTTTTCTTATTCACTTTCTCTACACCACTCATGATTTTATATACTTCTATCATATCCCCCCTTAGTCTTCTCTTTTCCAAGCTGAAAAGTCCTAGCCTCTTTAATTTCTCCTCTTATGGGACCCATTCCAAACCCCTAATCATTTTAGGTGCCCTTTTCTGAACTTTTTTTGTGTAATGGCCCATCCACTCCCAGTCTTTATTCAGGCCTAGTTTGATGGTGTCCAATTTGCAAATTAAATACAATTCAGCAGTCTCTTGTTGAAGTCTGGTTTTGAAGTTTTTTGTTGTAATATTACGACTTTTAGGTCTGTAATCAAGTGGCCAGGGAGACTGAAGTGTTCTCCAACTGGTTTTTGAATGTGTTAATTCTTTTATTTTTTTTACATAGAGACTGTCCAGTTTGGCCAATGTACGTGTCAGAGGGGCATTGCTGACACATGATGGCACATTTCACATTGGTAGATGTGCAGGTGAAAGAGTCCCTGATGGTGTGGCTGATGTGATTAGGTCCTATGATGGTATCTCCTCAATAGATATGTGGACAGAGTTGGCAACGGTTAATAGTTCTGCAATTTCACATTTGAGTTCTTTCAGAACTCTTGGGTGAATGCCATCTGGCTCCGGAGACTTGTTACTCTTAATTGATAAACTTAATTCCAAAATCACCTCTAGTCACACTTCAGTCTGTGACAATTCCTCAGATTTGTCACCTACAAGGACGGTTCAAGTTTGGGAATCTCCCTAACATCCTCAGCGTTGAAGACTGAAGCAAAGAATTAATTTAGTTTCTCTGCAATGACTTTATGGTCTTTAAGTGCTCATTTTGTATCTCGATCATCCAGAGGCTTCACTGATTGTTTAGCAGGCTTTCTGCTTCTGATGTACTTAAAAAACATTTTGTTATTACTTTTTGAGTTTTTGGCTAGCTGTTCTTCAAACTCATTTTTGGCATTTCTTATTATATTTTTAAACTTAATTTGGCAGTGTTTATACTCCTTTCTATTTACCTCACTAGGATTTGACTTCCACTTTTTAAAGGAAGCCCTTTTATCTCACTGCTTCTTTTACATGGTAGTTAAGCCACGGTGACTTTTTTAGTTCTTTTACTGTGTTTTTTAACTTGGGGTATGCATTTAAGTTTGGTGTCTATAATGGTGTCTTTGAAAAGTGTCCATGCAGCTTGCAGGGATTTCACTCTAGTCACTATCCTTTTTAATTTCTGTTTAACTAATCTCATTTTCGCGTAGTTCCGCTTTCTTAAATTAAATGCCACAGTGTTGGGCTGTTGTGGTGGTCTTCCTACCACAGGAATGTTAAATGTTGTTATAATATGGTCACTATTTCCAAGTAATCCTGTTATAGTTACCTCTTGGACCACATCCTGCGCTCTACTGAGGACTAAATCAAGATTTGCCTCTCCCCTTGTGGATTCCTGTACCAGCTGTTCCAAGAAGCAGTCATTTAAAATATCAAGAAATTTCATCTGCATTTTGTCTTGAGGTGACATGTACCCAGTCAATATGGGATAATTAAAATCCCCCACTATTATTGAGTTCTTTAGTTTGATCGCCTCTCTAATCTCCCTTAGCATTTCATCGTCACTATCACTGTCCTAGTCAGGTGATCAGTAATAGATTCCTACTGTTATATCCTTATTAGAGCATGGAATTACTATCCACAGAGATTCTGTGGAACATGTGGATTCATTTAAGATTTTTACTTCATTTGATTCTACATTTTCTTTCACATGTAGTGCCACTCCTCCCTCCGATTCTCCCCCCCCACCACCTGTTCTGTTCCAATATATTTTGTACCCCGGAATGATTGTGTCCCATTAATTGTCCCCACTCCACCAGGTTTTTGTGATGCCTATTATATCAATATCCTCCTTTATCGCAAGGCACTCTAGTACATTCATTTTATTATTTAGACTTCTAGCATTTGTGTACAAGCACTTTAAAAACTTGTCACTCTTTTTGTCTGCCTTTTTCTGATGTGTCAGATTCTTTTTTATGTGAATGTTTCTCATCTGATCTGGCCCATACTTTATCCTCTTCCATCCTCTCCTCCTGACTAGAACAAGATAATCTCTATCAATAGACTCTGCTTTAAGAGAATTCTCTGTCCGATCCACATGCTCTACTGCAGCAATCAGTTTTCCCCCATGTCTTTTTTTTTTAAAACTGTTCTGCAACCTTTTTAATGTTAAGTGCCAGCAGTCTGGATCCACTGTGGCTTAGAGGGAGCCCATCCTTACTGAATAGGCTTCCCCTATCTCAAAAGTTTCCCCAGTTCCTAATAAATCTAAATCCCTCCTCTCTACACCATCATCTCATCCAGACGTCGAGACTCTGAAGCTCTGCCTGCCTACCTGGCCCTGTGCATGGAACTGGAAGCATTTCTGAGAATGCTACCATAGAGGTCCTGGATTTGTCTTTCCTAGCAGCCTAAATTTGGCCTTCAGGACATCTCTCCGACCCTTCCCTATGTTGCTGGTACCTACATGTACCACAACCACAGGCTCCACCCCAGCACTACACACAAGTTTGTCTAGATGCCTGGAGAGATCTGCAACCTTCACACCTTGCAGGCAAGTCACCATACGGTTCTCCCGGTCATGACAACCCAGCTATCTATGCTTCTAATGATTGAATCTCCCATTACTAAAACCTGCCTTTTCCTAATGACTGGAGTTCTCTCCCCCAGAGAGGTAACCTCAGTGCAAGAGGATACCTCGACATCATCTGGAAGTAGGATCCCAGCTATGGGAAGGATTCCCTCTGCTCCCGTTGACTGCTCTGCTTCCCTGGGACTTTCATTCTCCTCAACAGCGCAGGAGCTGTCTGACTAGAGGTGGGACAAATCTACAGTGTTCCAGAAAGCCTCATCAACATACCTCTCTGCCTCCGTTAGCTCCTCCAGTTCCACCACCCTGGCCTCCAAAGCCCATACGCGGTCTCTGAGGGCCAGAAGCTCCTTGCACCGAATGCACACACATGCCACCCGCCCACAGGACAGGTAATTATATATGCTGTACTCAGCACAATAAACTGGATAGCCCCCAATCTGCTGCTGGACTTCTGCCTGCATGATCTCCTACAGCTGCCTAGGTTAATGAAAAGGTTTTTGTTTAAATCAAGATAATTTGATTATAGTTTAGCTTAAAGATTTTAAAGAATGGCAAGTATACCTTGCCCCCTTACAAACTCCCTGTTAGCAGCTGTTCTCTGATATGACTAAGGAGATGACTAAGAAGGGATATGATTGTTTATAAAATCATGAATGGTGTGGAGAAAGTGAATAGAAAAGTGTGTTTACCTTTTTCCCACAATACAAAAACTGGCGTCATCTGGTGAAATTAATAGGCAGCAAGTTTAATACAATGGGAGGAAGTACTTTTTCTACACAATATACAGTTAACTTGTGGATCTCATTGCCATGGGATATTGTGATGACCAAAAGTATAACTGAGTTCAAAAAAATTAGATAAGCTCATGGAGGATAAGTCCATCAATAGCTATTAGCTAAGATGGTCATTGATACAGGCCCATACTCAGGGCTACCCTAAACCTCTGACTGCCAGAAACCAGGGTAAATGTCTCAAAAATTGCCTTGTTCCATACACTTCCTGGAAGCTCTGGTTCTGGCCACTGGAAGAGACAGGATACTGGAATAGATGGATATTTGTCTGATCCACTCTGACTAGTCTTATGTTTGGATGTTCTCTTGTTTTAATTGCAAACTCTTTGGAGTTTTAACTGCCTTGCTTTTCTTCTGTATATCTCCTAGTCCAATGAGGTACTTCTCGGTTGTGACCTCAGGGTGTAACTGTAATACAAATAGGTATTAATTCAGCATTAATATTTTCATACTTTCAGTTCCTAGCTTTTCTGTAGCTCAACAGGGATTTTTTGTGAGGGGAAAATACAACTCCCAGTGTTTTATTCATCCTCTCCCTTCAGCTACCAGCCGTTCTTTGGTAAGTGGTCTGACATACCTATCATGAACGCTTCAAAACTACGTAACGAGGATTGTGAGTAGTGAAAGTTTTAATCTTAGCTTTTGTGGGTGTAGCTTATTCTTAATGCTAGTTTAACATCATTCTAATGCTTTAATAGTGATGTCCTGCAATCTTTTGGGCCATAAATATTCTGACTTTAATAGTAGTTGCTTTTCATTTAAGAAACCATAGGCTCTAGTGGTGCTAAAAGCATCATTCAGCAACAATATAATTTCCATGCAACAGGCTTTTGTTCTAGGAGCCTGAATTCAAGCCTAAAGCTCAGCCTTTGGCTTGTAAACTGGCAAGTTGGTGAAGAATAGGGGTGTGATAAAGGTGATAAACATAGCTCCTTGAGTTGAGGGAGGATTTGCTCCTTTATACCAGCAGTCTTTATTGTTAAATTTGTGGAATGAAGTAGAATGATCTCCTGTGTTCCTGAAAACATTGCAGTGGGACTGCAGTCTAGGGATGGATTGTCTTCTAGTAAAGACTCTGGACTGGGATCCAGTAGATCTGTTTAATTCCTATCTATCCAGACTTCCTGTATCACCTCTTGTGATATCACAAAAAAGAAGAGCATTACATTTCTGTTATGGGATTATTGTGATGTCTGTGATTGATTTTTATATATGATTTTTTAAAATATTTTGAACAATGTTTTAAGTATTTTATTTGTATTCTGGGAGCATCTATGGCCCCAGCTGAGATCAGGACCCCATTGTGCTAGGAACTGCACACATATTAAGAGTTCCTTCCCTCATTAAACAGACAAGTCAAACAAATAGTGGGAGAAGGAGGAAACTATTACCCTATTTTACAGATGGGAACTGAGGCTAAAAGAAGTGAAAGGACTTGACTAAGATCATACAAGAAGACTGATAGACATGGAAGATAAACTCTGATCTGAGTCTCATCTAGGACCTTAACCACAAGAGCTCCCTTTCCCAGAAAACACACACGTCTGGCTGCCACTTTCTCTGTTGAATTTCTGTTTTTATTTAATGCTGATTCCTATACTTGCCTTTTACCAAACATATGCAGATAGAGTTAGCACAAAATAACAAGAATCATGGCTATAGTATGTTTAAAATGAAATAATGACAATCTAACAAGATAAAATTACTCATTTCAAAGCACAAAAATTTAATCTAACTTTTCCATCTCCGGATCATCTATCTCTCCATGCTATATAATTTATCAGTTGTCTGGTTGCATGTCTGTCAGTAAACGTCAGCTGGTTTGGGTTGCAACTGCTTGACGGTTTAGTGGTCTCTCTCCTGCTATTTTCATCTATCTGCCTGATTTTTTCATTGTCTGAATAGTATTGTTATCGTCTGTACCAGCTTGTCTGTATAATGAAACAGCTCCTTTTGCTATTTTAAGTATATTTTCATATGTTTCAGATTAATGTTATGTTGCTTGTTCTAACTAGTTATGTTCAGTTCAGTGCTGTTGCACTGTTGAAACAAATAAGAATCAGAAACCCAACAGCTTCAGTTAGCCCACTGTAGGTGGCACTAGTATACACAGCAAACACCCTCTAGCTCACTGTCAGTAACATGAAGTCATGTAATGTTCCGATTCCACTTCAGCAGCATATGGCAGAAAGTACAAATTGCAGCTAGGCTAGCACAGACCTGTCTCTAACCACAATTCTTAACAGCTCCAGCCTGGTACAATCAGGCAGTTAAAAATGCTCCAGTAGGGATGATAACAGCATGGTGTGGGAGCATTGACTAGCGCACTCTAATTTTTTTACCATTATGTGACTCTCTCTAATTCCATTATCTGTTTTATGTAACACTCTGATTTCTGGATTAATTTTGAATCTTCCACAGTAGTCATAACTTATTTGTCTCTTCTGGTGTTCCTGCTTCAGTATATCATATCTCCATACCGGAAGAGAAGGCAAAGATGTTCCCTTTGAAATGACATTGAAGATAAGCCAGCAGAGGATGTGATATGAGGAGAAAGCTTAACATACACTCTTTTGCCTCTGCCTCTCTCTCTCTCTCTAGTTATGATCAAACCTTCCCCAGGCTTGAAAACTTTGGGCCTAATTCTGCTCAGGTAAGGGAAGAATTTGGCCCATTATCAAGAGTCCTTCCCCCTGGGAGCTAGATATAATATACAGCTATATGTATGCCACTGCAACAATAACTAATCAGATTTTTTATCATAGAGCCTGCTCTTCTTGAAAGCATGTAATTTTAAAACATAACCCCCAAAACATTCACTTGTGAAATATATTTTTTTCTTTACACCATTTTTTTGGTTGTTTTTAAGGGGATAAAATACAGGTTCTAGTCCTGCAAACTCTTACTCAAGCAAGTCATCCTATTGACTTCAGTCGAATTAGTCATGTGGGAAAGGACTGCTTGGGTTTAAAAGGCCAGGTCTGTACATTGCAATCTGCTCATGTACACCCAAATGGTGAAGAATGTCAGGTGATGTAAAATCTAATGCATTGACATAGTAGTAATGTAATTTTTAGTGCAGGAACTGTAAAAATGTGAACATGCCTCACTAGTTGACCAGTTGCCCTGGCAGCTGTACAGGGAATTTTCTCAATATCCCCTAAACAGTCTTGTTATACTCACTTTGATTTTAAAGAATTACTGCAGTCTACCTCTGCACAGCTTGCCTGCTTCAGCATAGCAAGTCATTACAGTTTTGCAGGCTATGGAAACAAAAAAATAAATCATGTATGATTTTCTATGCTCACAGATGTTAAAGTTTGATAAAAACTTCTGGTGCGTAATGTTCTGCCAGTTCCAACCTAATTTTGCCATAATTTTCACTTCACAGCTATCTTTGGAAAATAATATACACAAAATACAATATGGATTTCTTTTTTAAAAAAAAGTCCCTGAAACCAGAATAATTTTTCTGGATGATCCAGGACAATGGTCCCCAACGCAGTGCCCGCGGGCACCATGGCGCCCAGTGCCCAGCAGGGGGGAGAAGCCGCAGCCCTGTGCCTGATGAGGACAGAACTCAGGCTGCGGGCATGGTGTTCTCTGTTCCCAGCAGGCACGGGGCCCACCTAGTGCTCAGCAGGGGAGAAAAGCTGTGGCTTCATGCCTGCCAGGGACAGAGAACTGTGGGGCTGCAGGTGCCAGTGTTCTCGGTCCCTGGCAGGCATGGGGCCCCAGCTTAAGCCGGAGAGAAGCCACTGCCCCATGCCAGCCAGAGACAGAGAACTCTGGGACTGTAGGCTGTGGGCACCAGTGTTCTCGGTCCCTGGCAGGCGTGGGGCCGCAGCTTCTCTCCGGCTTAAGCTGCAGCCCCATGCCTGCCTGGGACCAAGAACACTGGTGCCCACTTGGCAAAAAAAGAACCACCAATCCACTCTGGGACCAAGACAAAGCAAATGTCAAGAGCTGGAGGGAAACACTGGGGAAGTTCTGAGTCACTCAAATGCAGGGACCAAGGGCCAGAGCCCAGCTGGTGTAAATTGGCATACATCCCTTGAAGTCAACAGAGTCTGGGGATCTGGCCCCTCCAGATAGTCATGAAGGCATTAAGCGCTGCTCTGACATACCCATACGCCCCACATGCCTCATCAGCAGAATGTTCTCTGCTGACCTCATTCCAGCATCACACTTGGTGCCTGCTAAGGCACCAAATGGCAGCTCTCCTGGATGCAAATCGTGCTTTAAATCCTATCTCAACATTGTGCATGTCCTTCTGAGGGCTTCCGGCCGGTCGACAGCATGTTCAGAAGTCCTAGTCGGTTCTCCCATTTGATAGGTGGCAAAGTGACTTGCCCAAGTGGCAAATCCAGGGACACGTGTCCTGAATCCCATCCTGTTCCTGCTCTAACCATTAGACATGCTGCTTTCAACAGGAACACACGAGTGTATTATTGTTGCTGGGGCAGGCAGTGTTACAGCAAGACTCTATGGAGCTGGGAGTACTCGGACAGGTCTCTCTGTGCTGGTCAGCACCCACTGAATTCGTATGAATAGAGACAGGGTTGGTAGGCCCCCAGCCTGAGTCTTCTACCACTTTGCCATATTGTCCGCTGGAGAATGCGGAGCCCAATTCAAGCCAGGCGTGAGTTGCAGTCTGTCGAGGAAGCTATCTGACCTGAGTATCCTGCGCTCCTCTGGGCCCATTTACAGTTAATGAACGGTCCTGTGATATTACAGGGGGTTACTGTTGTGTACATGAGAGTAGCACCTAGGGACTATGCCTGAGATCAGGACCCCTCAGTGCCAGGCATTGTACATATACATGGTGAGAGACCATCCCGTCCTGGAAGTGTTTACCATCTAAATCAGAGGTGGCCCCTCTCCCTCTGTCCCTCCTCCCCCGCAGCCTCAGCTCACCGCACTGCCGGTGCTCTGGGTGGTGGGGCTGCAAGCTTCTGCCAGGCTGTGTGGCTGCAAGAGCTGCTGGCCTACCCCAGTGCTCCAGACTGCGCGGCTGCATGGCTGGCTCCGGCCGGGCTGCATGGCTGCCAGTCCTGGTGCTCTGAGCAGCATGGTGGGGAGGCAGAGGGTTGAATAAGGGTCAGGGTGTCCGGGGGGGGGGGCAGTCAGGGGCCAGAGGCTTAAGCCAAGGAGAAGCCGTAGTCCCGCGCCTTCTGGGGACAGAAAACTCCGGGGCTGCAGGCTGCGGGTGCCAGTGTTCTCTGTCCCCGGCAGACGCGGGGCCTGCATAGTGCCCAGCAGGGAAGAGAAGCCAGGGCCCTGCGCCTGCTGGGGACAGAGAACTCCTGGGGCTGCGGGCACTTGTGTTCTGTCCTCGTGGCTTCTTTCCTGCTTCTCTCTTCTCTCTGGATTTATATATTATGTAATATTAAATATGATGATTTTTATATTTAATGTACAAATATAAAATAAGCCTTGAAAAATTATTGGCGCTCGCCACGCTCTTCAGAAAACATGAATGTGCTACTGGTCACAAAAAGGTTGGGGACCACTGATGCAAGACATTGGTCTAGGACTTGGGAGGCCCGAGTTCAAGTCCCTGCTCTACCACAGTCTTCCTGTTTGAGGTTAGGCAAGTTGAGGGCAGATATGAAAAGTATTTAGGCACCTAGTGCAATTTTCCAAACAAACCACCTAGATGTGAAATTTCCATCATTTCAATGCGAGTTAGGCACCTAAGTGACTGAAAATTTCCCTAGGTGCATATTGGCATCATTTAAATGCCTAAATACCTTTTCAAAACTGACCCTTCATCACCCTGTGCTTCAGTTCCCTATCTGTAAAATGGGGCTCATAGCACTTGCCAACCTCACAGAGGCAATGTGAGGATAAATACATAAATGACTGTGAGGTACACAGATACAATGGTATTGGGTCCATATAAGCATCTATGATGGATTGGATTGTAAGCTCTTTGGAACAAGGACCATCTTTTATTCTATGTTTGTATAGTGCCTAGCACAATCAGGTCCTGGTGCATGTCTGGCATCCTAGGGGCTGTGCTAATACAATTAATAAACAATAATAGTATTCTTTTTATACTTCCCATATCCACCAGAAATCCAAAAATGCTATTTTTGAATCACAGGGCTCATATTATACTTTGTATCTATAAAGAGCCTTGCTACTGATACGTTTTATGAATTGGAATGTCTGTTTCCCAAGTGACTGATCCAAAGCCCACTGAAGTCAATGGAAAGATTTCCATGTAACTATGGGACAATTAACTTAAATTTAAAAAAAAAAAACTTCTAAACTTACCAGTGGCCTGGAGCCTGATACTTCTCTCATACCTTCTGGAATCTGCTCTATTCCAATCTCATCCTTTTCTCTTCAAGTTTCTTATCCACTGGGCGCTGCACTAAGGAGTGGGGGCCAGGCAGTACGGTAGAGAAAAGGATTAAAATTATATTATTCCAAACAATATTAACTTGACCTACACAGATCTGTTCAGGCATTGTTAGAAGTTTGCAAATGTGTGTACATTTGTGTTGTCTTGGTGAGGAGAATTAAACATCCTTTGAAATGGTTAAATATACAAACAACCAAAAAAACTTCTCTGTGAAATCTGACCTCTTTATTGCTTTTCGTTCACTGTTGGCTCTTGTTTCTTGCTGAGATGACTTGTTTGAAGGCCTCAGATCAGTCTGTTCTCTTAGGTGTTCTTGTCCCCTGAGGCATGACTACTGTCAGATGAGTAGTTAGACAACCTGCTCTCTTCAGCCTTTTTGTTTATTTCAGAGACATTTAAATAATATTTCTAGTCCTGTCTATACTATGGAACTTCCCTAAGATTCTCCACTGTGTTGTTAACCCTAGTTTGAGCAATGCTTGGAGAACTACCTGTAGATGGGTCTCTGGTATTTTTAACATCATGTGAATTAGATCTTACAGAACAAAATAAGCCCTTCACTAAGGTTCCCAGTTTTGCTCTCTGATAAAACAGAACCGCTCTTTGCAATAGTGGTAACATTTTAGACAATTCCCCTTGTAGATACAGTCTCTTAAAAGCATGTCTCCCTTATGGGTTCTAAGCTGAACGTATAAGTGAGAAGAATTATAGTTCCTTTTAAGTTTTTTTGATATTTTGAGCCATTTAAAAAAATGAAGATTGAAGACTAGTCTTGAATACTATGTGACACAATCAGTGCAAATATGTGGGATTGGTTATGACTTGAAGTTCCAAGGAAGATTTGGGGGCAAATCCTAAAGTTAGTATAAATTGGTATAACGCCTTTTATTAAATATTTCTTTTGATTAGTCTAAAGAGTAAATATATCTGTAGCTGGAAGAGAGACTGAGAAATTTGCTAAGGCTGAAAGGTCACTAGTTTGAGACAGTCTCATCAGTAACTCACCATGAGGATTGATAATCTTTCTTGTCAGAGCGTTTCCAGTTAATTCAGTGTTTCAGTCCAAGTTGTCAGTGGCAATTGCTGGTCTGGAAAGCTTTTCTGTGCTTGCTTTTGAGATCGTCATCACCCACTTGAGAACCATGAAACTCCTTACAGGTGTTTTTTTTTGGGGGGGGAGGGGGGAGCGTTAAAGCCTCGGAGGTGCCGGCTATCTCGTTAGGGTAGTGAATGTTTGGTGAGAGGATTTAGAGTTGTTTCATATTAGCAAGCATTCATTTTTTCCCCACCATAAATTCTCACTTAATGCCACTACCCCCATCAATAATAGTTTTTAGCCTTCTCTTTTTAGGGAATGTTATTGAGAGGCTGGCAGCTTCTTGGATCGGTTCCAAACTGTCTTCAGGTTGGCCTGCAATACAAAGATTTCACTGATGAGTGATCAATGATCACTTGAGTTGAGTGATCACTGATCATATTTGATTTGTCAGCAACTTCTCTAATAGTTTGGACCATTGGGTATCGTAATTGCTATTTTGAGATTGTCTGTAACTGGTTTTCAATGGTTCAGATCTCCTGGAGTTTGTACCCAGATATTGTCTTGTAGTGTACTACAACATTCCACCGTTGCCTCCATGTTGTTGTGTACTCAAAAATTTGGGGCAATTAATTAATGAACTTACCGTCAAAGTTTTATCTAGGTTGAAACCTACCAATCTGAGACCTCCTACTTTCTCTTACTGGCCTGTGGGGATAGATAGGGAGAAGGCAGAAGCATGGCTCTGCCTCCCCTGCACACCAGCCTGATGAAAGGAACAGGATGTGCTATATTAAGTGATATGCATACTAACTTGCACACTGGGTGATTAGAACAGAGATTTTGCCTTTTAAGGCCCCATTCATCCTAGAAATCCCTGGGGGTGAGGCAGATTGTATATTTTATAATCTGGTCCTTAACGTTACATTAATTGTACCATTGCCTCCCTCATGGTATTGCTGCGCTAGTGTAAGAACATCTATGGTCTTGTAATAATGAATATTTTTTTTAATTTGCTCTGGTTTTCTGATAAAGGTTGTAATTTTACTCTTGTGACTATATTATTAATACCACAAAATGTAATAAAGAATTAATGATGTGTTACAGTTATAGAGCTGGAATAAACCTCAGGAACTGTAAAAGCTAAAGTCGATAAAATCAATGGAATCCTGCACCAGAATGAGGGCCCCTGCCTGTGGTAGGAGTAGGATTTAATTGTATTACACTGCTGTCCAGGGGCTCCAGCTGAGAATGGGACACCATGGTGCTAAGCACTATCCAAATATATGGTACAGTCCCTGTCATAAGGAGCTTACAAACTAAGGGTGACATTCACAAAGGACTTTGCTGCCTAACTGCCACTTTTGGTGCCTTAGTCCAGAATCAGACTCAACTAGGATGCCACACAAACTCTGTTCACTTGCCTCCAAATATTATAGGGCCTAACCTTGCTTGGAGCCTACATTTTTGTAGTAATATTTCCCTAAGTGTGTACACAATAGCTGGGGGTGAGAGGGGATCCTTCCTCAAACTTTTAGCCCAGTAATGAGGGTGCTCACCTGTGATTAAGCAGACTACAGGTTCAAGTCCTCCCAGTGCCTGACAGGAAAAGGGATTTGAAAAGCGATCAGCTACCTCTTAGGTGAGTGCTGTAATCATTAGGTTGTAGGACATGAAGATACAGGATTCCCTCAGCCTCTCCTTTTGAAGCTGTTCTCCTGTGAATAAATGTCACTGGGCCAAAGAGAGATAGCATGCAATCAGGAAAATGACTGTAGCCTAATGCTTAGAGCAATCATCTGAGCTGTGATGATGTACTCTCCCTGCTTCCGTAATTTTTAAAATTATTTATCCATTGTTGAATAGTTTCAATAGGAGAGACAGCGTGTCCCACCTCAGAAGTATCCCATAGCCCAGTAGTTAAGTCACTTACCTGAGACTGAGTGGTGGATCCCAGTTCAAATACCTTCTCTCCCTCATTGGAGGGGGAACTTGAACATGGGGTCTCCCACATTCCCAGTTAATACCCTACTGTCATAAACAGATGGTTAAGGGTTAATGTCTCTCTTACCTGTAAAGGGTTAAGAAGCTCAGTGAACCTGGTCTGGCACCTGACCAGAGGACCAATAGAAGGACAAGATACTTTCAAACCTCGGTTGAGGGAAGTCTTTGTTTGTGCTTTTGTTTTGGTTCGTTGTTCGCTCTCTCGAGACTGAGAGGAATGGGACATCATTCCAGGTTCTCCAATCTTTCGGAATCAGTCTCTCATGTTTCAAAATAGTAAGTAATAGCCAGGCAAGGCGGATTAGTCTTATGTTTGTTTTCTTAACTTGTAAATGTGTCTTTTTGCTGGAAGGATTTTTACCCTCTGTTTGCTGTAACTTTGAATCTCAGGCTAGGTGGGGGTGGAGTCCCTCTAGTCTATATGAATCTGAGTACCCTGTAAAGCATTTTCCATCCTGATTTTACAGAGAATTTTTACCTTTTCTTTCTTGAATTAAAAGCTTTCTTTTTAAGAACCTGATTGATTTTTCCTTGTTTTAGAATCCAAGGGATTGAGTCTGAACTCACCAGGGATTGGTGGGGGGGAAAAGGAGGTGGATGGTTAAATTCGCCTTGTATTAAGACCCAAGGAGTTTGGGTCTTGGGTTCCCCAGGGAAGGTTTTGGGGGAACAGAAGTGTGCCAGACATAGACTTCTGGTTGGTGGCAGCGTATCAAATTTAAGCTAGGAATTAAGCTTAGAAAGGTCCATGCAGGTCCCCCACTTTGAACTTAGAGTAAAAATGTGGGGGGAAAAACCTTGACACCTACCCACTTGGCTAGAAGTTGTAAAGTCATTGTCCTTTGGCTTCTTGCAAAAATGGCACAGATGCTAACACTAAGAGGATTTGCAGTAAAAAATCATAAGCAGGTGGAGACACCACTTTCCAGCTAGACTTAGGCACGAAACTCAAAAAGAGGGGCAGGGCTTAGGACACAACCCTCCCTCACTTTGGCAACTCTCATTATCTAGCTCAGGTGAGGAGCATGGTGGCTTTTGTGAATCCCAATGGTAGGCACCCTGTTCTCCTCACATTATTGCACAGATGCCTGACTCAGGCTTTGTGAAATCCCAGTGATTTTTCTAGGCACCTAAAAGTTAGGCTTGGTGACACTGAGTCACCATGACTATGATCCTTTGTGAATCTAAGTAAACAAGAAAGATAGGGAAATAGAGGCACAAAGAGGATAGAATTGAAGTCTTCTGACTTCTGGCATTTTAAAACATTATCCACTAATCCCTCACGTCCTCCTTTTGGATTTCTGTTCTGAACTGAGGCATCTAATCCCTCCCATTTCCCTGCAGTTGTACAGGTGCATGGGGGGCAGATAGGGATGAGAGTTCCTTCTTCCACAACCACCACCACCCCAACACAGAGTAAGATTTGGCTCAAACACTTCATGAAGAATTTCTTTATGCCACACTTACATTAAATATATGTAAACTGCTAATGAGAGCAGTGGGTTCAGTAGCTACTGTGGTCCCAGCTCTGCCAATCTTATTTTAATAAATGGAACCCGGCTTGTGCAGTGAGGGCTCTACTCGCCCTGAGGTTAGTTTGGCAGAATGGGCCCTATGGATATGTTCTCTATTGTATATTTTATTGTTAAATGTAAGTTGTATATGTATGTAGTTTAAAGTCATGGAGAGTAGACAATCTGAATGACAAACATTCTGAGTACAGCTAATGCACCCTAGAGTGGTGACACACTCTAACTGAACAATAATCATAGAAGTTATAAAATTACTTAACAAATGGACAAAGTGATATTATAGCAAGCTCTCAGCACTCAGCTAGCCAATTTTTGTGTTAGGATTACTTTCTAAAGGTGTTATCTTAAAAAAGAGGTTGTGAAGGTGGTGGTAATAATAATATAATAATAATGATACATCCACAGTCAACATATAGTGTTTCAAAGATTGCCTATGAACATTATGTTTGTTTCTTTAAATAGCCACCTAAGGTTAGTCCCCTAATCCCTGTGTAGGTATCCAACTAAGTGGACTGATTTTTCAAAAGTGCTAAGCATTCAACAATATCCATTGAGTTCCTTGAAGCTCTGCACAGACAATAGGTCCTTGGCACCGAGCCCATTGCAAAATCAGGTCCCTTATCAGTAAAGCTACATCAGCATGAAGTAGGCAAACTTCAGTCAAACCAAAATCAATGAATATCAATAAACCTGCTTTCATATTTTTCCCCTTTTACTTGAAACTTTTTCCAGAAATACTGGATTGATGCACTTGGCTCTAATTAACAATCATAGTCCTGTTGCAAAACCGTATCAGAAAAAAGCAAATAAATACAAATACATTTAAGGAAACTGATTCAGAAAATCTACATAAAGGTTAAACGTTTCAAGGAAATCAGAAAGACAAAGAGAGAGTTTTCACTAATTCTAAAACAGAAGATGGGCTTGTATAACCAGATAAGCGTATGTGGGCATGCCAGTTTTTATTTTGATAAATGATGTTTATGTACATATCATCAGGAAGTGAACTGAGACTACTGTTTGATTACATGAACTGTAACAATGGATCACTTGAGCAATTGTGAGCTAAAGTATGTAGTTTAATAGGGTTCATTTTCTTAAGTACTAATATTGTTAAATTGCTAAGAAGACATTGAAGCCAAGAATCTATGTGAGGATTCAAGTTAACGTTTTGGTAATAAGTAGTATGACTAAAAGTATAGGATAAAAAAAAGTAGATGTATTAAAATAAATGGGACATCCATTGCAAATAGTCCTGATACTGGACTGCCTCAATTTCTTCCCATTTTGACATTAGAATGACCAGAAATACAACCCAGAGGGTTTCTTTGAAATACAACCCAGGGGTTTTCTTTGCATTTGTTCCCAAGCAAATTAACAGACTACCTTCATGTGTGAACGTAGTTCAGATTTAGGGCCTGATCCTGCAGCTCCAGCTAAATCAAAACACGAATCAGTGGGAATTTGCCTGATCAAGGGTTACAGAATTGGGCCTTTGGATAGCTAATGCTTTTTAGCCTGCGGCAGTCCTAGAATAATCCCATGGACTTTTTTTTTAAATATCAACTATCTCAATTCATTGCAAAACAGAACCTGCCTGTTTAACTTTTATTATTATTTTGTTTGTTTGTTTGTTTTTGGTCTTTATAACTAGGTGTTCTTAGAGAATCTTTTTCTATTAATATTCCTTTTATGTTTATTTTCCATTTCTTCATTGAGTAGGTTAAGAAGAACATTTTGACCAAATGGCTGTAATAGGTCTGTTTTTTGTATTTGGCAGCTCAATGGAGTGGCTGTTCATCTTAGCTATATACTACCTAAGCATTTTTCATTCAGAACAATCTTTACAGCTGTCTCGTTACTGCTCTATATAAATCAGAGTGCATTTAGAGTTCTGAAAAAGCTTCCAATAAACTTTTGTCTATGTCATAAAACAATCCCCCACCCCCACCCTCACCCCCTTGGCACCATTCATTGCAATTTTTGGATTAATATTAACCAAGTGATTATTCTCACACTTACTGTTCATAATTTAAATTCATTCCTATGTGATGTTGAACACATCTATCCCTTTTTGAGCCACGAAGACAATGCAATTTTAGTGATAGGTAAAAGCTGAATATTGATATTTAGGGATACATGACAAGCCTTTGTTTCCTGTGGTTTTGAACAACAGTATAATAAATGCTGGAGGGCAATTAAGAAACTGCTTTCAGTGGAATTTTCTGTGGAGATGTTGTATTTGTATTTGCAATCTTCAGTGATCATGTTTTCACATCAACTGCATGCTGTTTTTTAAATCAAAGGCAACAGTGAACTGCATTTTGGGGCATGGAAAATGTCTCTTTGGAAATCATAAATTCAGGCATTTTTAATTTTTATTTTATCAGGAAACTTACAAGAATTTACTACAAAGATAAAATATACAGTTAGCAATGCAAGTTTTAGATGGAGTATATGTTTCAAGTTCAAAATGCAGTACTTATACATAAGTATATACACAAGTAACTACAGCATTGTTCTATGTACAACTACATATAAAATTACATATACAATTATTTGGTGTTGTATGGGGGGGGCAGTCACTTGTGTGTATAGGTCCACAAGTAGATATAGAATTTGTATACACTAATAGGGGCATGAGTATCTGGTGCCCATTCTCGCATTTGGGTGGCTATGATAGATAATGGTGCAGAAGTTCTCATCTTTGTTTCTTAGGTGTTTGGGATAGCTCATTAGCTGAATGCCTGATTTCATTAACCCGTTCTTGGGACTGTCCAATTCAGTAGTAATAATCGACTAAATTCTAAATCTCTTACTCAATGTTTATTCAGTTCTTATTCATGCAAAGTTCAGGGATTGTCTATGCTTGAAATGCTAAAATGCTGCTGTAGAACTTCAGTGTAAACAGTATCTATGCTGACAGGAGGGGTTCTCTCATTGGCATAGGTAATCCCCCCTGAATCTGGACCCCCCACTGCCAAGTTGCTGCCGAAGACCTGGAGCAGAAGAAGCTCCGGGAGCCTGGGCCCAGCGAGCGTTTTCTGGGGCCCCCGGAGTGAGTGAAGGACCCTACTCCAGGAGCCCTGAAAAACTTTCATGGGGGCCTCTGCAGGGCCCGGGGCCTGGGGCAAATTTCCCCGCTTGCCGCCCCCCACCCCGGCAGCCTTGATCCACCTCCGAGAGGTGGTAACTAGATTCTTCCATCGACCTAGTTCTGTCTACACAGGGGATTAAGTCAGCTTAACTACACCACTCAGGGTGTAGTTTCATCACATGCCTGGGAGATCTAGCTAAACCAGTTTAATTTTATACCTGTAAACCAGACCCTAGACCAGTAAAAATACTTGGGACTTATCTAAGCTATGGTCTGTTCCATAGGACCTTGTGTGTCTGTGTGTGGGATGATGGGGGTGGCAGCAGGGGGATTGTTTAACCTAGATTGGGTTCTAGTCTCACTTAGATCTAGATTTGGATTTTGAGCACTTCAAAATTCAGGAATGTTAACACCTTGGGTTTTTACATCAACATTTTGCAAGGGCAAAGGTCCCCTGCAAAAGGATACAGTTCTGCAACTGGATTTTTGTGTATTCCTGTTGTTCAGTTCCCAAGTTTTGGTTCAGGACAGTCTCCCATTTAATCAGAGGGTTCTGCATTTGTGGGGTTTTCTCTTGTGGAGCTGTAGTGCAACAATGAACCTGGTTACAAGTTAGAGCAGCCCCAGCCTGCTCTGACTTGTGTTGGGGCCTCACTAGCCTCAGGAAATATGGAATTATCCCATGTCACCATGGGTCCTGTGTCCAGCAGAGTTCAGCAGAACAAGAGGATCTAGTCCTAGGTATGATTATACCTTTTACGCTTTAGAACTGAAGGAAGGCGCAGCATATATTGTAAAACAGATCAGGGAAATGCAGTTAAACTTTTTAAGCAGTCAGTTTTACTCTTCATAAAGCCTTTGCTCCTGCTGTCAGCAGAAATAAAATTCACTGAAGCACAGGATAATACAAAAACACAGTCCTGGAAAATCCACTTGAAGTGGCAAATAAGGGAGACCACATTTCTTATGAGTGTCTTCCTCCCCCACTTCCTTCTCCCTTTTGATAAGGTAGGTGTTATATGGCTGAGCATGTTGCCTAGAATCTCTCATAAAATCTGCAATAAAACTGTAAACTGATTTCCTTTGAAAAACAGAATCTATTTGGTAACTGAATTAGTACTTCATTTTGAAATCATGTATTCAGAAAGGTTAATAAATTCATCTTTGAGGAGCCTAGTCAACAACCGTAGCTATTAGTAAACTTCTTTAATTAATTCTTCTAATTATGTTGGGGTAGTTCAATAAATTCCTAGTTAATGCATCTTGTAAATATTACGATGATTATATGTTTCACAGATATTGTAAAATGGTTTACACCCCATATATATTCTTGTAAGGAGAAGGCAGCTCAGCCAGTCTTATCAAGATGGAAAAGGTTAAATTAATGAATGATTCAGTCAGTCTTCCATCCTTCATTAGCACTGAATTAACTTCTTAAAGAAATGAAAGATCTTCAATTGTTTAATGTGTAAATTTCATTTTAAACATGTACAAGTCCTGATCTATTTAGAGAATGACACAGTTATGATGAAGTAAAAAACTCAAATGGCTAATCAAGTCTAAATGGCAGAATTTCACTTGACCTTGGCTGTTGTAACAAAGCTATACCCATGCAGAGGATTGCAAACCTGAGTGTCATAGCTCTGAGGGAAGACACTGAGCTTGGACTAAACATTTCATATGTAAATAATGTGTAAACAGGAGCTAGAATTTCATTGTGAATTATGGATAGTCATAGCGTTTAAGGCCAGAAGGGACAACTAGATCGAGTCTGACTACATGTATAGCACAGGCCACCAACAGCACCCAACATCCATACACTAAACCTGGCGACTAAAATTAGATCAAAGTATTACAGTACACAGGAGACTAAACTATTATGCAGCCAGGAGAGAACAAGAGGGACAAGGTGAGGCAATTCCTGAAGCCCTTGCAGTGGTAATAAAATGATTAAGTGAGATGATACTCAGATAATCCTGGCCAGTGACCCCACATGCTGCAGAGGAAAACTGCCAGTCTGGCCTGGGGGAAAGCTCCTTATTGCCTCACAGATAGTTAGTCCCTGAGATTTGACTGGGAAGCAGCCAGCCTGTACTTGAGAGAGAGAATGCTTGGGTGCCACTTTAAATCCTTGGCCCATCCCTTCCAATAGCCCACCTCAAGCCATTGCCATCCCTGATGTTTCAGAAGGAGGAGGTGGGGGGAAAAAACCTTGCAGAATATACTGGGGATGGGCAGGGGGAATCCCTTCTTCACCCCTGCTGGTGGCTGGCTGAAATTCTGATATTTAGAAAGCTTCTAATTTTCAGACTGATTTTGCTAATGGCCAGTTTCTATCTGTTTTTGTGCTAACATTGTCCTTTGGCTTAAATAGCTCTTCATCCTGCCTAGTATTTGCCTCACTAATATTTTTAGGGAGCACTCATATGCCCTCTCAGCCTTGCTTTTAGTAGGCTAGACAAGCCAATTTATTTTAGTGTGCTGTCCTAAGACAGACCCTCCATTCCCCTGATCATTCTAGTAGCTATTTCTCTGCACCTGTTCCAGTGGAAATTCATCTCTTTCTTAAACTTGGGTGACAGAATTGTACACAGTATTCCAAATGAAGTCTTAACACTGTTTTGTACACTGGCATTAATACTTCACTGTCTCTACTGGAAATGTCTCACTTAATAGATCCTAGGATCACATTTGTCTTTTTAAAGTTGCATCACATTGGTGGCTCATAACCATCCTGTGATCAATCCAAACACCCAGGTCTCTCTCCTGTTCTGTTGCTGCCAACTGATGAGCCCCCAGCTTGCAGCAGAAATTCTTATTAGACCTACGTGCATGACTTTGCATTGTACTATTGATTACATCCATTTCTATCACTCCTGTCTTCGAGACCATACAGGTCTTCCTGTGTAGTATCTGATCTCTGTGTTGACAATGCCTTCCAACTTTGTATCATCAGCAGATTTCATTACCACACTCTTACTTTTTATGCCAAGATGATTAATAAAATATTGACTAGGGATTGGTCCCAAGCCGATCTTTGAGGACTCCACTAGTAACCTTCCTGCAGTATGATAACTGACCTTCAGCACAGCCCTTTGCCTTGTCCCCTTTATCCACCTTTTCGTTGTTCCCTAATTTAGAACCAATTTAACCGATGTGGAACTGTCAAATGCTTTACTGAAGTCCAGCTATTGGATCCACTGCACTTCCCTTATCCAAAAAGTCAGTTATTTTCTCAAAGGAAATCCAGGTTAATATTGCATGATTTATCCATGTTTCATTACATCCCCTTTACCATTTATCTCTGTGAATTTAATTACTCTTTCCTTCACAATTTGTTCTAAAGTCCTGCTTACTCTATGAGGTCAGACTAGCAGGCCTATAATTGCCCAGATCACTTTTCGTCTGTTTTGTCAATATAGATATGACATTAGTTATTCTCCAGTCATATGGTACACCCCTTAATAGATAAATTAATTACAAATCCTTGCTTCTGGACTAGCAATCTCCTGTACCAGTCTTTCAGTATTCTGGGATGGAAATTGTCTGTTTCCTCCAATTTGAGTGCATTAAGCACTACGTGTCTGTTTGTTTTTAACCTCTGATGTGGTAATTCCCATTTCTGACACTCATTTCCATCAGCCATACTGCCTTCATGCACGCATTCCATGTTATCATTCCTAGCAAAAAAGCCAAGGCAAAATATTCATTTACTTTTGGGCCATATGAGATTATCTGTAATCTCCTTCCCATCTACTCTGCATAGTGGCCCAACCTGATCCATCCTTATTTTCTTTTTATTTATATAACTAAAAACCTCTTATTTTAATTTCCTTGGCAAGATCTAATTCCGCTTTACTTTTAGCAATTCTTACTTATTCCTACATTTTCTAACCTACTTTATGTAGCTTTCTTTGCTTATCAACCCTTTTTTCCCCATTTCCTAAAGGCTCCCTGGTATTCCTAATAACCTCTTGAGGTGATTATTTATCCAACTGTGGCTGGAAGCTTTCCCTACAAGTTTTTTTCCCCCCTGTGCTTGGAAAGCAAATTTCAGATAGCTTGTGTACAGTCTATTTGAAGAGATTCCAAGACTCCTCTGCATTTAAATCCTTGAGCTCTTTAGTCCAGCTGATTTCTTTAATGAATTCCCTTAATCTCCCAAAGTCTAGCCTCTTGAATAGAAAAAATAATCATAGGTGACAACCTCATTGTTTCCATATAATTTAAACTGAATCAACTCATGATTGCTCAATCCAAGGTTATTTCCTACAGCTAATTCTTCTGTGATGTTCTCACTACTTACCAAAACCAAGTCTAAATTGCATCACCTCTTGTTAGTTAGTGATGGTTTAATGAAGAAAATCATTATTTATCACATCCAAGTATTCCTAGCATTTATTCCCAATCAATATCGGGAATCTGAAGTCTCTCATCATGACAATTCTCATAGGACTAGAATTTCTAAATAACATTCTGAAGGAAACATCATTAATACCAAAAAGGGCATTACTATAGGTCTGAAAAATAGCTTACCTAGTACCAAAGAATATGGTTATAATAGGGCTTCCAGGGAGCAGCCTGGACTCTGGGACTACTGAACCCTCCAAACCCACCGTCCTGGGCTGTCTCTCTCATAATGATGCTAACGTCAAGCTACAAGCCTCTGATAGGCACTGCCCTTACACAGCCATCCACAGTAGAGACTCACCCAACTGACTTACATGAATGATCTTCCAGCCACTCATGAACCATCAATCGAGAGGCTTCAGACAATTCCCCTAGTGCCAGCCCTACACCCTAGAATTGTACCATCTTTCACTGATCAGAAGCTCATTACTTAGTTCATCACTCCCACAAAAGGGTAGCGGACATGTGTCATAGGTCTCACCGCCACTCTGAACTTTAGGGTACAGATATGGGGACCTGTATGGACACTTCTAAGCTTAATTACCAGCTTAGATCTGGTCTCGCTGCCACCATCCAGAATTTCTGAGTACCTGGATCACTCTCTTTCCCCCCAAAAACCTTCCTTTCCCTGGGTAGCCTTCAGAGACTCCTCCACCAATTCCTGGTGAGTCCAGATCCATTTCCCTTGGATCTCAAAAACAAGGAAGAATTACTCCTTCCCCTTCCTTTTTCCCTCCACCAGTCCTAGTGAGTCCCGATCCAATTCCCTTGGATCTCAAAAACAGGGAAAAAATCAATCAGGTTCTTAAAAGAAGGCTTTTAATTAAGAAAAGAAGATTAAGAAAAAACCTCTGGGAGACAGCATACAAGCGGATCTCACAGACAACAGACTTAAAACACAGGATGTTCCCCTGAGCATAAACCTTAGTACACACAAGAATACCCAAATTTGATTATTTCCCTAATTGCACAAAGACAAGTTACAAAGAAAATAAACATAAACCTATTTATCCATTTCTAAAACTTACTGCTCTGATAAAAGGCTGGTTCCTTGATCTTTTCTACTCCAGCCAAAACTGAAACTGATTAAACAAAGGAAACTTCCCTCCTTCCTTTGGAAACATCTTGTTCCCCCACTGGTTCCTCTGGTCAGGTGTCAGCTAGGCTAGGTGAACTTCTTAACCCTTTACAGGTAACAGGCATTAACCCTTAACTATCTCTTTATGACAACATGCAACTGCCCTCACTAACCTGAGCTGAGATTCCCCAAGCACTTCATCCAAAAACACATTGTTTTAGATAAAATATAAAACAGATATATTAAAAGATACAGAAAGATACATTTTAAGTGATTATAATTAGCAGGCATAGAGATCAAAGCTGGTTACCTAAGAAATACAAATAAATTTGCAGTCTATATTCTTAAACAGACTAAGCAAGATTTGAATCACTCTCACCTTAACAGATGGTAATGATAGCTTAGAGTTCCTTAATACACACACTCAACCTCCTTCCAGCCTGGGACCAATGGTGTTGAAATGGGGGTGGAGGGAGAGAGGCCAAGTGATATCTGTCAGTCTCTCTCTTTTCATACCTTCTTCAAGCTGCTAGTCAAGTCCTTCAAGTCAAGATCCTTTCTGTGATATGGGGGTCAGGCAGACCTCATTGGTCAAGCGTTAGTGGTGAATATGAGGGTTCCAAGGTGCTCCTTTGAAGTACAGAGTGTAACAAAGGGCTAGCATACATTTTTATTATAAATGTAAAAAATATGTATTTTTATATAGCACATACTAAAAAATAGCAATATATTTTAAATTATTTAAACAAATGTGTTATGCAGTCATACCTCCTCAGACTATGATCTTATGAGCAGGGTCAAAACAAATAGTAGGACAGGGGCTTCCAAAGAAATACACTGAAGTTTCTTTAAGTGGTATTGATGACTTCATAGGTCATCCCCTTGAATCCATTCTAAACAAGTGGCCTAGTATACCGTTAATAACTAATTGTGCTGCAGGAAGAGCTCTTTCAAAGGAGACCATATGTGGACATAAGATTCCATACCTTAATTTCATTTTGCCTACTGCACCTAGAAATATCAACTCTAGTTTCAATTAGAGAGCCCGTTATTTGTTTCCATCTAACAAACCAAAATCTTTTGTAGTATTTTCTTCTACAGTGCAACATGGTAGTTTTAGTATAAGTGACTCTGTTACTGAGGTGGGTGATTGGTCCCTATATATCCAGTCTATAAAGTGCTTTTGGTTCCAAAAGGATGAAAGATGCTGCTGTGTTTTTTCCTTCTGTCATTCTTAACAATCATATTTAAGTGGAATCATGATAACTTCATTAAAAAAGCTGAGATTATATAAAGGTTTTTCTTGTTGGTTGATGTTTGTTAATGGAAAAATGCTTCCATACCTATAACTTACCAGGAAGTATTGGAAGATAAGGAAACACTGAGTATTAAGTCTTATTATTTTCTGTAATAGGATTAAATATGCAAATATTGTACCTATTAGGCAATCTGAATAGATAAAAAACACTGTCTGTCACACTTACCTGGTTAAAATTCAGCTGTTCCATCTATCAGCATATTCTGTTCAACACCATCTCACAGCTACAAAGAGAAGGGGAAAAAAACAGCTATTTACAGATATTATTCCTGGTATTTCACTAACATGATCCAATATACTATATGTGAAATACCTTTCACGTTTAATGCATTGACACTGTACCACTTATGTAATTCCTTTGGTGTTTGAGATTTAATATTTCTGAGGGCCTTGATTTAAAATCATGTACATGAAAGTGGATGGAGGGTGAACACAATCAAACATTGTGGTGAAAGAAAAATAAGGTGCTAACAGACATGAGCTATATAGTGTACACATAATTACTTGCAGGCAAAATGCAATCTATAGAAGACTTGGAAGGAGCATTAAAATATACAGAAGAATCAAAAACTTTGGGGCACATCTTAGACCAAATTGTGGTGGTAGAATCAGCTGGCTGCTGGGGAAAAAGTTCTGTAAATAGTTGCTTGGCGTTTTAAATGTTATGCATGTCAGTCACATTCCACAGTGGAATATGAGGCGTTGTTGAAATGTGTGAGCATATAGACTGAACAGCATCCTGTTAACTATTCTTTCTTGATGGGTCAGTTCTGCTTTGATCAGTAAACATTTACAGCTATCATGTTGAGTTTTGGTTTTGTCAGATTCTAAACAAAAATATGTATACTATTTTGGTTGAACATGGGTTTATCCTCAAATAGAATTTTGATTGTTTCAAAGGGAAGGACAGTTTCACAGAAAAGTACTCTGAAAGGCACATGGTCAAAATAATTCATGGATCTTCTTTCCTGGTTTAGCTATAATATATTTTAGTTGTGACAAAAATGTTTTGTACATACTGTAATTTGCATTAAAATAAATGGCCAGTGCTTTGAACAACAAGGTGTAATGTTGGGCTATATTTAATACTCCCCGCTTACATTGTTTTTAAAGCCTTTCATCTGTAATTCTTCTCTCCATATTCACCACCACAAGGTGTCTTGGAAAAAACAACAACAACAAAAAGTATGTACATCTCTCATGCTCATTAAAGCTAAGAGGAAATGATCCTTGGCACATTACCTCTTTCAATACTTGACCCAAAGTGGTCTAAGCTTGGCTTTCCAATTTGTGTTGTAATTTTGCACACTAAATGGTTTTGATTGCCCAGTCCTTTGTATGAATGCAAAACCACAGATTTGTATGCAAACAGAAAACATCAGTGTAGGACTGCTAGTTTGGAGATTGCTGATTTATATAAAAAAGCTAGATTCTTGGGCTCTCAAGAGGGACAACATAGAGGGTATATTTCACAAGGAGAAGCTGGCAGGAGACAAGGGTGGATTTAAGCCACTTTTGCACCTCTTGAGTGGAGTCCTGATCCCATTAAAAATCAACTGCAAAACTCCTGTTGATTTCAAAGGGGCTCGAATTTTCACCCCTTGGATCCAGTGCCTGGTGGGGCACAAAGTGCTACTCTACTTTACAGCAGCCTGGTTATGATTGCTAATAGGTTGTTCCACAGACCAAAAATAGTACTAGTACAAAGCACAACAGTCACTTCCCCCAGGCCCTTCCATTTGCCTGGCCCCAGCACACCCTTATGTTATGTAAGTCAGTCCTATTACTTACAGCCCCATTATGATTTCAGATGAGGAACAGCAGCAGAGCACAGGTCAGAATCTGATCCTAAGCCTTTATGTTAATTTTTAATTTTTAAAAAGTGAAAGGCAATTTTATGGTGACTCAGTTCTAACCCCTGGCATCAATAACACCTTCATATAAGTGATTTCTGTGTGATGATCACTAGTCTAGTTGAAACATCAACATGTTTGTCTCATCCTGGATAATAAATACCCTCTGAAGATGGATTGAAATCAAGAAGTTGTTCTCTGGAGTTTAATATGGCATTTAGCAGGAAGTGTGAGAGAGAGAGAGAAAAGAGAGACAACATATCACTATGCACTTTAATCAAAGGCCCCTTCTTCCCCTAATGTGGTTGTATAATGCAAGATACTTAATTCGAATGCAATGTTTATATCAAATATTTAATCAGGATTCAATGATTAAATAGGCAAATTTAATTTTTCTGTCATGATTTTTTCCCCAGGTAATCAATGCAGATGTGATTTAATGATACAGAATAACTGAGTACTTTCGTTTTGTTAAAGTAAAATCAAATGGAGAAAATTTACCTTTTAAATTAGCAGCAATGATGGAGGCACAGGACAGTTCCTGGGGATTAATGACCAGCTGAGAAAGCTGATGGCCTAAAGCTTTGCTTTGGGCCATTAACCCCAGGTGGTCATTAATTCTTCAAGTAATGCCCTGAGCCTTGATTATTTCAATTGAATATCAAAAGTTCAGTGCCAACCTGTTAATATGCATCTGAAGACATTTTTCCCCTCTACTGTCTTAGTACCTGCGGAGCAGAATGAATCAACCCCTTGCCTCTAGCATCCCATCAAAACTTTTTTTTCCAGTGTTGGACTCTATCGTTTAAGTGAATGTGTCGTGGTCTGTTTTTATAGAACTTTTTTGAGTTTTATCTTATTAGGCTCATTTATATTATTATTATTATACTGACTTTTGTATTAATAGAATAAATTAATGTGGTGAATTAATGTGAAACGCTAAGGATTCTATTGCAGCTCTGATTAAAGTTGATTATAATAGCTAAATGTTGACAATAATAATATATTCTCTAATTATTCCACTGAATTGTAAATCTTATGTTGCAATTCTCTGCTTGTCAGGGTGGCATTTTTTATTTTAAAATAGTCTCTATTAAAATATGTATTCATGATTCAGATCTTCTGTAGGCACCACACAGAGAAAGAAATTGGATCTCCACACATTTTGGCAGTCCATCAGAATATCATCAAGCCTATTTATATGTGACACAAACATTAATGGTAGCAGTGCTGAAGATAGATTGTTGATGAACATGAGAATGACCATACTAGGTTAGACTAATTGTCTATGCTGCCTTCCATCAGTGGTCAAAGCCAAATACTTGAAAGGGAGTTAACAGAACAGCGCAATTATTGAGTGATCCATCCCGTATCGTACTCTCCTAGCTTCTGGCACTTAGAGGCTTAGGACACTCAGAGTATGGTGTTGCATCCCTGACAGTCTAGGCTGATAGCCACTGATGGACCTTTCTTCCATGAACTTATCTAATTCTTTTTTGAACTCAGTTATAGTTTTGGCCTTGACAGCATCCCCTGACAAAGAGTTCAAAAGGTTAACACTGTGTTGTGTGAAGAAGTGCTTCCCTTTGTTTGTTTTAATTTCATTGGGTGACCCTGGTTCTCATATTTGAACGGGTAAATAACACTTCCTCCACATGATTCATAATTTTATTGACCTCTATCATAACACACACACCCTTAATTGTCTCTTTCCCAAGGTGAACAGTCCCAGTCTCTCATTTTTGTTGCCCTTCTCTGAACCTTTTCTGTTTCTAAAATATCAGTTTTGAGATGGGCTGCCTGCAATATTAAGGTGTGGGCATACCATGGATATTTAATGTTATATTTTCTATCTTCTCTATCCCTTTCCTAATGGTTCCTAACATTGTTAGCTTTTTTGACTGCTTCTGCCCAATGAGTACATGTTTTCAGAGAACTATCCACAGAAACTTTCTTGTGTGGTAACAGCTAATTTAGACCTCATCATTTTGTATGTAGAGTTGAGATATTTTCCAATGTGCATTACTTTTTCATTTATCAACATTAACTTTCATCTGCCATTTTGTTGTCCAGTGACCCAGTTTTGTGAGGTCTTTTTGTAAGTCTTTGCAGTCTGCTTTGGACTTAACTATGTTGAGTAGTTTTGTATCTTCTGAAAAATTTGCCCCCTGACTGTTGATCTCCTTTTTCCAGATTTATGGATACGTTGAACAGCATTAGTCTCAGTACAGATCCGGGTACTCTCTCTCCATTCTGAAAAGTGACCTACCCTTTGTTTGCTATCTTTTAACCAGTGTAACAAAGCTTTCTCCTCCTCGGTGGGCCCGGCGCTTCTGCTTAGTGGCAGGCTGGGGTATTCCTCTTTTCCCTCAGAATTTCCCCTGGCCCATACCCCAGATTTATTGTCCATACCCTGTCAAAGCAGTGTTCCTCCCAGCCTCTCTGATGGGGGGAGGGGAGCCTCTCAGTCTCTGGCAGCCCCTCTGGGCATGGTGGCAACAGACCAGACACCTGGTTCAATGTCTTCCCTCTAACAGGGTTTCTTTCCTCAGACCTCTAGAGCCCAGAAGGGCCATCCACCCTGTTGGGCAGGGATTATCCCACCCTTTCCTCTGTACCTGCATGGCTTCTCTCCTAATGCTTGTCACAATCTGCACTGTACTGCCCAGCTCTCAAGTAGTTCACCTTCATCCCTCAGCTCCTAAATGCATGTGCCTCTTTGGCTGGAGGGAAGGCTTTTAACAGGTTCTGGAAGGCCCTAGATTTGCCCCAGGGGTCCTAATTAACCTAGCATAACCCCTGTTCAACTATGGAAAAGGAACTTGCTTATCCTGGGGCTACTATACCTGCCTTCCAGACCACTCTCCTGTAGTCCTCCTGCTGGCCAGTTGCCCCCCTGGCTGTTGCTGTTGCTGCAGGGTGGACCCTGCTGGCTTGATCCCCAGAAGGGAGTGCAAGGCCCCACCTTTTCCACCACTTTTGGGGCCTCCCCTGAATGGTTTACTGCTGCTGTTGAAAAGTCTGCTGCTGAAGGAGGGAGCAGAGGAGGAACTGCTTTGTAGAGGGGGTTTGCTACTAGCCTGAGTGACTGTAACATCTTTGCTCCTGTGGTGGTCAGTGCCATTGCTGTGGGGAGCAGGGGGAGTGGTGTGGGCCCTCCCCCTAGTCCATCATCTCCCCTACTACCACCACCACCATCCCCTCCATCCTGCCTATTACCATCTGGTTCTGCTCCCCAGCCGAACAGTTCACTTCACCCCTTTTCCACCCTGGGCCAGTAGCAGCAGCAATCAAGACCTTTGTTTTCCAGTGCTCATGGGTGCACGTACCCTTTTCCCTCCCTTTCATACCTGCATATGGCTGGCGGGCTCCCTTTCCCCATGCCTTGCCCATCAGCTTTCCTTTGCAGCAGTTTGTCCCCTTTCCCTTCACTGCCTACCCCGTCCAGCCCCTCTGGCCATTTTGTTTGCTCCTTTTTGTTCAGCCCTGGTCTCTTGGGGGGGGGGGAGTTTTCTTTGTGCCTCCCCTGCAAGTTTGTTTGCCCTGTCCTAGTCTCTGGGAGCTAGTTTTGTTGCAAGCCCCTCCCTGACTTCTCTCATTTTGTTTTTTGAGCCCTCCATGTTCTTTGTTCCTAGTCTGTGGTGTACTCCCCTCTCCCTTTTTCCAGTCCCTTGCCATTTGCCCTTTGTTTGGTCTCATTAGCCTGTGTGCCCATGCCCCTTCTTTATGCGTGTGACCCTCCTCTTTTAGTTGGTTCCTTCCTTCACTTGCACTTCCTCATGTTAGTTTAGCTCTTCCCTTCCTCTGTGCAACCGGAGGAGCCAGTTCCACCATCTTGTGCTGGAGATTGTGTTCCTTTGGGTTTTTTTGTGTTCCCCTTAGTTGGGGCCCTCCTCTCCCCCATCCAACCTAGCAGGAGGGGTGGCCCTCTTTTCCTTCTCCCTTTTCCCTTGCGTGTTCCCTTTCCTAGTGCCTGTTCCCATCCCAACCTCTGAATGGCAGGTGGAGCTGTGGGTGGAGCCCCCTTGGTCGTTCCTCCTGCCCCTCCTTTAGCATACTACCCTGTCGACCTCAGCGGTAGCCTTCACCACTGGCACAGATAGGGACTCCAGGGATTCCACTGCTGCTGTGACCTCCACCCCCTCCACTTCTAGGGGAGCTCCCTTGGCTGGTGGGAAAGGCCAGGGGAAAAAAGGGCAAGGGCCCTGCCCAGAAGGTGAAACCTCCCATGATGAGGACTCTACCCTTTGCCGCGACTGTTTTTGTCAGCCGCACTCCCCTCTCTTCCTTCCCCTGTTGTTTTCGCCACTGACTCTGGGGGCTGCCCATCAATCAGCCCCCAGAGCATACACCCAGGTAATTGTTCCCCCCCATCTTCCACCATACCATCCCTGGAGGCCAAGGCCCCTTTCCCAACCTCACCAGGAAACATGGTGTTCGCTGCCTCCTGGTGTCAGCCTCGCCCCATGTGGAGACCTACATGAGGGCGATGGCACAGGTGGTGGAGCCGACAGCCATGGTAGCGACCTCCAAGATGTACGGGAAGGTGGTTCTCTTCCTGGCATCAGAGGCCGCTGCCTAGGAGGTGAAGAAGAGGGGCCTGGTCGGGGAGGGGGGCTCCACGTTCCACTGGAGCCACTGGACAACCTGGGCATCCATGTGGTGTTTTCTTCCGTTCCACTCTTTCTCCCCGATGCCACACTTCTGCCTTTTCTCTCCTCTTGGGGAAGCCCCTGTCCGTTCTCAGACCCCTACCATTGGGCTGCAAGGATGCCACCCTCCTCCACGTACTGTCATTCCACCAGTAGGTGCAGATCCAACTGCCGCTGGCGGCATCTGACGGGGAGACCATGGAGGGGTCCTTCCTGATGCCACATCAGGGGGTCCAGTACCAGGTTTATTATTCCTTGAAGGAGGCCCAGTGCTATCTCACGTCCAGAGAGACTGCCCCCTTGGCCCAGTGTGGAGGGGCACTCGGGACCCCTGAGACCCAGGGCGGCCTTATCATCAGAGACCTTAGACACCCTGGTCCTGGGGTCATCCTTCCTCCTCTAGTGTCTGCTGTCATCTCTGCTCAGGCCTCAGGGGTGCTCCCCCATCATGCGCAGAGGCAGGACCAGCGCTAGGGGGTTGAGCGCCCTAGGCGCATGGCAATTTCGCCGCCCCACGCGCTGGTCCTGCAGCTCCAGTGGAGCTGCCGCAGTGGTGCCTGCGGAGGGTCCGGTGCTCCGCTGTTCCGGTGGAGCTGCCGCAGTCATGCCTGCGGGCGGTCCATCGGAGCCATACGAGCAGCCGACCGTCCGCCCGCAGCAGCGACTGCGGCAGCTCCACCGGAGCCGCGGACCAGCGGACCCTCCGCAGGCACCACTGCGGCAGATCCACCGGAGTCGCCTGCCGCCCCCTCCGGCAAAACGGGGCCACCAATTATTCTGGCACCCTAGGCAATTGCCTAGGCTGCTTAAATGGTAGCGTCGTCCCTGCGCAGAGGAGCAGGCAGGCCCTACCACCAATGAGAGCAGTCAAGCGTGGCCTGCGGAGAAGAGGGTGGCAGGGCTGTTTGTGAGCATCAACTGGGGCTTGCCTCAGGGGGAGTCTTCCCTTTCCCCTGTTGCCCTGCCTCCACTCTCCCCTGTCCCTATGCCATTGCCCTTATCTCCTGGCTCTGTTCCTGCCAGCCAACCTTACCCTTCAGAGGGCTGGGCACTTGTGCAAAAAGTGGAAGGTGCAGGCTCTACAACTTGCTGGGGAGGCAGAGAGTACCCCCCATAAAATCATGAAGGGGGTCACTGTTGTAGAGTCTTCTGCCACCTCCCCTGCTGGACCCCAGCAATCGGATTGAGCTGAAGTTGTCAAGGCAGCGGAGGAAGGTAGTTTCATCCCCCTCCTGGAGTTCCCCTCTGAGAGGGTCTCAGATAGCATCCCCCTCAGCCCTTTGCCACCTCGGCTGCCTCAGGAGAGGAACTTGCTGAGTCAGGTGGGGATTTCACCTCAATTTTTGTGGAGCTCAAGGCCCTGTGGTCTCACTCTAACTGAAGGACCCCCTGTTAAAGGGCCTCATTCAGGGCAGTTGCAACCAGCCACCCCAAACCCCCTTCTTTTTCCATCTCCCCAGCCACCATTCCCCCTCCCATCACTGAGGTGCCCTCAGGCCCATCCATCTGTCTGGACACACTCAGGGTATGTCTACATCTACAATTTTGCAGCGCTGGTTGTTACAGCTGTATTAGTACAGCTGTATAGGGCCAGCGCTGCAGAGTGGCCACACTTACAGCAACCAGCGCTGCAAGTGGTGTTAGATGTGGCCACACTGCAGCGCTGTTGGGCGGCTTCAAGGGGGGTTCGGGGAACGCAAGAGCAAACCGGGGAAGGAGACCAGCTTCCCCGCGGTTTGCTCTCGCCTTCCCCGAAACCCCTGCAAACCGCAGGGAAGGAGACCTGCTTGCTCGGGGGTTCGGGGAACGCGAGAGCAAACTGGGGAAGGAGACCAGCTTCCCCGCGGTTTGCTCTCGCGTTCCCCAAAACCCCTGCAAACCGCAGGGAAGGAGACCTGCTTGCTCGGGGGTTCGGGGAACGCGAGAGCAAACCACAGGGAAGGAGACCTGCTTGCTCGGGGGTTCGGGGAACGCGAGAGCAAACCACAGGGAAGGAGACTTGCTTGCACGGGGGTTCGGGGAACGCGAGAGCAAACCAGGGAAGGAGACCTGCTTGATTACCAAAGAGGCTTCCTCAGGTATGCTGGGATACCTGCTTATTCCACGGAGGTCAAGAAAAGCGCTGGTAAGTGTCTACACTTGATTACCAGCGCTGGATCCTCTACACCCGAGACAAAACGGGAATACGGCCAGTGCTGCAAACAGGGAGTTGCAGCGCTGGTGATGCCCTGCAGATGTGTACACCTCCTAAGTTGCAGCGCTGTAACCCCCTCACCAGCGCTGCAACTTTGTGATGTAGACAAGCCCTCAGTGCCTTATCTGTGGCTTTCATGCCCATTGTGGAGACAGCTGGTGCAGAACAGTCGGGCCTCAGGCCCCTGGGTGTTCTTCCTCTCAAGACAGGGAAGTATGCCCTTCTGTCATCTGTTCCCTCCAGTGCCATGACCATGAATGCTAAGTTTGTCAAGGCACTTGGGTCCAGCACCATTGAGTGGCCCCTCTCCCTCTCCACCCTTTCAGCATCCATGACCTGTTGGGAGGCACCACATCCCATTGGCCCTATCACCCGGGTACCTGATTCTATCCCTGTCCCTGACGTGAATTCCTGCCCCATCCCTATCCCCACTCCCGCCCCTCTTGTTGACCTTATCCCTCTTTCCTCTCCCTCCCCTTCGTTGCCGCCCCTCGGGTTGCCTCATTCTCTTTCTACGATGGCCCCCAGAAGGCATTTTTATGTTTCCTTCTCCTGGCGCACGGGGGCTGCTGTTCTTCCTCTGCTGAAGTCCCCAGCACTGGGAATAAGCCATGGGGCCAGTATGGAGATCCAACCAGGAGACGGTCAGGAGTCTAGGACCCCAGCCCCCCCAGGTACCTCGAGACTAGCTGCACTTTTTTTACTGGATACCCATGGTTCCAGGAATATGGTGCAGCTCGCTCTCCACCTCTGGGGGGACTTTCATCTTGTCCTCTGGGCCTTGAGGGCAATTTTGGGGAGGGCAAAGGGACTGGGAGGCAGCAGGACTGGCTTTGGTTTTTTTGCTGCCCCAAGCAAAAAAAAAAAATTTGGCTGCCCCCCGTCCCAGCCCTGGGCTCCCTCCCGCACTCCCCTGCTGCCCCAGCCCAGGGCTCTCTCCCCCTCCACCCACACACCCGGTCAGCACCCACACACACAAAAGCAGCCACTTGTGTGTCCTGTGACTGCCTCATAGACTTTAAGGTCAGAAGGGGCCATTATGATAATCTAGTCTGACCTCCTGCACAATGCAGGCCACAGAATCTCACCCACCCACTCCTGTAACAAACCCCTAACCTATGTCTGAGTTACTGAAGTCCTCAAATCGTGGTTAAAGAACTCAAGCTGCAGAGAATCCTCCAGCAAGTGACCTGTGCCCCATGCTGCAGAGGAAGGCGAAAAACCTCCAGAGCCTCCGCCAATCTGCACTGGAGGAAAATTCCTTCCCAACCCCAAATATGGCGATCAGTTAAACCCTGAGCAGATGGGCAAGACTCACCAGCCAGACACCCAGGAAAGAATTCTCTGTAGTAACTCAGATCCCACGCCATCTAACATCCCATCACAGACCACTGGGCATACTTACCGGCTGAAAATCAAAGATCAGTTGCCAAATTAATTGCCAAAATTAGACTATCCCATCATATCATCCTATCCATAAACTTATGAAGCTTAGTCTTGAAGCCAGATATGTCTTTTGCCCCCACTACTCCCCTTGGAAGGCTGTTCCAGAATGTCACTCCTCTGATGTTTAGAAACCTTCATCTAGTTTCAAGTCTAAACTTCCTGATAGCCAGTTTATATCCATTTGTTCTTGTCTACATTGGTACTGAGCTTATATAATTCCTCTCCCTCCCTGGTATTTATTCCACTGATATATTTATAAAGAGCAATCATATCTCCCCTCCAGCCTTCTTTTGGATAGGCTAAACAAGCCAAGCTCTTTGACTCTCCTTTCCATTCCTCAGATCATCCTAGTAGCCCTTCTCTGAACCTGTTCCAGTTTGAATTCATCCTTCTTAAACATGGGAGACCAGAACTGCACAAAGTATTCCAGATGAGGTCTCGCCAGTGCCTCATCTAATACCTTATCTCTGCTGGAAATACCTCACCTGATGCATCCCAAGACCGCATTAGCTTTTTTCATGGCCATATCATATTGGCCACTCATAGTAATCCTGTGATCAACCAATACTCCACGGTCCTTCTCCTCCTCTGTTACTTCCAACTGATGTGTCCTCAATTTATAACTAAAATTCTTATTACTCCCTAAATGCATGACCTTGAACTTTTCACTATTAAATTTCATCTTATTACTATTACTCCAGTTTACAAGGTCATCCAAATCTTCCTGTATGATATCCCTGTCCTTCTCTGTATTAGCAATACCTCCTAGCATTTTGTCATCCACAAACTTTATTAGCACATTTCCACTTTTTGTGCCAAGGTCAGTAATAAAAAGGTTAAATAAGATTGGTCCCAGAACTGATTCCTGAGGAACTCTACTAGTAACCTCCCTCCAGCCTGATAATTCACCTTTCAGTATGACCCATTGTAGTCTCCTCTTTATCCAGTTCCTTATCCACCTTTCAATTTTCATATTGATCCCCATCTTTTCCAATTTCCACGGGTACCTCCTGAGTACTCTGTGGGCATTCAGCTTCGGGTCCCGTTTTGTGGGTTTTCTCTAGGTGCTGTATGCTTCTGCAGAGTGCTTGGTCAGGCTCAGCTGGACCCTGACCGAAGCAGTCAGCTTTGGGCGGGAGGGTACCTCAAGGCTGTCTGCTGTCAGGCCAGCTGTATACTCTGGGCATGGAGGCCTTCCTCCATCTCCTCTGAAAGAGCTTCATGGGGATGTTACTCTGTGATCCAGAGATGCAGCTGGTCCTGTCAGCATAGGCCGACAACTAGGGAGACTGTGTACCAGGCCGGGGGAGGGGCCTTTAGTAGTGGGCAGGCTTGTGTCCACCCACTTCCCAGCACCCAATATGAACACTCTCCTGTAGCCGTCTGGCCTGACCCTGTCACACCAGTTACTGATCCATGAGAGGATCCTATGACTGCTTACTTTAAGAGCTTTTGGTGAGGGACCTTGTCAAAGGCTTTCTGAAGACTATCAATATGCCTGGTGCTGAAGTTAGGCTTGCTGGCATGTAATTGCCAGGATCTCCTCTGGAGCCTTTTTAAAAAAAACTAACATCACATTAGTTATCATTTAGTCATCTGGTACAAAGGCTGATTTAAGCAATAGGTTACATACCACAGTTGGTAGTTCTGCAATTTCATGAGTTCCTTCAGAACTCTTGCATGAATACCATCTGGTCCTGGTGAATTATTGCTATTTAGTTTATTAATGGGTTCCAAAACCACCTCTATCAACATTTCAATCTGAGACAACTCTTCAGATTTGTCAGCAGAAAAAAAATGGCTCAGGTGTGGGAATCTCCCACCCACCCTCTGCAGTGAAGACTACTGCAATGAATTCATTTAGCTTCTCCACAATTGCCTTGTCTTCACTAAGTGCTCCTTTAGCACCTTGATTGTCCTGTGGCCCCACTGATTGCTTGTCAGGATACCTGCTTCTGGTGTACTAAAATTTTTTTTGCTATTAGTTTTTCTCCTTTGCGAGTTGCTCTTCAAATTCTTTTTTGGCCTGCCTAATTATACTTTTACACTTGATTTGCCATAGTTTATGCTCTTTTCTATTTTGCTCTCTAGGATTTGATTTGCAGTTTTTAAAGGATGCCTTTTTGCTGCTAACCACTTCTTTGAATGTTAAGCATTAATGGTGGCACTTTTTTGGTCCTTTTTTAATTTTTTTTTAAAGATAAGGATGTACATTTAATTTAAGCCTTTTATTATGGTGGAGGGTTTTTTTAAGTTTCTTTGCAGCTTGCAGGCGTTTCACTCTTGTGACTGTATCTTTTAATTCTTCATTTTTGTGTAGTTCTCCTTTCTGAAAGTAAATGCTACTGTGGTGAGCTTCTTTGGTAATTTCCCTCCCACAAGGATGTGAAATTTAATTACGTAATTACCGAGCAGTTCAGATATATTCACCTCTTGAACCAGATCCTGTGCTTCACTTAGGACTAAGTCAAGAATTGCCTCTCCCATTGTGAGTTCCAGGAATAGCTGTTCCAAGAAGCAGTCATTCATGGTGTCTAGAAACTTTATCTCAGCATCCTGTCATGAGGTGACATAGACTCAGTCAATATGGGGATAGTTGAAATTCCCCCATTATTATTGAGTTTTCTATTCTTATAGCCTCTCTAATCTCCTGGAGCATTTCGCAGTCCTGGTCAGGTGGCTGCTAGTATATTCCTACTGCTATGCTCATATATTCAAGAATGGAATTTCTATCCATGGAGATTCTATGATACAGTTTGATTCATTTAAGCTTATTATACTTGACTCTATGCTTTCTTTTGCATGTAGTGACACACCCCCATCAGCATGACCTACTCTCATTCTATGCTTTGTACCCTGGTATTACCATGTCTCATTGATTACCATCATTCTTCTAAGTTTCTGTGATGCCTATTATATCAATTTCCCCATTTAATACCAGGCACTCAAGTTCCCCCATCTTAGTATTAGACTTCTAGCATTTGCGTACAAACACTTTAAAAAGTCACTTTTTAGTTTTCTGCCATTATGTGATGTAATTAAGTGGAACTCTTTTTTCATTTGACTGTTACTCTTCATTTCATACCTGTACTCTCTCTGTGAGTGGTTCGGTCATAGAGACTTTGGGGACTGTCATCTGACATGCTGAAATTACCTCTGAGCCTATTTTCCCTGCCAGCTTCAGACTCCAGAACACTGCCTTGTTGAGCCAGACACATTTGCCTGCTGCAGCACAGATCCAGGGTCTGGGCCACACCCCAAAGCTGCAGACTTTAACCAGAAACTGCTCAGCAGGTCACTTATTTCCAGCACTCAGACACCCAGTTCCCAATAGGATCCAAACCCAAAATAAATCCATTTTACTCTGTATAAAGGTTATATAGGGCAAACGCAAACTGTTCACCCTCTATATCACTGATAGACAGAGATGCACAGCTGTTTGCTCCCCCAGGTAAGAATCACTTACTCTCTGTTCAATAATAAACAAAAATGATTTTATTAAGAATAAAAAGTAGGATTTAAGTGGCTTCAAGTAATAACAGACAGAACAAAGTAAGTCACCAAGCAAAAACACGCAAGTCTAAGCTTAATACATTAAGAAACTGATTACAGATAATATCTCACCCTCAGGTGTTCCAATAAGCTACTTTCACAGACTAGACTCCTTCCTAGTCTGGGCCCAATCCTTTCTCCTGGTACAGTCCTTGTTAGTTCCAGCAGACAGCTTAGGTGGAAACAAGGGGTTTTCTCATGACTGGCTGCCCCTTTTGTTCTGTTCCACCTCCTTTTATAGCTTTGGTACAAGGTGGGAATCTTTTCTCTCTCTGGGTCCCCACTCCTCCCCCAGAATGGAAAAGCACCAGGTTTTAAGATGGATTCCAGTATCAGATGACATGTTCACATGTCCTGTGAGACCCCAGCCTCCATTCTTCCATGGCTGGCCCACACATACCCAGGAATGTCTGCAAGTAAATGAGGCCATTTACAGGTCATTGGTTCTGAAGCACCCTAAATGGCTTCCATTTGATATGTTTACATCAGTAATATAAGTTTATATCTTACTTCTAACAACAAACATAGAAATAATACATGCAAATAAATGGGATAAACACACTCATTAGATCATAAGCTTTGTAATGATACCTTGCAAGAGACCTTTTGCATAAAGCATATTCCAGTTACATCATATTCACACTTATAAGCATATTTCCATAAAACATTATGGAGTGCACTGTTCCACTATCAACTTATATTCTCTCCTCTTTACTAGATGTGACCTTAAATTTTACATACCAGTAATCTGGTTCTGTTTTGGTTTAGGTGGAGTCCATCCTTACTGTATAGGTGCCTCCTTTCCCCAAAGGTTCCCCAATTACTAATAAACCTACAGCTTCCCTCCCTACACCATGTCATCCAGACATTGAGACCCTGCAGCTTTGTCTGTCTAACTGGCCCTGTACATGGAACTGGAAGAATTTCAGAGAATATCCATGGAGGCCTTGGACTTTCTCCTCTTAGTTAGTAGCCTAAATTTGGCCTCCAGGACCTGTCTCCTACCTTTTCCTATTTCACTGGTACTGGTGTGTACCATGACTTCCAGATCCTCCCCAACAAGTCCTCAATGCAATACTTTGTTGGATCAGGTCCTAAACTACCAAAAAAATATGCTGATCACTCTTAATTCCAATTGACTTAGCCCTTTAGAGGATGAAACTTTTAATTTGCACATTGACTTATAATAAGATTGTTTGCTATCTCTGATTGTAGCTTAAGGTTCTCACAGTACTTCAGAACTATAGCAGCATGCAAGGATATACCAGACAAGTGTGTGATGTGGAAACAATAGACATTTCAAAATAGAATTATCTAATGTAGAACTGTGACTGGCTGAATTTCACCAGTGAAAGACCAGTTACCCTCTGTCACTGAAAAGGTATTTACTCAATTTAAAAATCAAACTCAGCAAAACAAACTTAAATAAATCAGTGTAAGTTTTGATTTTTGTTTTTTATTTTGTCCTGGATTGACAGCCTTTGAAAGTCCTTGCCTCTTTCAGCACATAGCAGATTCAGAATTCCAGCAAAGATTTTCAAAAGTACCTAGTCATTTTTGAGTGCCCAACTTGAGAAATGCTAAAGGATCCTACATTTCAGAAAGTGCTGAGCCACCCTCTTCTGAAAATTCATCCATTCTAAGGTATTTCAATTTGGGAATCCAAAATCTCTAATTGTTTTTAAAAATATTGGCCCATGACATTTTAAAACTGCTGAGAGAGAGAGGAAGTATTCCTTTTTGTCCTTCATACCTTGTGTGACTTACTTTCTTCATCCATTCCTATCCCATGCCAGTTGGTGAATGTGACTAGCTGAGATGTACCTGTTTATAATTTCTAGACAATCACTGACACAGGTTTCATGTAAGTGGGTCTGTATTCTAGCCAGATGCTTAGCCATTTATTATTAGTTACATACCCACTTTTTCATTGTTCTTCAAAGCAGTCTTCCAATGAGTTTCAGGAGGAATTAGTTACAGCTCATAGTTTATGTGCTGGCACCTCGGGTGAGATTTATTTTCATAAAGGAGATTACTGATAGACTACATAAGTCTGGCAGGAGGTCTGTATCTGTTCCGTGTCATGGATACCTCCCAGCTTCAGAGGAGTTTCCAGAGGGGCGATTATATGCCTATATTTTCTTTGCACAGACATTAAAACTCTGTAACAACAACAAAGAAGAATGTTTAGTTATTTTTTTCCTTGCAGATCCATTTAAATATATGCCTTAAGGCTACTTTCTTTGAAATCAATTAATGTACTTTTAAGTCTTTCAGAAATCTGTTACCTGCTGAATTTATTTGAGGACTGACTTTAGTGAAATTGGCTGACACTGATGATTGGAAGCATTTGTTTAGCTGAAGGTAACTTTGAGTGACTTCTTGGAATCATGACAACAATATGTGGCATAAACTGGAAGTTAAAACTAGGTGAAAAACTGAAGGGTAAATAACAAATGGAAAGCAATATCCAGCACCTTGACTTGGGTGCAAAGCACCCTTCCAGCACCTCATGTTTCTCAGAACAGTCCTCCATCTCTGGGACCGAGAAAGAAACATAAGAAGCAATTATCCAAGAGGGGACGCTCCCCCCTTACCGAGGAAGGACAAACAAGGGGAGTGCAGTGGAGTGAAGCCTGTGTAGGGCCACTCCTCTACCCACCATTGGCTCTGCTCTGCTTGTGGTTGCAATTGAGGTCATTGCAGGACCACCCACCAATGCCAGGGAGTCATTGAGGCACCAGGAGAATCTTGGTGCCTTCCATCCTGAGGCCTTTGCAGTGGCCAGAGACTTACTGACACTCCTATTATTGCTGACCTCAATGGGTCAACTAGCTCCTTCGAGTAAGAGCATGGGGCCCTGAGCTCAAACTCAGCACCAGGGGAGTGGGGGACTTCAGTACCAACCAGAGGCAAACCGACCCTACTACTTGTCAATGAGGACTTCCCTGAGCTGGCACCAGTCCTCAAAATGGACCAGCAGAAGTGAGGGGTACAATACTCCCCCATGGTCTCCTAAAGAGTTGGAATCCTGCACTCAACACTACCTATCCTACATCCTACCAGAACTTGATGTGCACCTGCCTCCCCTGGCAGCTGGCCCAGAAGACAGTGGCTGATGCTGGTCCAGCAGCCATTCTGGAATCAGCGAGGCTTTTCCCTGGTGCTGTGACCAACATCCAGCCTTTCCTACTCAGTAGTGTCCGGTACCGACATGTAATACTTGGGCCAGGGGGACATAATTGGGGCTGAAGAAGAAGAGGAAGGCCCCCCACCCATTCAGAAGGCCTCTTCTGCCTCCTCCCAGATGAAGCCCTCTCAGGACCAAGTGGTTCGATGCCACAGCATGATTTTAGAGCATAGCAGGAACTTCTAAAAGAGATGACTTCTAATCTGGGGCTGAAGGAAACCTGGCATAGCCTCATTAACATTTTGACCACAGCAGCCCATCAAAGGTTGCCCTACCTTTCAACAAAGCCATGATGGGTCCAGTTGGGTCCCTGTGGAAGACGCTATTTCCTCTCCCACTTCAAAGAGGGCAGAGAGGAAGTACTATGTGCCTGCAAAGGGGTATGACTACTTGTACACACTGGTTGTAAGATAAAATGTCTAACAGTTCATCACTGAGTGGACTTCACTTATCCAGGTCTCCAAACTGACATAGCTGGTCAACTTATTTCATATGAATAAATATATGAAAAATGTAATGCTGGCACAGCTGAACAAATCAGTAATATCTGCATGCCAGGCATATCCAAGCACCTGTCAATTTTGTTGCCTGAATGTAGATTACATGGGCCCACTTCAGTGAAAACAGGATTTTACCCCATGAGTCTGAACTTCATCATCAGTGACAGAGAAATGGTTCTGATGAGCCCCACCTGGCTTGTAAGTAAGCATAGACATGTGACAAATGAAGGTGAAAAGAATTCTAACCCAATAGAAAACTATCAGTTCTTTATAATGTAGACTTGTAAAATTCTTCTAAGCCACTTTAATATTTTCATTAACCATTGTGGTAAATGATTGGCAAGTAGATTTTAGATCTTGGCTACTACATTTTAATGGCAATTTTTCATGGCTGCTTTATTGCTTGGAGAGAACCTAAAACAGTGAAACACTCAATACTCTGTGTATGAAGGAACCAAATTCCTATTTATTTTAGACCATGACAGATAAAGAGAAGGGGCTGTTCTCACCTGTACCCAGTATCCACTGGTAGAAAGGTGCTTAAAAGGAGCTGCTAGTCTGTAAGATTTTAGTGCAGGGGCCGTTCTACACTGCATGCGCTGTGTAGAGTGCCTAGTGGGCCAGCTGAGAAAAGCTAGAGCACAATAGCACCCAAACATATTGTATAAGTTAGGGCTGGTCTACAGTAGGGGGGGTATCGATCTAAGATACACAACTTCAGCTACGTGAATAGCGTAGCTGAAGTCGAAGTATCTTAGATCAATTTACCTCGGGTCCTCACAGCGCAGGATCGAAGTCCGCAGCTCCCCGTGTCGACTCTGCTACTGCCGCTCGCTCTGGTGGAGTTCTGGAGTCAACGGGAGCACGTTTGGGGATCGATATATCGCATCTAGATGAGACGCGATATATTGATCCCCGAAAAATCGATCACTACCTGCCGATACGGCGGGTAGTCTGGATGTATCCTTAGAGGCTGTGCAGGCAGGTGGCATATTACTCTTACAGAGCTAATTACTCTGTCTCTAAGTCAACTAGGGATGTTCACATGCAGGAGAAATCCTCAGCTGGGATGTCCAGCTGCTTAACATCCCTTTTGTATCACCAGAGGTGGGTGCAAAGCAGCCAAGATGCAGCAGAGAATCTGGTCTACTGCGTATAGTTAAACATATAGTCGCTGAGCACTGAGTTTGATGGTCTGGGTACCCAAATTTGGACACTTGAGAAAAGGCAGCCAAATTCCATATCCAAAAACTGCATGGGTGTTTCACATTTACAAAATAAAATCTCTGTAGCAGTGACTCCTGTGCACACAAATAGCTTCCCAATGTACAGAGTGTGTTATTGTCAAACAGTATTTTTAGCAGCAGAGGTGTTGGTGACAATGATATAGGAGTGATTCCCACACATTTAAGATCCTAGTGATCTCCCCAATTAAAAAACCACCTGTGATGCTACCATTGTTCCAGCTGGAATATATGTGAAAAATTATTTGACTTTTAAAGCAATTTCTCACCATAGCGGTAGCTATTTTCTTTCATCAAAAACACACCTACACTGAAAAGGCTTTCAGAAGGCAGCCTTTGCTACAAAATGGCAAACTTGCCAGTTTTTTTTTTTTTAAATGAAAGAGTTTCTGCACTTTGTATTTGGTTCAGTTTTTAATACTAGCTTTATAAAGGAAACTGAAAGTGCCTTTTTAGTTTAAATATAAGAGGTGTGTTTCAACACTTACCCACATAAATAGAAAGACTCCTATTTACTTTAATGGGCTTGGATCAAGCCCAGGGAGTGCTGCATCCACCACAGAAGTGCAGCAGGTATATGTCAGACTTTACATGCCAACAGTATTACATGGCTAATGTTTAAATTTCTAGTGCTGGGAAACAGAGGATAAACAAAAAGAACAGTGTAGCACATAAGCATTAAAACTAAAATAGCAATCATAAAAGATAGCCTTAAAAAAAGGAAACCCCTAGCAATAGACATTGTAGCCCTTCAAGAACATATTCGCTACAAAAAAGAAAAGACCCAGCTTCTTTAAATTCTTCAGCTGTTCCTCTAAAGTTGTATATAACACTTGCTAGAATCTGTTTCATTGTCCTAGTCCACATTCGTTTGATGATTTCCAATTTCTTAAGCTGATTCTTTTGACCGCTGCCTCCACTGTTAATAAAAAAAAATGTTTCAGGTGGTGATTTAAGACCCTTTCTTGCTGCACAGAAGTCAACACCTTGAGTAATGACTTTCATGTCTTTCAGAATACAAATCCTGTAGTCACCATAAATGTCATTGTTTAAAATCATGTTACCCCCCCCCCCGCAATCTTTCACATTGTTTTGTATTTATACTGTCTATTTCTATAGGCCCCAATCATGGGCTTGGATCTAATTGTGGTAGGCACTGTATACACATACAATGAAAAGAGAACCTCTGCTTTTTTAAAATGTATGGAAATATCATAATTCCGTGCTTGATATGATATAGACTCCCTTTTTTTCTTCCCACAGCTTCAATTGTCCAGCTCTTGTATCCTACCTATCTTAATTCTGCTTGGTGTCTATTAACGTGTAAGTGTGATTATTATTAACCAAAGTTTAATGTTTGGCATTGTTTTACTGATCCTCCAAATATTTTAACACAGTAAGTTTTTAAAAGGCAAAGCACAGCAGAATTTATCTAATTTAAACAGAGTGGACAAACTGTAATTACTAGCTCTGACTCTAATTTAGCTGAAATGTAGACCCACAAAATATTCTGTGCAAATTGATGGCTTTGCAAAGTTGAGGTCTTAAACAGCATATCAGCTTTAATACCTAGTCATGTGAGAATACCAGGAGATTTTAAATTGAGTCTTCTCTGTAAGATGAAAACAACACAACAAAAATAATTTAAATTACATAATATTTTTACAGAAATAAAGGTTAAATATCAAAATAATATTAGAGAGATGTGTAGTACATGACATTGATTCCAGAGTAGTAAACAAATCTCCTGTAACACAAATATCCTATAAACTTTGTTAAACTTTTATAAAACACTTTGAAGCATTGCAAAATAATATAAAAGTAAAAGATAACATCAGATTCTGAAGATCAACAGCTTTTTTTGAAAACTGTTGACAGCTTTGAGAGATGTGATGGGTTAGGTCACAGGGACCCCTTTGGGACTGTCACCTGATGTGCTGAAATTACCTCTAAGCCCATTTTCCCTGCCAGCTTTGGACTCCAGAACACTGCCTTATTGAGCCAGACATGCTAGCCTGCTGCAACACAGACTTGGGGTCTGGGCCACACCCCCAAAGCTGCAGACTTTAATTCCAGCACCCAGCTCCCAATGGGATCCAAACCCAAAATAAATCCGTTTTACTCTGTGTAGTGGGGTGGACTGCAGCAGGCCAGGATGCCTGTGCAGATAGGGAGCCAATTAAAGAAGGGCTTATTGTGAGTCAATCAGGGCTCAGAGTGGAGACAGCCAATCAGGGGCAGGCTCAGGCCTATAAGAAGGCTGCGCAGGAGGGGAGCAGTCAATCTCTCCCAGGCCTTTGACATGGGAAGGTCAGTCTTCAAAGGTGGGAGACTAGCACTGCGGACAGCGCAGTGCTGGGTAGGCTTGGGGAGGCAAGGAAGCTCTAGCCTGTAGCCTGCAGCCTGCCAGGGAAGGGCCTAGTGGGTGCAAGGGGCTGTAGAGGAAGTGACCAAAGGAAACAGACAGAGGAGGGGAGAGAAGGAGGACAGTGAGGCTGCTGTCAGAGGGTCCCTGGGCCGGGACACAGAGTAGAGGGCAGGCCTGGGTACCCCCCCTTGAAGTACACCCAAGCATTGGCCGTAGGGAGTGGCCATTATACTACACCAGATCCCTGACAAGAAAGATTGGACTCAAAGGGTGTGGTTGGACATGGTGGCCAGGGTGTAAGACTGCTGATCACTGACCCCCGGAAGGGGGTGCAGATGGACTAAGGGGCACTGCCGGAGGGCAGTGGCCTCGAAGAGGACACTGCTGAACAAGGAGCAATGCAGGTCCAGAGATGCGAACAGAGGGCAGAAAGATGGACAGGACACCACCAGGAGGTGGCGCTCCGCTGGACAGAGCTAATTTCCCGAAGTCATCAGCGGGAGGCTCCAGGTGGTGAGTCCCCAACCTGACACACTCTGTATAAAGCTTATACAGGGTAAACTCATAAATTGTCTGCCACTATAACACTGATAGAGAGATGTACACGGCTGTTTGCTCCCCCAGGTATTAATCACTTATTCTGGGTTCATTAATAAACAAATCTTACTTTTTATACTTAAGAAATCACTTTTAAGTGGATTCCAGTAATAACAGACAGAACAAAGTAAGTCACCAAGCAAAAACATGCAAGTCTAAGCCTAATACATTCAGAAACTGATTACAGGTAATATTTCACCCTCAGATGTTCCAATAAGCTTCTTTCACAGACTAGATTCCTTCCTAGTCTGGGCCCAATCCTTTCCCCTGCTACAGTCCTTGTTAGTTCCAGCAGACAGCTTAGGTGTTAAGCAGGGGCTTTCTCATGACTGGCCCTCTTTGTCTTGCTCCACCTCCTATTATAGCTTTGACACAAGGCAGGAATGTCTTGTCTTTCTGGGTCCCCACCCCTCCTGGGAAAGTACCAGATTTAAGATGGATTCCAGTATCAGGTGACATGATCACATGTCCTGTGAGACTGCAGCCTCCATTCTTCCTGGCCTGACCCACACACATCCAGGAAGCTTTTCAAGTAAAGAGAGCCACTTACAGTTCATTAATTTTGAAGCACCCTTAATGGCTTCCACTTAATATGTTTACATCAGAAATATAAGTTTATATTTTATTCTCCTAACTACAGACCTAGAAATAATACATGCAAACAAATAGGATGAACGCACTCAGTAGATTATAAGCTTTGTAATGATACTTTACAAGAGACTTTTTGCATAAAAGCATATTCCAGTTGCATCATATTCACATTTGTAGGCATATTTTCATAAAGCATATGGATTGCAACATCACAATATAAAACAGAGAATTATTCCATCAGTAATAACAAACAGAAATAGAGTTCCCATCAATTAAGCAGTTTAGAAAGTTGCATCCAGAACATCAGCAAAATGACGGTTAGCATAGGAACTGCAACTAACATAACCAGATACATAACCTCAATAGTACCTAAGATTCTATAGCTGTTGTTAATGTCTGGTCTTTAGATGCTCCCACAATATGTGTGTTATAAATGTTAATGGTTGCAGATGATAAGAAGGAGAAAAAAGGAGGGCCAAGGATTGTAGAGTAGATTTTGGAATAACTGTGAGATAATTGAAGATTGAGCTAGATTCTAATGTCACATAGTGTAAATTGAGTCATTCTATTGATTTAATTGAATTAACATCTGTACAGTTGAAATCAAAATATGGCTCTATCTGGGATGTGGAGTCTCCCATGTTTGGACTACTGGTTTAAACATGATTCATGTTGATATTAGTCAATAGCCATTATTATAGTTGTCTGTGTAAACTGATCTCAGGCAAGTTCCTGGCTCACGATCCACATCACAGCTGTACCTTCACTACTGACACTAATTGGCATCCATATTGATAATCTCACTAGAGAGATCAAGAATGTATTGAGAATGGATTCTGCTGACCTCTTTGAGGTTGTCCCATCAGATCAGGATTGGAAAGGCAGTGGGAGGAAGATTTGCACTGCTGCTGCCCATCTGGAAATAGTGGAGTTAAATTTACAGTTTGAGATTGCTCTTGAGCCTGAAATTTGCTTTTAAATGCTTTAAGGGCTCAATAAAGACACTGCATAATTGTTCATAACATTAAAAGCAGATGCATATTCCAATTTTTTTTTAAAAGCGCTGTTATTTGACTACATTAATACATTACAAGGATCTGTGATAGAAGAAATGGGGAAACAAGTCTGGATATGTTACTGAGACAGAGATTGTCATACAAATAGCTACATTCCAGTATCTCACTTCAGAACACTGAAAAGGAATAAAATCTCAGTTTTGTTGTGATTTTGTAAAGTGCTCACATGATGAATGTTGAGTTCCTCAGAAATAGGGCATCATCATTACATTTAAGAGTAGGTATGAAAACTAAAGAGGAGTTATTTCTAAAGGGAACTCAAAGTTTTGCAAACAAAAGGTTCAGTATGTGTGTAGCTGATTGAGATTCAGAAACAATAGATTGAATCAGAGTATAACAAAACAAAATGAAATGATGAAGCAACAACTAAAGGATCAGGATAAATTGGTAAGGAAGGATTAAGAGAGACAGATCAAGCACAAGTCAGAAGTGTTGGAATTATTTTTTCTGACAAGATGTCAGCAAATCCTCCAGTAGTGGTATAACAATACAAAAGGGACCAGCACTTAGGTAATTACTATAGGAAATTAATTTTCAAAGGACAATACCTACAATTATTTATGTGCATGCTAATAAGATCTGAATTGTATATCATTAGGGTCAGTATCAAGAGATAATTATTTGACATTTGTGGCCAGATCTTTTGTCAGACTATTAGTTGTGATTTGCTAATAAGGGGAGAGGGGTAGCCCTGAAGCTAATAAGGGGAGGTGGGTAGCCTGAAGTTGTGATTTGCTAAAAAGGGGAGGGGAGTAGGCTGAAGGATCTGTTGATTCATGGGATATAATAATAAAGAATTAATTTAAAAAAAAACCCTACTGAAAGGATTTGACTGAAAAGTGTACTAATGCTGTTGGTTATACTAGGCAGGGTTTCTAATGATTGGAGCAAGGGACTGGAAGTAATTACTCCTGTGTTCTTCTCTTGTCTCTGCCATTGACTTGCTGAGTGACCTTCAGCAAATCACTTCTCTATTCCTTAGTTTACCCCTCTAGAAAGAAAAGATATGTGTTGTTTTGTGCCTTTTCTAGTGCATAAAAATCACTTTGCAATAATTGCATGAAATATGTGTATACATGTATTGTTAATTTTTGTTCTGTTAGAAAATAATAGACTAAATTCAGAAAGTGAAAGTCACAGGAATCTACACACCCAAATTTGCTAGTGGTGCTTCCAGATACAATTGGCATAGATACGTTTGCTTTAAAACAGCAACAGGAAATGAGTTCCATGGTTATTAACACTTGTGTCCAAGAAGGAGCTACTGATGACTTGCTAAAATGCAAATGACAATGGACTGAATGCGGCTTTGAACCACTACCCGTAGTATTAAGGGCTCTGATGGTAGTTCCCAGAGGTAATGGTCTTCAGGAAGAAATGATTGCTATAGAATGGTGTCAGAGTGCATAGAGCAGCAGACAATGTTACATCCTTTATCAGGTTTCAATGTGCTCTTTTCTATAGCACTCTCAGCCTTGAATAGAGGATAAGGCTACAGTACTACTCCCCATGCCTTATGGGGTTTCTGTTGACACTGTGTGTACTAGACATTCTTTGTACACTGAGGGCACAAGAGCTGAGTGTGTGCATGGCCTAAGAACAGAATTTAGAATGCAGGGTTCCGCCTTCCAGCATTCTTCTTCCTCCTCCCTCCCCCCGCAGCATTTCTGTGCAGTTCTGCAGAGCTAGGCATTTTATCTTGGAGTCCAGAATAATCCCTGCTGAACTAGTTGAGTGTTGCTGCTACAGAGGTGGTTTGGTGCTGCTTTAATACCTCAGGTCCTTGGACAAAATTCATCCTTTGTCAAGAATTAATTTAACCCCTTTTTATTTTAAACATTTTTGTTTATTTAATAAAATCTTAGAACAGTCTTGAGGGAATCCAAGACAGTACTTTGCAATTCTTGAATATATAATACAAATTAGCTCTCCTATCATGAAGTGCTTTATTGCTCTGAATCTTTTATCCCTTGTTGATTAACACCTGCAGGTGAATTACCCTTTTGCTCAACCACTGATGGTGGTGTGATGCTTTCTAGTAGTGCCCAGCATTATGACTTACTTTGTTTCTCCCCTCCACCTCCAGTGTTTAACTGGCTGTCAGCTACCTGACACCATTGCTCTGTTAGCCACCCAAACAATATTTTACATATTCCCCTGTCTGCGTGGGTTTTATGTATCCTGGTCAAAACCTGCTCATCAACCCTACTTTGATTCAGACTTTAAAACATAATTTCCAGTGTATATACCAGAGATCGGCAACCTTTGAGCCCACGACCCGCCAGGCAAAGTTTGTTTACGGGCTGGTTTATTTACCAGCACATCCACAGGTTCAGCCAATTGCAGCTCCCATTGGCTGCAGTTCACTGTCTCATGCCAATGCTGGCTGTGGGAAGTGGCAGCCAGCACATCACTCAGCCCATGCCACTTCCCGCAGCCCCCATTGGTCCGGAGCAGCTAACCATGGCCAATGGGAGCTGCGATTGACCGAATCTGTGGATGCAGCAGGTAAACAAACCGGCATGGTCCACCAGGAGCTTTCCCTGGCTGGATGCATGCCAAAGGTTGCCAATCCATGAGATAGATATACACACAACTCACTAAATATCATCTGCATATAGAACTTGAAATAACTGAGAGGATCAGTATGACAGAAGCTTGTATTACATACCTCAATTGACACTCTTTGGATAAATACTATGAAAGCAATATGTTGGTTTAGTGAGTTTGTCAAGCCTGCCAGGAATTACTGGTTATCCCTTTACCATTTGACATAGAGGGCCGGCTAGATTCAGTCAGGTAAAACCATATTATAGCAATATTTATTTTTAAATTCAGGATCTTCTGCCAAGGTAGAGTCCTCTTCATCTTTTGGAGAACTTTCTGTTCTGCTTCTTATTTTTGTCATCTTGACCCTTTCAGGGCCATCTTCAATATTTAAATCTGCATCGACTGACAGTTAAGGTAAGAAGAACTGAAAATGTTTGATTTCATTCTCCTGCAGGGTAATTTATGTTAACTGGACTGTGCAGGAGCCCGACTCTAACAAATATTGATAATGCCATCTAGAAAAGTTGTAAAAATGTGTTTTGTCATTTATTGCTGGATAGGAGAGAAAACAGAATTAACTCCTGCAAAGTTAGCATAAATAACATTGGAAGAACCTGAAGTTCAAGAACTCTTTATAGCTGTTAGTTGGTTAGATTTCACAAGATAAAGATATAAGGGAGCAGTGATTGATTAGTGACCTAGAAGAGGGAAAGAAAAGCCGGTAACTGTACATTAGGTAGAGTTGAATTGTGAACAGAAGCAAGGAGAGAGTAATAATAGAAAGGGACCTGGAGAGGTTAGAAACATGAACAGAAAATAACAAAATCACATTGTTGTTATTTTTTCATTTTCCCAAGTTGATAGCTATGTGGTAGGGTGGGAAATAAACCAAGATGCACATACTCCAGAGCGAAGAAGAAATGTTGGAAGTGGTAATGCTGAAAGAGACCTACTGGTGATGGGGCATAGCAAATTATACAAAATGATTTGGGTCTGACCACACTGCATTCAGTTGCACATAACACATTGCTGGAAATATACTGATAAATTGGAGGAAGTTCACAGAAGAGCAACAAAAATGATCAGGAGGTTTAAGGGACTAATTTATGAGGAAAGATTAAAAGCTAAACATTGGTAGCTTTCCTAAAAGGCCATTAAGTCAGGTGTAGAAGCCTATATGTGCTTAAGAAGCAGGAAGATAACTTATTTCGTATAGTATATGGTGATATAACTAGGCAAAACAGTAAGTTACACCTTGGTTTGCCATGTAGTAACTTGTCATAGAGACAAACCCTTAGAAAATAGCCCATAAATTGTGGGCATTGATGTGACACTTGATCGCTTCAGCAACTCCAGAAAAAGTGAGAGGATGTAGAGGAGAAAACACTCTCAATAAGCAGCTGGAATTTTAAACCCGATCCATATATTCCTATTAACTGTTGGAGCTGCCTCCTTTCTTAAAACCTGCATGGCCATTTGAGGGTTGCTTTTAATCCTGTAAAATTCTACATGTAGTTATGTTCACGACCTAGATATTATAGTCAGTGGTGGGCTACATATACCTAAAATAGAGAGATGGCTATAAAATTGTCCCAAATGATAGTTAACTCATAGCTATTTTTAATCCTTTTGCTGCTTTCAAAAAGGCATTTTCAGAAATGCTATCCTCATTTGAATAGGTGTAAGCAGTATATCAGGAAAGGGTTAATTCTGCATGTGAGTGTAATCAACTGTTTTCTCAAAATCTGCCATCATGGCTGATTGACAAAACATTGTGAAACCAGAAGTAACAATTAATTACTTGACTGGGCCATTAAACATCTGCTAAGCCTTTATAACTCCATAAACCTAATCAGTTTCATTAAAAATCAATGGAACATAACACGGAAAAAATCCAAAACTAGTTTTGGCCTATTTTCACTAGTTTTACCTTCCTAGCATAGCAGCGATTCACTGATATTTACATTCTTTACATTTCAGAGTTTGGTATGAAGAAAATAATTTCACAGCCCCACCCCAACATTTGTTGTTCAGGGTTTAGATGACCAGAAGAATCACTTTTTAGGATCCTGATATTTGATGTGATGAAGGCTGGCCTTGTGATTAGACAGTAGGCTGAGACTCAGAATAACTGGCTTCAGTTCTTACCTCTAACACAGACTCAATGTGCGACCTTGGACAAATCGCTTAATTTCTCTGTTCCTCATCTGTACAAAGAGAATAATCATACTTTTCTCATCTACTGAGTCCATAAATTCTTTAAGGCATAGACTGTTCTTATCACTTTATATTATATGTACACTGCCTAGCACCAAGTGTCCCTGCTCTTAGCTGCTGTCTCAAAATGCTACCGTAATACAAATAACTCTGAACCTATGGCATCTGCTCCAGCCATTAAACAGATACCAAGGCAAAAGTTGAGCAACCATAATCAAAGTATGTCTCCTGCTGATGGGCTACCCCTTTCACTTATTTGTCTGTGATGTATGCAACTTTATTTCAAGAAGCCAATAAATTCCTTCCCTAAGGTCAGGGATATTGACAGCTTCTATGAACATTATGGGTGGTTCCAAAATAGGTTTGAATTATTCTCACCCCTTGTACTATTGCTAATTATAAGAACAACAGCAGTATCATTACTGTCAGCAGTATAAGCAATGAGCAGACCTACAGTTTTAAAATGGAGGTGATGTTCCTGCTGCAGAAGTGAAAAGAGGAAGATTAATGCCTCTTAAGTGTGCTTTTAGCTCTATTAGTTTTCTCAATAATACATTGGCACAGTTGCCAAATCAAGCCTTGAACCAATGTATGGTAGGATACATATTAGGCCTGTTTATGCTTAACCAATTTTCCAGAGGTTGAGGAGGAGTTCAGCTTGTTTATTAATAGCAGAAATATTTATAAGGCTCTGCTACAACTAGTGCTCCTCACTATTAAGAGGAATTAAATTTAAAGTTAATTTGCCTGTACAATTTGAGGTGTTTTGTTCTTTCCTCTTTGAGATGCTCCAAAGAGCGCTTTAGGGCAATTGCTCATTTTCCTCCAAGAATGTTGTATATGGGACTGATAGGGGGATAGTGATATGATTTGGTTGAATGGAGGTTACTTACCTATAAGTGGAAGATATTTGAGATGTGTGGTCCCTGTCTGTATTCCACACATGGGTACGCGCACATACCATGTACCTGAGTTCAGAGATTTCTAGTCAGTAATGTCTGGTCAGCACATGCACAGTTCTTCTCATGCTCTGAACAGAGGATATAAGGGGTGGTGCAGACTAACTTCTCTGCAGTTCCTCCTTCTCCTCCTCCTCCTATGAATAAGATACAATCTGAAGCAGAGAGGAAGAAGAGCAGGTAGTGGAATACAGATAGGGACCACACACCTTGAAGAACCTCCAGCTGTAGGTAAGTAACGTCCATTTCTTCTTTTACTGTTGATTCTGGTGTGTATTCCACAGTAGTGATTATCAAGCAGTATTTAAACAGGAGGAGGGTGCAAAGGTGCAGTTCATATAGATGCTATTAGTAGTGCAGTCCTAAAAGCTACATCCACAAAAGAGGCTTGAAATAATAAGTAATGCTTCATGAACATATAAATGGAGCTCCAGGTAGCTGTTGTACAGATGTCCAGTATAGGTACTACTCAAAGATGTGGTGTTGAAGGGGCTCTCAGCCCATTCAGGGGAGGAATTATGTGCTAATTGGTAACACAAGATGATGCAGCCAGAGATCCCCCTTAGAGAATTTTTGAGCTGATAATACTTGTCCTCACAAGTGTTCCACATAGTGACAAAAAGTCTTGGTGATTTTCTACTTGTTGTCCTTTACGTGTAGAATGTCAGAGCTCATCTGATGTCCAGAGGATGAAGTCTCCTCTCCTCATTAGAAGATGAGGTTTTGGGAAGAAAAACAGTAAGTGGATAGGTTGATAATTTGTGAAACTCCAAAATTACTTTAGGGACCAATTTTGGGTGAAGGGAAACCTTTTCCTTTTGAAAAATAGTGTATGGCAGGCCAGCCATGAGTGCTCCCACTTCACTCACCTTTCTAGCTGATGTGATGGTGACCTTCATAGATAGGTGAGACATAGAACATGTGGCCAATGGTTCAAATGGTGGTCTGGTAAGTAGTAACAGTAGGAGGTTCATGTCCCATTGTGGTACAAGTTTCACCTCTGGTAAAAAAGGTCCTAACTGGCCCCTTTAGGAACCAAACTGTTGTTGGGTGAGTAAAAACAGAATGTCCATCCACGGGCACATGGAAGGCACTGTCTGCTTCTAGATGGACCTGCAAGGAACTAATGGAAAGCCCTGAAGTTTTTAAGGACAGGCAGTAACTTAGAACAGCAGGGATATTTAGATACAATGGAGCCAGAAGAAGTGTTGATAAGTTGAGTTGAATCCCACAGCATTGTATACCATAAATCTCTTGGGTGGAGGTCCAACTGTGGATCTTTACAAGTCTGTCTGGGTTCAGTCCTTATGTGGAAGTGAAGAATCATCTGGAGTTCTGATGGGGTCCAGAGTGACAAAGACAAATTGGAGGATTGAGCCAAAAGAAATCTAATGAGGTTCAACAAAGATAAGTGCAGAGTTCTGCACTGAGGACGGAAGAATCCCGTGCATGGCTACAGGCTGGGGACTGACTGGCTAAGCAGCAGTTATGCAGAAAAGGACCTGGGGATTATAGTGGATGAGAAGCTGGATATGAGTCAGCAGTGTGCCCTTCTTGCCAAGAAGGCTAATGGAACACTGGGCTGCATTAGTAGGAGCATTGCCAGCAGATGGAAGGAAGTGATTATTCCCCTCTATTCGGCACTGGCGATACCACACCTGGAGTATTGCATCCATTTTGGGCCCTCCACTACAGAAAGGTTGTGGACAAATTAGAGAACCCAGCGGAGGGCAACAAAAATGATTAGGGGGCTAGGGCACATGACTCCCCCCTTAGTCGTCTTTTTCTAAACTGAAAAGTCTGAGTCTTATTAATCTTTCCTCATATGGCAGCCGTATGTTCTTATGTTCCCCTCAGCAATCCACACCTCTATCTTCTAGAAGAAGTGGGACCGCTAAACACTGAGGATGGAATGGAGGTTAAGGATAATCTAGGTATGGACCAATATCTAAACAAATACTTTGCCTCAGTCTTTAATGAAGCTAATGAGGAGCTTAGGGATAATGGTAGGATGACAAATGGGAATGAGGCTATGGAGGTAGATATTACCAAATCCGAGGTAGAAGCCAAACTCGAACAGCTTAATGGGATGAAATCGGAGGCCCAGATAATCTTCATCCAAGAATATTAAAGGAACTGACACATGAAATTGCAAGCCCAATAGCAAGAAATTTTAATGAATCAGTAAACTCAGGGGTTGTACTGTATGACTGGAGAATTGCTAACATAGTTCCTATTTTTAAGAAAGGGGAAAAAAGTGATCTGAGTATCTATATGCCTGTTAGTTTGACATCTGTAGTATGTAAGGTCTTGGAAAAAATTTTGAAGGAAAAAGTAGTAGTTAAGGACATTGAGGTCAATGGTAATTGGAACAAAATACAACATGGTTTTACAAAAGGTAGATCATGCCAAACCAACCTGACCACCTTCTTTGCGAAGGTAAAGAATTCTTTAGACAAAGGAAAAGCAGTGGATCTAATTTACCTCGATTTCAGTAAGGTATTTGATATGGTTCCACATGGGGAATTATTAGTTAAATTGGAAAAGATGGGGATAAATATGAAAATTGAAAGGTGGATAAGGAATTGGTGAAAGGGGAGACTACAACATGTCGTACTGAAAGGTGAACTCTCAGGCTGGAAGGAGGTTACTAGTGGAGTTCCTCAGGGATTGGTCTGGGGACCAATCTTATTTAAATCTTTTTATTACTGACCTTGGCACAAAAAGTGGGAATGTGCTAATAAAGTTTGTGGATGACACAAAGCTGGGAGGTATTGCTAACCTAGAGAAGGACTGGGATATCATACAGGAATATCTGGATGACCTTGTAAACTGGAGTAATAGTAATAAGATGAAATTTAATAGTGAAAAGTGCAAGGTCATGCATTTAGGGAGTAATAAGAATTTTAGTTATAAATTGGGGACACATCAGTTGGAAGTAACAGAGGAGGAGAAGGACCTTGGAGTATTGGTTGTTCACAGGATGACTATGAGCCGCCAATGTGATATGGCGGTGAAAAAAACTAATGCGGTCTTGGGATGCATCAGGTGAGGTATTTCCAGCAAAGATAAGGAGGTGTTAGTATCATTATACAAGGCCCTGGTCAGAACTCATCTGGAATACTTTGTGCAGTTCTGGTCTCCCATGTTTAAGAAGGATGAATTCAAACTGGAACAGGTACAGAGAGAGGCTACAATGGTCCGAGGAATGAAAAACCTGTCTTATGAAAGAAGACTCAAAGAGCTTAGCTTGTTCAGCCTAATCAAAAGGAGGTGGAGGGGGGATATGATTGCTCTTTATAAATGTATCAGAGGGATAAATATTACAGAGGGAGAGGAATTATTTAAGCTTAGTACCAATGTGGACACAAGAACAAATGGATATAAACTGGACACTAGGAAGTTTAGACTTGAAGTTAGATGAAGGTTTCTAACCATCAGAAGAGTGAAATTCTGGAACAGCCTTCCAAGGGGAGTAGTGGGGGCAAAAGACATATCTGGCTTTAAGACTAAGCTTGATAAGTTTATAGAGGGGATGGTATGATGGGGTAGTCTAATTTTGGCAATTAATTTGGCAACTGATCTTTGATTATCAGCAGGTAAGTATTCCCAGAGGTCTGTGATGGGATGTTAGATGGGTTGGGATCTGAGTTACTTCAGAGAATTCTTTCCTGGGTGCTGGCTGGTGAGTCTTGCCCACATGCTCAGGGTTTAACTGATGGCCATATTTGGGGTTGGCAAGGAATTTTCCTCCAGGGCTGATTGGCAGAGGCCCTGGAGGTTTTTCGCCTTTCTTTGCAGCACAGGGCACAGGTCACTTGATGGAGGATTCTCTGCAACTTGAGGTCTTTAAACCACGATTTGAGGACTTCAGTAACTCAGACATAGGTTAGGGGTTTGTTACAGGAGTGGGTGGGTGAGATTCTGTGGCCTGCATTGTGCAAGAGGTCAGGCTAGATGATCATAATGGCCCCTTCTGACCTTAAAGTCTATGAGGCAGTCACAGGACACACAAGTGGCTGCTTTTGTGTGTGTGGGTGCTGACTGGTGACTTAAGTACCTAATATTTAATGCCCTTCAATCAGCAATTCCCCAAATACTCATATGAACAAAACCTCAATGTAAAGAACAAATAAAAATGGTCATAGGCATGACTGAACTGAACAGCTGTGTAGAATCTGAACCAATGTTTGAATATTATGAAAATATGAACAACCAGCTATGCTACTCACTGGCAAATCCAGATCAAGTTTAGTCATGTGCTAACTTTCAAACAGTAAACAGCCTTGCAATTTCTTCTAACATTTGTACAAACAGGGCTTCATCATGCTATCTGCTTGTTTGATTTTCAATAATCTTATCCAACGGGGCCTATAAAAATAATACAGAACAGAAGGATTACAGCCAGTGAGCCCAATTCCATTCTCTCAGGCCTGGTCTACACTATGCGTTTATACCGATTTTAGCAGCATTAAACCGAATTAACGCTGCACCCGTCCACACAACGAGGCCGATATAAAGGGCTCTTTAAACCGGTTTCTGTACTCCTCCCCGATGAGAGGAGTAGCGCTGAAATCAGTATTACCATATCGGATTAGGGTTAGTGTGGCTGCAAATCGACGGTATTGGCCTCCGGACGGTATTCCACAGTGCACCACTGTGACCGCTCTGGACACCTATCTGAACTCGGGTGCACTGGCCAGGTAAACAGGAAAAGCCCTGGGAACTTTTGAATTTCATTTCCTGTTTTCCAATGTGGAGAGCTCATCAGCACAGGTAACAACGCAGTCTCCTGAGAATCGAAAGAGCTCCAGCATGGACCACACGGGAGGTACTGGATCTGATCACTATATGGGGAGAGGATTCCATGCCAAAAGACAAAATGAAAAAATATTTGAAAAAATTTCCAAGGCCATGATGGAGATAGGCCGCATCAGGGACACAGTGCAGTGCAGAATGAAAGTTAAGGAGCTCAGACAAGCCTACCAGAAAACCAAAGAAGCAAACGGAAGGTCCAGGGCAGGGCTGAAAACATGCCGCTTCTACGCTGAGCTGCATGCAGTTCTAGGGGGGTCCACCACCACTACCCCACCCCTGTCCGTGGATTCCGAGGTCGGGGTGGTGATCTCAGCCATGGCTGAGGATTATGCGGACGGGGAAGATGAGGAGGAGGAAAAAGAGGACGAGCTTGCAGAGAGCACACAGCACTCCATTCTCCCCAACAGCCAGGAGCTTTTTCTCACCCAGACGGAATTACCCTCCCAGCCCTCCCAAGCCACTAGCCCAGACAATGAAGCCATGGAAGCGACCTCTGGTGAGTGTACCTTTTGTAAATATAAAACATGGTTTAAAAGCAAGTGTTTTTTAATGATTGATTTGCCTTTAGGACTTGGGATGCATTCGCAGCCAGTACAGTTATTGGAAAAGTTTGTTAAAATGTCTGGGGATGGGGTGGAAATCCTCCAGGGACATCTTCATGAAGCTCTCCTGGAGGTACTCCAAAAGCCTTTGCAGAAGGTTTCTGGGCAAGGCAGTCTTATTCCGTCCTCCATGGTAGGACACTTGACCACGCCATGCATGTAGCAAGTAGTCTGGTATCTTTGCATGACAAAGCCTAGCTGCGTATGGTCCCGGTGATTGCTGGCATTCAAGCAACATCCTTACTTTATCTCGCTGTGTTATCCTCAGGAGAGTGATACCGTTCATGGTAATCTGGTTGAAATTCAGGAATTTAATTAAGGGGACAGACGTGGCCATTCCTACTGGGCTGTTTGCCTGTTGCGTAAAAGAAATCCTTCCTTGCAGGTAGCCAAGCGGGAAGAAGGGAGACGGGGAGAATGACGCTGAGCTTTTTCGCATTTGGCTAGCAGGGATCTTCCCAGAGAATTGGATGGAAAGGTGGTTTCTGCTGCTGCATGTTAACAGGAAAGAGGTAGCACTGAACGGGATTTGCTTGGTATTTGGGAAAGGAGGGCACTGTGTATATGAAGGCTGCAGAAGCCAAAAGACAATGGCTTACCATGGCCTCATGCAAGCTGAATTCTGCTGCCCGGACCTGCATCTGTGAGATCTCTAACACCAGAGCTGCAGGCACTCAATATTAAGATGCAAAATGCAACCTTGTAGTGAAATCACATGTGCTATGTAAGGTGAATAGTGTTGTTCACTGTGAAAGAGTATAAGCATTGTTCTGTAAAATGTATCTTTTAAAATACTTCTCTCCCCTTTTTCCCCTCCCTCATGCAGCTGCAAATTTTTCAAGCCTCCCTACTCCATCCCGAAGGCTATCTCAGATAAGGCGGCAGAAAAAAAAGATGTGAGATGAAATGTTCTCGGAAATCATGGAAGTGACCCGCAATGAAAGAGCTCATCTGAATGAGTGGAAGGAAGTGGTAGCAAATTACAGGAAAGATGCCAGTGAACGTGAGGATAGGAGGGACCAACGTGAGGAGAGGAGGGATGCTCGAGATGAGAGGTGGCGACAGAAAGATCAGCGGTGGCAGGATGCAATGCTGGGGCTGCTGCGTGATCAAACTGACATCCTCTGACATCTGGTGGAGCTTCAGGAACTGCAGCAGGGTCACAGAGTGCCACTGCAGCCCCTGTGTAACCACCTTCACCCCACACCAGATGTGTAAGAACGCGTGGGGGAAGGCTTCGTGCACCTGCCCACTCCACCCCCGTGGACAGCCCAACCAAAAGGCTGTCATTACTTTGAAATTTTTTTTAGTGGTCTTTTCCTTCCCTCCTATCCTCCTCCCAAACCACACCCAGGCTACCTTATCATTTCTCTCCCTCTTTTTATAATGACTTTTTAATAAAGAATACATGATTTTTAAATGATAGTGACTTTATTTCCTTAAGCAAGCTGTAATCGAAGGGGGAGAGTGGGTTGCTTACAGGGAATGAGTCAATCAAGGGGGGTTCATCAAGGGGAAACACAACAGTCACACTGTACCCTGGCCCGTGATGCAACTCGTTTTCAAAGCTTCTCTGATGCGCACTGCTTCCTGGTGTGCTCTTCTAATCACCCTGATGTCTGGCTGCACGTAATCGGCCAGCTGATTTGCCTCAGCCTCCCACCCTGCCATAAAAGTCTCTCCCTTACTCTCACAGAGATTGTGGAGCACACAGCAAGCAGCAATAATAATGGGGACATTGATCTGGCTGAAGTCTGAACGAGTAAGTAATGTGCGCCAGCGCGCCTTTAAACGGCCAAATGCACATTCTACCACCATTCTGCACTTGCTCAGCCTGTAGTTGAACAGCTCCTGACTACTGTCCAGGCTGCTTGTGTATGGCTTCATGAGCCATGGCATCAAGGGGTAGGCTGGGTCACCCAGGATAACTACAGGCATTTGAACATCCCCAACTGTTATTTTCTGGTCTGGGAAGTAATTCCTTTGCTGCAGCTGTTTAAACAGAGTAGTGTTCCTGAAGACGTGAGCATCATGAACCCTTCCTGGCCATCCCACTTGGATGTTGGTGCAACGTCCCTTGTGATCCACCAGTGCTTGCAGCACCATGGAAAAGTATTGCGGTTTACGTACTGGGTGCCCTGGTGCTCCAGTGCCAAGATAGGGATATGGGTTCCATTTATTGCCCCACCACAGTTAGGGAATCCCATTGCAGCAAAGCCGTCCACTAATACCTGCACATTTCCCAGAGTCACAACCTTTCATAGCAGCAGCTTAACGATTGCTTTGGCTACTTGCATCACAGCAGCCCCCACAATAGATTTTCCCACTTCAAATTGATTCCCGACTGACCGGTAGCTGTCTGGTGTTGCAATCTTCCAGAGGGCTATTGCCACTCACTTCTCGACTGTGAGGGCTGCTCTCATCTTGGTATTCTGGCGTTTCAGGTTAGGGGAAAGCAAGTCACAAAGTTCCATGAAACTTACGCATGCGAAAGTTTCGCAGCTACTGCAAATTGTCCCAAACCTGCAAAACTATGCAGTCCCACCAGTCTGTGCTTGTTTCCCGGGCCCAAAATTGGCGTTCAATGGCTAGAACCTGCCCCATTAGCAGCAGGATCTCCAAAGCACAGGGGTCTGCAGTTTGAGAGAATTCTGTGTCCATGTCCTCATCACTCTCATCGCCGCTCTGCTGTAGCCGCTGCCTCCTCGCCTGGCTTTGCAGGTCCTGGTTCAGCACAGACTGCACGAGAATGCACGAGGTGTTTACAATGTCCACGATTGCGCTATTGATCTGAGCAGGGTCCATGCTTGCTGTGCTATGGTATTTGCACAGTTCACCCAGGAAAAAAGGTGCAAAACGATTGTCTGCTACTTTCACGGAGGGAGGGGTGAGGCTGTACCCAGAACCACCCACAACAATGTGTTTTGCCTCATCAGGCACTGGGATCTCAACCCAGAATTCCAAGGGGCGGGGGAGGCTGCAGGAACTATGGGATAGCTATGGGATAGCTACCCACAGTGCAATGCTCCGGAAATCAATGCTAGCCTCGGTACATGGACGCAAACCGTCGAATTAATGTCCTTAGTGTGGCCGTGTGCACTCGACTTTATACAATCTGTTTTACAAAACCGGTTTCTGTAAAATCGGAATAATCCCATAGTGTAGACATACCCATAGTGGAGCTACACCAATGTAAAACCAATTATTTGAGTGGGTTTATTCCAGATTCACAAGGGTGTAAGTGAGCAGAATCAGGCCCCATGTTTCTAATGGCATGAAAGATTTTTGCCACAATTTTAAGGGCTGAACCTGCAGCCCTATGTCGGAAAAACTCTTAACTTCAATATATCTGTTTTGCTTATGTTGGAAATGCAGAATTAAACCCAGTTTTTTTAAATTTTCTCTCTCCAGATTATCTACTCTTTAAGGATCTGCTAAAAAAAAGTTTAGAAATAAGATATTTAAAGTTTAAAAATGTAAGTGTAGCTCTTAAAACTTTGAATACTTTGATACTATAGCAAATACTGAGATGGTTCAGACAGATACGAGATTGACATATTTGTTGCCAATCAAGAGGCATACATAGCCTGCCAATTTAACCATTTGATATACAGTAACTCCTCACTTAACATTGTGGTAATGTTCCTGAAAAATGCGGCTTTAAGTGAAACAATGTTGATCAAATCCAATTTCCCCATAAGAATGAATGTAAGTGGGGGGGGGGGTTAGGTTCCAGGGAATTTTTTTTGCCGTGCAGTACCGTACAGCACTATAGTTGGGAGGTGCCCTTGCCTTACCCCACACAGGTACAGCCCACTGACACTGGAGACAAGAAGCAGGCAAGGTGGCTGAAGGTGCTGTAGGCTAGGAGAAGCAGGTTGTGCAGCAGCAGTGTCAGCTTCCCCTACTTTGCAAGCACCAGGGCGAGGGGCTCAACCCTCGACCCAACCACACCACCTCTTCCCCCAAGCCCCCACCCTTAACCAGCCTCTTCTTTCCCTCCTCCCCCTTTACTCCTCATACCACTTCCTCGCTCCTCCCCACTCCCTCCATCCCCTGCCTCCTGCCCACAGAAATCAGCTGGCTTGCAGCATTCAGGAGGGAGGGGGGAGGAGCAAGGACATGGAGTGCAGGCTTCTCCTCCCTCCTCACCTCCTGAACACTGCAAGCCCACTGATTGCCATGGGCAGGAGGCAGGGAAGGTGTGCTGCATCCTCAATCCTCCCCACTCCCTCCTGCCCATGGCAATCAGCTGGTTTACGATGTTCAGGGGGCAGGAGGGAGGGGGGAGGAGCGAGGACTCTGCACGCAGGCCCCCCTGCCTCCTGCCCAAGACAATCAGCTGGCTTGTGGCATTTGGGAGGGAGGGGGAGCCTTCATGCCGAGTTCTCGCTCCTCCCCCAACCCTCCTGAATGCTGCAAGCCAGCTGATTGCCGTGGGCGGGAGGAGGGGGCAAGGCGCTGATCCGTGGGGTCTGCCAGAGGGTGGGAGGTGCTGGGGGGGTACGGGAGCTGATGGGTAGAAACTGCCAGCTGTGGACAAAGCAGGCAACCAAACGATGTTATAGCGAAGCATTGTACAACTTTAAATGGAGCATGTTCTGTAATTGAGCTGGGACGTAAGATCAAAACAACGCTAAGTGAGAGGACGTCAAGTGGGAAATTAGTGTACATTATGTATCCCATATACAATGTGAAGGGAACTGTTTGGTTTATGAATAAACAAAATTGAAAAATGTAATTCACTGATCTTGTCAAGCAAAATTTCTTTAAATTGTAAAGAAATGGAAGGCCTGAAAATAAGAGAATAAAATATGAACTGATAAAAATTTTTATTGTAAAAATTTAGTTTTTTTTCTCTGAGTATATTTTAAGACCCAAAAAAGTGTACTTTAAACTCAATCTTTAAGCCCATCCTTGTTGCTCAAGGTTAGCTTCATGATCTAGTCCTTGTCTATCACAGACACAGAAATAAGAAACAATGTTCTACAAAATTGATTGGGATCAGATGAAGTGGCCTGAGATGATTTTAGACCATGGTTCAGCAAGGTACTTAAGCATCTAGGCCGTGGAATTACTCACATATGTAAAGTTGTCTATATGCTGAAATACCATGTGGAATTATGGCCTTAATACATGTTACAAAATGTCAATGTAATGTTGACACAAACAGAATTGCCAACCCCAAGAATTCAAAAATCAGAAGTCAGGGTCTTAAAACTTTTTAAAATGAAATTAATTAATCTCAAGTAATTATGATTTTAGGAGCTGGGACTTGAAACAGTTTTTCTTCTATAAACTAAAAAGCAACCATCACATCAGCTGTGTCCTTCCATTCTTTCTGACAACTATAATTTTATTACAGTTCAATTTTCAACACCACAGGGTAGAGATGATGTCTGTGGCAGTTGCTAATTAGGGGCAAATAGGTCTAAGCACTTTCAATTAAACTCTTTTTTTAAAATTTTCTTTCAGCAAATAAAAATTCTTTCTGGCCAATGGTTGGTTTGTCTCCCCCCACAACAACAGCACAATTGAGAGGGCAGCAAAGGGCAGGTGGGAAAAGAGTAGGATCAGCTGGCTAATTGTTGCCACTTCTGCCACTATAGTAGACCTTAAGGTGGCCATCCTGCAGCAAAAAAACTTCAGGACCAGACTTCAAAGAGAAACTGCTGAGCTTCAGTTCACCTGCAAATTTGACACCACCAGCTCAGGATTAAACAAAGACTGTGAATGGCTTGCCAACTACAAAACCAGTTTCTCCTCCCTTGGTTTTCACACCTCAACTGCTAGAACAGGGCCTCATCCTCCCTGATTGAACCTACCTCATTATCTCTAGCTTGCCTGCATATATATATCACCCCCCTGGAAATTTCCACTACATGCATCTGACGAAGTGGGAATTCACCCACGAAAGCTCATGCTCCAAAAGGTCTGTTAGTCTATAAGGTGCCACAGGACTCTTTGCTGCTTTTACAGATCCAGACTAACACGGCTACCCCTCTGATACTTGACACCATGCAAGGCACTGCATTTAGCCGTATGGAGTGGAAATCCATCAACCTCATAAAGAAACTTGCACAAATATAGACAGATATAATCTTCCTTTCCAAATGCAAACGGATGGACATCATACCAAATGGACTAAAACTAAAAAATCCACTGCTATCTACATACTACACAGACCACAGTGAGAGATTATGCCATACTCTGTCAAAGAAACTGAGGAACCACCTGATCAGCATCCTATACAGCAAACAGGAAAACATCAAAAAAGATCTCTCCAACCTGGAGACTCATTAATAACCAAACTTCCATACAAACGGACTTCACTAAAATAAGACAGGAGATGTACATTACTCACTTCGGAGCATGAGCTTTCGTGCATGTAGTGCATCTGACGAAGTGGGTATTCACCCACGAAAGCTCATGCTCCAAAACGTCTGTTAGTCTATAAGATGCCACAGGATTCTTTGCTGCTTTTACAGATCCAGACTAACACGGCTACCCCTCTGATACATTACTTACTTCACCTCTCTACAAAGGAAAAAGGACTGTAAGCTGTCTAAACTCCTACCTGCCTCATGGGACCACAACCATGGTATCCTCAATCCACCCAGCAATATCGTCAATCTATCCAACTACACACTCAGCCCAGAAGAAAAGTCTGTCCTATCTCGTGGACTCTCTTTCTGCCCTGGCACCCCCACCAACATGATACAGTTCTGCGGCGATCTGGAAGCCTACTTTTGCCGTCTCTGACTCAAAGAATACTTTCAGGACAACACTGAACAGTGCACTGATACACAGGTACCCTCCCACCAACAGCACAAGAAGAAGAACTCCACATGGACTTCTCCTGAGGGTCGAAATGACAGTTTGGACCTATACATTGAATGCTTCCGCCGATGTGCACAGGCAGAAATTGTGGAAAAACAACATTGCTTGCCTCATAACCTAAGCCGTGCAGAACACAATGCCATCCACAGCCTCAGAAACCACCCTGACATTATCATCAAAGAGGCTGATAAAGGAAGTGCTGTTGTCATCATGAACAGGTCTGACTACCAAAAGGAGGCTGCCAGACAACTCTCCAACACCAAACTCTACAGACACTTCCCTCAGATCCCACTGAGGAATACACTAAGAAACTCAGGACACTCAACATCTACTCAGGACACTCCCTACACTAACACCGGAACAAATCAACATACCCTTAGAGCCCCGACCAGGGTTATTCTATCTACTACCCAAGATCCACAAACCCGGAAATCCTGGACGCCCCATCATCTCAGGCATTGGCACTCTCACTGAAGGACTGTCTGGATATGTGGACTCTCTCCTCAGACCCTATGCCATCAGCACTCCCAGCTGTCTCTGTGACACCACTGATTTTCTGAGGAAACTACAATGCATTGGTGACCTTCCAGAAAACACCATCCTAGCCACCATGGACGTAGAGGCTCTCTGCATGAACATCCCACACACAGATGGAATACAAGCTGTCAGGAACAGTATCCCTGATGAATCCACAGCACAACTGGCTGCTGAGCTCTGTGCCTTTATCCTCACACACAACTATTTCAAATTTGATGACAATATATATCTCCAGATCAGTGGCACAGCTATGGGCACCCGCATGGCCCCACAATATGCCAATATTTTTATGGCTGACCTGGAACAACGCTTCCTCGACTCTTGTCCACTCATGCCCCTTCTCTACCTATGCTACATTGATGACATCTTCATCGTCTGGACCTATGGGAAGGAGACTCTGGAAAAATTCCACCACGATTTCAACAGCTTCCACCCCACCATCAACCTCAGCCTGGACCAATCTACACGGGAGGTCCACTTCCTGGACACCATGGTGTAAATAAGTGATGGTCACATCAACACCACCCTATACCGAAAACCTACCAACTGCTATGCCTACCGTCATGCCTCCAGCTTTCATCCCGGGCACATCACACGATCCATTGTCTACAGCCAAGCACTGAGGTACAATCGCATCTGCTCTAACCCCTCAGACAGAGACCAACACCTACAAAATCTCCACCAAGCATTCTCAAAACTACAATACCTGCACGAGGAAATAAGGAAACAGATCAACAGAGCCAAACATGTACCCAGAAGCCTCCTACTACAAGACAAACCCAAGAAAGAAACCAACAGGACTCCACTGGCTATCACATACAGTCCCCAGCTAAAACCCCTCCAACGCATCATCAGGGATCTACAACCCATCCTGGACAATGATCCCACACTTTCACAGGCCTTGGGTGGTAGGCCAGTCCTCGCCCACAGGCAACCTGCCAACCTGAAACATATTCTCACCAGTAACTGCACACTGCACCATAGTAACTCTAGCTCAGGAACCAATCCGTGCAACAAACCTCAATGCCAACTCTGCCCACATATCTACACCAGCGACACCATCACAGGACCTAACCAGATCAGCCATGTCATCACCGGTTCATTCAACTGCACGTCCACCAATGTAATATATGCCATCGTATGCCAGCAATGCCCCTCTGCTATGTACATCGGCCAAACTGGACAGTCTCTACGGAAAAGGATAAATGGACACAAATCAGATATTAGGAATGACAATATACAAAAACCTGTAGGAGAACACTTCAGCCTCCCAGGCCACACTATAGCAGACCTTAAGGTAGCCATCCTGCAGCAAAAAAACTTCAGGACCAGACTTCAAAGAGAAACTGCTGAGCTTCAGTTCATCTGCAAATTTGACACCATCAGCTCAGGATTAAACAAAGACTGTGAATGGCTTGCCAACTACAAAATCAGTTTCTCCTCCCTTGGTTTTCACACCTCAACTGCTAGAACAGGGCCTCATCCTCCCTGATTGAACCTACCTCATTATCTCTAGCTTGCCTGCATATATATATCACCCCCTGGAAATTTCCACTACATGCATCTGACGAAGTGGGTATTCACCCACGAAAGCTCATGCTCCAAAACGCCTGTTAGTCTATAAGGTGCCACAGGATTCTTTGCTGCTTTTACAGATCCAGACTAGGACGGCTACCCCTCTGATACTTGTTGCTGCTTCAGTGCAGCTGCATCTGGTTCAGTCAAGGGAAGGAGACACTGGTAGCAACTTCAGTACAGTAGCATGGTAGAGCGCAATGTGGGGAGGCTTCTAGCCCCTACTGAATATGTCCATACAGCCCACGGGAAGTGAGCCTCCCTGCTTGGATCAACAGATTTGACTAATGAGGCTCATGGTAGCCCTCTAAAAATAGCTGTGTAGACTGTGCTTTTAATGTTTCAGCTTGGGCTTTGAAGCTCACCCTCCTCCTTGGGGCACGAGGGTATGAAGAGTGTTCAGATCCCCATTGAATGTATAGAGCAGGGCTCTGATCAGAGCATTTTTACCGTCTACTGTTTTTAGTGCTCTCTGAGGCTAAAATAGCTTGCTCCAGAGAATGAGTTGTCTTAGTACAGAGATCCTCTAGAGCAGTACCCGGGGCCTAGGTGGGGTTGAGCAGAGCGAATGAGCAGCCTACTAAGCTACAACTTCAAGGAGGCAGCAAGTAGAAGCCTGGACTAGAGAGAGAGGAAGCAGGGAGAACCTAGGGCCGGGGAAAGGGAAGGTTGCAAGGTGGAGCCTGTGGGCTGGTGGGGCATGAAAGGGGGACTTCACAGGGCCTATGATCCAAGAATGAGTAGTGCAAATTGTCTGGATCCTGCAGCTTTTTTCAGGGAGGTTGAGAGCAGAGTGGGGTGGGGCTGCCTGCTTATGTTCAAGTGATGGGAGTATTGGGGAGACAGAATGCATTTACTGTGGCTGGGGGCAAAGAGAGCAGTGGAGAAGACACAAGTACCAATGGTGGCTTCTCCAGAAAATGAGACAAGGGCAAGGAGGGGTCCCAGTATTAGTCATCTTAATTTTTACTTGTGTATTGAACATTATTCAATTAAGGCTCATGGGTGAGTCTGCTGATATGAAAGTATAAATGATATATTGTGGAAATTCCAGAAAGTGTAGTGGGAACATGAAGAAAGGCCTAGGGAGAAGATGCATCAATATTAGAAATATTTACTAGGTTTTCCAACTTGAACAACTTTTCCTTACATACTGAAAGAGCTTGCTCAGCAGGCAGATATCTTAAAGCTAACTGCCCTAATGAAGACAAATCAAGACTCTGTTGTGGCTTTGGGCACAGGAACTGAAAGAAGCAAGAGTCTATCACTAAAAGTTACTGCAATGTCCAACCCCGACCCCCACAACAATAAATACAACTGGGATAATCTATTAAATTCTATGAATTTGGTGAGTTCCCAAAGGCATGTTAGCTGGATCTGATTATTGTCCTAGAATGTCAGGAAAACTACTGCTAATATATGGGGAGACTTTGGCAAACGAGTAAAGTGTTTGAAATCACTATGGCTTATTGTTAAAGGCAGCCTAGTCAGCAAGCTGTAAATTGGCCATTCAGCAATCTCAGCTTGACCATGGCAGGAGGGGAGGGGGTTTGGGGTCTCACAGAAAGGGCAGCTTGATCCTGCGTCCTTCCTGATGAGAATTGTGTTGAAATTGCTGATACATGCATTTTAAAAGAGTAGGATATGCCCCAAGACTGTCTATTGGAGTCTCAAGGCTGCAAACTCTGGAAGAACCCACACCTGCTTAATCAATAATCAGAAGAACTTCTTGCTTGATCATTGAAACTGCTTGCTTAATGAGTTTTCTTTAAGGGCTATGTCATTGGGGAAAGGAATAGCTCAGTGGTTTGAGCATTGGCCTGCTAAACCTTGAGTTGTGAGTTCAGTCCTCAAAGGGGCCACTTCGGGATCTGGGGCAAAAATTGGTCCTGCTGGTGAAGGCAGGGGGCTGGACTTGATGATCTTTCAAGGTCCCTTCCAGTTCTAGGAGATTGGTATATCTCCAATTATTACCTATTACCTTTTTTTATTACTAATGTGTAAAAATAAGGGGGGAAAGTTTGAGGTATGGGGACTCTTTGGGACTGGTCTCTCCCTCTGGATACATCTTGTGTTCCCCACCGGCAGACGGGCTGCTACTGTGCCACTCGAGCCACGCTCAGCTTCGGTAATTATCGAGGGCTGGGGGTGTGTTACTAACCTGTTGCAGACGTGTGTAAGTGCTTGAGATTAAGTAAAGTTCAGCTTTAAGTGAAAGCACTCTTGTGTTGTCCTGTTTGTGCCAGCCATCTATCGGTCGGACAGCCATGTCTCCCCTGATGTATTTCCTGACACCACCTCGCACAGAGTAAAAGTTACCAAGAGCTTTGGGTTGAAAGAACCCTGGGTAACACTAAAGGGAAAATATAGGAATTACTATTCTCGATCAGACCCCATAGAAACATAGGACTGGAAGGGACTTCCTGGTCCATTGAGCCCAGTTCTCTGTTTTCACAAACACCATTACGTAATCCTGTTAATAAATGTATCAAGCCATCTAATACAGTTTCTTGTCTCTCGCAGTGACCGGCATCGGACAGATCATAGGATGGTACAGAGGAATCCTGTAGTAAGTAGACGTGGAATAACCTACCCCCAAGGAAGTTTCTTCCTAAAGTCCAATAGTTGGAGATCATCCTAAATCCTGAAACGTGAAAGGTATATTTCATACTGCTTGTGAAACTTGTTTTTACTAGAGCAGCTCCAGACTTTCCCATCAGAATGATATTTCATCTAAAAATGCAGTATCTGCAAAATCACATTTTTTGCAAGCAAATTTCAATTTTGCCTAACTTGTTTGTTTTTCTGTTGGAAAAACAAACAAAATATTTTATTTCAATTTGTTTCAATGTTAAACTGTATGTTCCTATTGTATCGCATTGCCTCATGGGAATTGTAATTCAGGTTCCCATTCTCTCCTGTGGACTGGGCCCTTTAGCCAGACTACAACTCCTGTTGTGCAGTACAGTCTCCTCTCTGACCATATGACAAGATGCATCATGGGAGTCACATGGCTGTGTCTGCATCATGGGAAATGTTTGAGCATGTATACTGGCTCTTAAGGGAGAATGGGTATATCAGGCAAATTGAATTAAAACTCCCTGTGAAAATGAGGTCCCATCTGGGATGAAAGCATATGTTGAAATATACAAATGGAAAGTCTGTTTTCTCTGAGCACTAATTTTTACTATTATAACTCTAGTTATTTTTGTTGTTCATATAAACATCCAATTCTTGGAATCCCAGTAGGTTCTTTGAATCAGCAATATCCTGGGTCAATGAGCACCATAGGCTATAATTGTGTGGTGCACACAAATTAATCCTTGTATGTCCTGATCCAGTATCCACTGAAGTCAGTAGAAAGATCCATAATAAGACTATGGCAGTTGCTAAAATACAACATGGTATTACCTAGCTTAACCCTGGCTTTGACAAACCTGCTATTTAAACCTACAATGGTTTTTAAGATGATGCAGTTTAGTTGATCTTACAGTGCAATAGTGGCATAATGTAACTGTACCTATTGATTTTTTGTTATTTGGTGGGTAGCAAGTAAATAGAATCTAGCTCACTATAGGCGGAGTCGAGCTCTTCCCTGGGATTCTTAGAATTGGGCTTGTCTATCAGAAAGACAGCCGCCTTATAAAAATGTTCAGGTTTATTATAGCCTCTACAGGATCAAATGTTATGTTTTTAGGACCATCTCTAGAAAACAGTATTGTTAATAAATGACTCTACTCTTTAGGCTTATGTAAACTGGAGATGACTGAAACCCCAAATGAAATTGAAATTGCCCATCCTATTGGCTGGAGGTCTTGAAAATACTGGTAAACTAAAAACTAGGTATGTAATCCAGCAACTCCTACTCAGGTGATAGTATAACGCGCTTTTGTGAGGCGAATTTTTTTGTTGTGAATTATAAAATAGTGTCAATTGACTCACTGCCTAAAAACACCATAGAAAAATGAAGACGTGTATGTAAGCAAAATTCTGATTAATATAACTCTTGCAATATATTTCAGTATTTTGCTGAAAATTCTTTTGTGCAAGTGAACGTTCTAAAAGTCATATAACTGACAACGGAAATATTAGGACTTTTGTCGATACTACTTAGTGGTATTTTGACAAAAATGTCATTGTGCATAGAAATTAGAGAACATAGCGGAGGCCCACATTTCTGCCTATGGGGGGCTAATCAGATTTCTCTCTGCATGATTTATGCAGATCCTTTTTAAAAGGAAAATAGTAGAACTTGACTGGCAAGGTACATCCCCACAGCAGTACTTAAATGGTGTCATACAAGGCTCTTCCCACTTTCCTCCCACATATTTTTTAGAAGGAAAACACCTCTATTGCATAGTTTTTGAGATGGTATTAAAGATAGCAATAATTGTTCTTTTGGGAAGGAAAAGAGAAATAAGTTGAACTGGGCTGGAGCTGCTGCTGTTAAAGTCCCATCCCATTTCCTATAAGACAAACCAAGACACACACACACACACAAAGGGAGAGAGAAAAGAATAGCAAAGATGGGAAATACAGTTTCCGTCTCTGGTGCTGACTTTCATTGGCAAACTCAGTGCTTGAAAAACACAGGTATAGCACGTGATCTTATTAACCACTCCAAGACCTGGCAAACTTGTACCACCATCAGGTTATTTAGCATATTGCTTTTAGCTGCCGCTTTGAACACAGGCTTATAGCAGTACTGCAAAATATGCAGTCTTGTCCTGCTCAGCCAACTGTTCTTAAACAGAAGGCAAAAGGAGAGAGTTAAGAAGGAGAAGAAATAAGGTGGGGAAGGAAAATAACACAAAGTCAGGTGGGGAGGGATAGTGACAGCAGGAACCCAAGTGTTACATTCCAGATGGTCTTTGGTATTTAGCTAAACTTGGTGTAAAATGGTGTAAAACCCATTTATTTTGGATCAACAGTAGTTGTCAGTCAGCTTGATTCTCCTTCAAGAGGCTTTCTTTTAAGGACTCCTAAAGGGAGAGATGGATGGAATAGTCCCTCACAACTTTATTTTGTTCACCAGTTAGGCCTGATTTTCAACACACCAATTTTGGTTAATTGATTTCTAGTCTCACTCTTCTCTTATTTATCAGGCATTATTCTATCACTGTCCTTGAATTATATTTGTGGGCCTTTTTTATTTGAATTAATTCAACCCTTTTGTCTTCCCTTTTCTCATCAACATTTCTTATTTTAGGCTATTGTGAGATTTTATGGACTTTTACTTCTCACAGTTGAGCTCATAACTAGGGTAAACTTGCAGGGCCAACTATCACAACTCTGCTATAATAATAATTTTGGCTGATGTCCTGTAGAGTCACACTTTCGCTTGTCTCACAATAAGTCACTGTACAAGCCCTATACATCCAGCCTAGACTAAATCATGAGGGTATTAGAACTCACACAAGAGAGCCTGCTTTCAGACCAGAGATGTTCAACTGTCTAAATTGAAAATAGGAAATTTTTATGTAAATGCATAACTAGTATGTACTTGTCTCTTTGTCTGTTCTTTTAAACTGAACTCTTACTTCACAAGGCACAGGTGATGAAATCCAACTCTCCAACGACAAATTCAGAATTTGACACCATATAGCTGGACTGTGACAGCAGCTTTAACTCTGCTCTTCATTGTGATTAGTGAGACTTAGAAAGAAAATATAGACTAAAAAATGGGTCAACTTGGTAGTGTAATTAGGGGTTATGTGGCCATGCAGGGGTTTGGTTTAGAATGGAATTTATTAAATGAACCTTGCATTTGGGTTCACAGGAATGGAAACCAGACTTCAAAATAGGTCTTAAATTGGACTTAAGTGATGCACAGCTTTGTGCTGGCCCTCTGCACTGTGCCAGGGTGGTGGTGGGGAAATTTCATCTTAAATAACGAGTTCTATGATTATTTAAGTCTTTTACCACTGACACCACCAGACAATGATAATGGGAACCTATATGCTTTTAAAACAAGTTCTCAGTATTTTTCCTCTTTATTTCTATTCTTTATTTCCTCTTTACTTCCTTCTTGATATTTTTGTTCCACTTACACCTACACTCAGCAGATTAATTTCCTGACCTATATTTTATATGTACTCTCTTAAATAAAGACTAATGGGTCAATATTTTTTGTTGGGATCCTTTAGCTTTCACCCTTTTCTAATGAAGGTAACCATCCAAAGCCCCCTACTGTCCCCCTACTGATTTGGGGCTTCAAATCATGCCCCAAATCCACTATGCTTGGAGAGAGAAAGAAATCAATCAGAAATTGCAGACTAGCGCTAAAGTACCTAATCAATAGGAGAATAGAAAAGAGAGGAAATTTTAAAGCAACTTGGTGTGAAATATATTTGGGTAAATACCGGAGTTAAGATTCAAACATTATGAAACCAATGACTCGGTAGCATAATGTGTGTATCTCACTGCCAAATCTTAGAAGTATAGGAATGGAAATGAGGAAGTTTATGGGCAACATGAAATGGGAGGTAGTGTTAAGATGTACTTTTGGGGAAGAGGAATTGCAACTCTTCTGCAAAATAAAGTTTAAAAACTGAAATATCTCCCCACTGGCAGGGCTGGTCAAAATTTTCCATCAAAACTTTTTGTTTCTTTTTAATGTAAAACTGTATTTCAGCTTAACCAGATTTCTTCTGAAGTGTTTGCTTTTCTCCAAAAACTTTTAATTTTTTGTCAGAAGCCCCAAACCAAACATTTCTGGCTTTCAGCGTTTTGGGAGTTTTGTCATTTTTTCTTTAATTATTAAAAAGTTGAAATGTTCTCAGGAAGGAACATTTTTTGCCCAGTTCTTACTACTAACAAAATGCAGTAGACTTAAGGTTCCAAACACAACATTTAAGCATTTTTTAAAATGATCTCACTTTAAAAAAGATTAAATATTTTAATGGAAACATTATGGGAATGTTAGGTTCTCTAAATTGTTTTGAAACTCTGTGTACTGTCAACAGTTCTGTTTATCATTAACAAAAATGTAGTAACTGAATTCATTCTTTAGACAAATAGATAATATCCCACTATCCTAAATCAATCTACTTTTCTACTGCCTCCAGCATTTATACCCATGCAGACAAATAAACTGAATCAGTTTGTACTGTGCTGCAGCTTGGCAAAAGCCTGAGAGGCAATGAGACTGTCTGCAGACTGGAGATGACAGCACTGCTTCATTTTACACACTGCTTCATCTGTCGGAGATTCATTGCAGCCATAAAGGTTACTAATGTAATTATTATACAATATCATTAGATGTCTGACACATGTCCAGGGGCAGATTTAGAGGCAGGTGACCCAGGTGACTACTGGGGGTGCCAGGCTTGGGGTGGGGGGCATCCCATGCTCAGGGTACTATTTTTGTTAGCGACAAAAGGGAAAATAAAATGTTTGAAGTAAAATATTTCAGGTATTCTTTGTGGATTCATTTTTCACTAATCTCCTAGAATAATCTCCTAGAATGTACTGGATCTTTGTAGAATCTTATGGAACCTTCCAGACTCTGAGAACTACATTTTCTATGATCCTCCTAGAATATTGTTAGCCATGCCCTCCTGGGTATATAAGGTGCTGTCAGTCAGTAAGATAAGAACAAACAGAAGTGAAGTGAGAGCGCAGCTGCAATATTGTAAAATATTTTTTATTGTGTAATCATGAAAGTATACTTGTGTTTTAAGATTTGAATATTGTAAATAGTGACTAGAAAGGACACATTTAATGAGACACAGAGGTATCTATTGAATCTCTATCTACATAATAATATAAAAGAAAATACTGTTACTACTTTTGCCATTCTTAAGACACATTTGACTTTCTAAGACTGTGGAAGATGCATTTTACTCTCCCTAATGCTGTCTGTTTTCTCTGTAGAAAATAAAACATGCTCCCAAAGAAGCCTTCAGGAGCTCATATAGGAAGTCATATAGGAGTCATATAGGAACTCCCAAAAAGAACCCACAGAAATTGGGCTTGTGTTTGGCTTAATTAGCTTGTGAGTTATTTGTTGGCTAGTTTTTGGCTTGAAGCTTGTTTGGTTTGTAGCTTTTTGCTTCTTTTTTTGATCAGCTCCCAGCAAGCAGGGGCAAGGGAGGCAAGCGGGGTAAGGGTGGGAGGGAATCAGGGGTGCACGGAGGTCCCACCACAGTCCTAGACTGCATGCCAGGGGGATCTAGTCACATAGAGTGTTGGGGTTCTTTGGGTTTGGCTTGTTTTGGCCTTGTTGCTCAGTTGTTTGAACATTGGCCTGCTAAACCCAGGGTTGGGAGTTCAAACCTTGAGGGGGCCATTTAAGGATCTAGGGCAAAAATCTGTCTGGGAATTAGTCCTGCTTTGAGCAGGGGATTGGATTAGATCTCCTGAGATTCTATTCTGTTCTATTGATTGTTTGCTTATTGTGAAAGTTGAGGTGCTTATTTACCATGTGAAAGTTGGCAACTGTGGTAGAGGATCATTCAGTTTTTCTGGCAGCATGAAGGAGAGTGATGATAAAGAAGAATGTGGCTCACCTGAAAAGGAGAGAACTAATAAAGAAGAATCAATCTCGAATGATGACAAACAGCAGTGATCAAAATTGCACACCACAAATTGATACATCAGATCTTGCTTTATAGCTGGCTATCCTAAACTCTGCTGATATTGATTGTAAAATTTTGAATGGGCCAGGCAAAACTGAGGATATGATGTTTCCAATAAAAAAGCAGAAGTGACACTTCTTAAAGTCATGCTGCAAAAGAGTGCTTGAGAATTGTGAGAAACTGAATCAATGTTGGCTGGTTTACTCTAAATCAACTGACAGTCTTCTGGTTTTGTTGCAAAATATTTGACAAAAATGCCAAATTGCTGCTTGAGATTTTTGAGTACAATTACTGGCATAATTTAGCTGATACTTTAAAGCAACATGAAAAGTCACCTGGCCATTTTTTGGCCTACTCCAAATGGATGGAGGTCAAGTCAAGGCTCAGGCTCAATAAATGCATAGATGCAGAAAAGCTGCACATTATTAATGTAGAAACCCTGCACTGAGGGAACACGTTTGAGTATCTGATCTCAATTACCTTCTTCCTTGCGAAGACTAATTTGGCTTTCCGGGGCTTGTTGAATAAGTTGTTCACTGAACATAATGGTAATTTCCTCAGTTTGGTAGACCTCCTTGGGAAATCAGACAATGTCATGCATGAGCCCCTATGTCAAGTAGTTCATAAAGGAGCTATGGACCATTACTGCAGCAAAAGAATTCAAAACAAATTTATTGACCTCATGGCAAGGAAGGTGCTTGGAAACATATTGATGTAGCTTGGCAAAGTGAAGTATTACACCATAATAATGGACTGCCCTCCTGACATTAATCACACTGAAAAGATCTTACTTACAGTAAGATTTATTGACCACCAGGCTGGCTGTATCCAAGTAAAGGAACACTTTGTTTCCAGTCTGTGGATGACTCTATTGGAGAGAGCCTAATATTTCTGAACATTTTGAATGAGAATAAAATAAAGCTTCGGGACTGCCGCAGTGAAGGCTATGACAACAGTGTGAACATGACGGGAAGAAAGAATGGCATCTAGGCAAGGATCCTTGCGGTGAATTCAAGAGCTTTCTTTAAGCCTTGCGGATACCATTCCCTCAACCTAGTTGTGTCAGATGCAGCATTATCTTCTTTAGGTTAAGGCTATGTCTACACTGTGCACCTTACAGTGTGGCAGCTCTTTGTTGGCAGGAGAGAGCTCTCCCATCGAGAAAATAATTCACCCACAATGAGTGGCAGTAGCTTGTCAGTAGGAGAGTGTCTTCTGTTGACAAAGCACTATCCACACCAGCACTTTTCATCTGTAAAACTTTTGTCATTCTGTGGTGTGTGTTTTCACACCCCTGACAGACAAATGTTTTACTAACAGAAGTGCAGAGTATCTCTCTTTGGAGTACTGCAAAAGATATAAGTACTGTTTTCAGCATTAACTATCAGGTGGAATATGATCAAGTACAATGTTACAAATCTGATGAAAGCTGCTACATGACACTCGGAGAGCTGCACTGACAGCGTAAAGCCAGTGAGTTTTGCGATGCCCTGATGGAACTAGCACAGTCAAGTAAAGTCGAGGCTGGAATCCAACACAAGGCATTAAGCAGATCACTGACTTCAAATTTCTGTTTCAACTGCAGTTTGGCACAATATCCTGTTCCAAGTAAACTTTGTAAGCAAGGCATTACAAACTCACTTGATGAACATTGTGACAGCTACTACTTTGATGAGAAGCTGCTTTGATTTTGTTGTTGCCTACCAAGACAATGGATTTGAAGATATCATCACTGCTGCCAAAGAAATGGTGCAAAACTTAGAAGTTGAGCCTGTCTTCAAGGAAACACCTATGCTGATCAAAAGAAGAAATAGTTTGGTTATGAGGGCAGAGATGAGGTCGTGGGAAGCTTGGTAGAAAAACTCAAGAGGGAGTTTTTTTGCTCACTTGTTGACACTGTTAAAATGTCCAGTGAAGAGAAGTTCAGACAAATGAAGCACCATGGAAAGATCTGGGGGCTTTTGTATGACCTTAGTAAGCTGCTGGAGGACAGGAAAACACTCTTGATCAGTTGTGTGGACCTTCACCAGATGCTGACGCATGAGGAATGTTTGCACGTCAATGATAAAGACCTCTATGTTGAATTGGACAAGGTTCATCACATGTTACCATACAGGAAGCAGTTTCCACTCCAAGTTCTCCAACTCATTCATCAGGCAGAGCTGAAGGACACTTTTCCTAAGGGGTGGATAGCTTTGAGGATTCTGCTCACACTGCTGGTCACAGTAGTGAGTGGTAAGTGCAGCTTTTCAAAGTTCAGGCTCATTAAAACATATCTTCGATCAATGATGGCCAACAAGAGACTGACATTGCTTGCTATTTTATTACTTGAAAATGCCATAAGCCAGTCTTTTTTTAGTTTTCTCTGATGTGCTTCACTTGATGAAGGCAAATGGGAGAAAAGTGACCTTTTGAACTAAAGGACTAGGGTTAACAGTCTAAGGCTGTCACCTACTGTAACACTATTTAATACTGGTCCACCCAATGTTGGTGCACAGTTCATTTTCTTGATGTTAGTACATTTCAGTTATTCTTCACATTAAAAAGTTTCTATAAGCTTAGAGGAAATGGGTTTCTTTTTGTTTATATATGGCATGAATAAATACAGATTTACAGAGCCTAGCATGCAAATGTATTGTCTTATATGACAGGGATAAATCATGTATGAAAATTATGCATCAAAGTCATGAAATGGGCTACAAATGCAATAAAAATAAAGTATTCAAAAGATTAACAAATGGAGGGAGGGCGCTGAGGACATTACCTGGGGTGCCATTTGGTCTAGGGCCGGCCTTGCTCTTGTCTTCCTCATATGCTCAAGGTCAAAATGATCACCAAGGATTAGGAAGGAATTTTCCCCTTGGTCAGATTGGCTGCGACCTTAGAAATTTGGGTGTTAGGTTTTTTTGCCTTTCTCTTCAAAATGGGGCATGGATTGCCTGCTAAGATCATCTGGGCACATCTCACCTAGTCATCTCACCTGATCATCTGGGCACATCTCACCTGACATTGCAAAGGCATTGGTGGCACGTTGGTCTCTCCTGTTCTCTGCTGGTGGCAAACAACACTTTAGTCTCCTGAAGACTGAAATGCTTAAGGTCATTGGGGTATTTGGGTGAAATTTAATGGCTTGTAATATATAGGCCTCAAATTCTATGAAAATCTATGAAAACTCAGAAGCAAATGGCACTCACCTATGAAAGCTGCTTACTTGCCCCAGATAAGCAATTTCTTCATCTGTGTGTGTGTGTGTGTGTGTGTGTGTGTGTGTGTGTGTGTGTGTGTGTGTGTGTGTGTGTGTGTGTGTGTGTGTGAGAGAGAGAGAGCGCCTTAGTCTGCCTTTATTAAAATATACTGCAGGTTGCAAACAAGAGCTTAATTGAAAACATGACTATACATGCCCTGCAGCTAGTGGAAAGAGAGAAGGCTAAAGTCAGCATGGCAGCAAATTCCAATAAAGTCAACAACTTTAAAACAGGTCAACTAAGCACAATGGGACAAGCAGTAAAATGAAGAAGCTTTTTGAAGTCTCCCATCTGTGATGGTACTCGGGATCATTGGTAATTATTGTTTCTTATTTAGTACCTGATAGTGGCAAGGAAAATAAGTAAAGTTAATAAATAAAATAATAATAATAATAATAATAAAAAGCACAAACAATAACGAACTACAGAAAAAGAGTATTTCCTAATGTTTTTTTATTTCCTCTATATAGTCCAATAATAATAATTGATTTATGTTTTTACAATTAACTCAGATCTCCGGTTATAAATGTTCTGATATAGGTATAGCTAGCAAAAGCAGCAAGCAGTGATTCCTCCATTTATGTATTGCCTTTAAACATTTTTTTGTTACATTGTGATGCTGCCCAACAATGACTGTTCCATAAAAGCTGGTGGCTAGAGTGAGTAAAAATATACAAACTTCTAAATAGAAGGTATATGGGGAAAAACTTTTTATATAAACAAACCTGCCTCCAATTTAACTAATTCTATTAAGATGAATGAAACTCCCTAAATAGCTGTGTGATTGCCATCATCACTCACCAACTAATGAGTCATGTACTGTTCTGGGTCTGGATTTGCTGTCCAAGTTACCTTTTATATTGATGTCCCCGTTTCTGCTCAGCAGGAATCTTCATGTGGGCCAGAATATTTTGACAATAGCTCCTTTTGGAGCACTGCTATAACCAATGCAAGAGATTATAAAGCTCTGCTGCCCTGGGGGGCCCCCCCAAATCCACAGTCCAAGCCCCATCACTCTCGGGGGGAGGGGTGGGCAGCAAAGCCGAAGCTTCAGCCCCAGGAGGAGGCCTGTAACCTGACCCTTGCCGCCCAGAGCTGAAGCCCTGGGCGATGGGACTCGGGCTTCAGCCCTGGGCCCCAAGAAGCCTAAACCAGCCCTGGTGACCCCATTAAAATGGGAAACCCACAGTTTGAGAACCACTGCTCTATATGACTGGAGACTGAGAGAGCTCTTTAAATATTGTCTCCACAATCCAGGGTCTGGTCACAGTTTCAGCTGCCTCCTTATTGTAGAAGAGCAGCCTATGGCAGGTTTTGGTCCCAGTGAAAGCTATTAAAATACAGTGGGTGCCACTTGAGAGTGTACCAGTTCTCCCAGCATTCCCTACTTTAAGTTTAGTTGCTAAAATATCTCCCTAGCTAGTAGAATCTTTCAAAATGGAATGAACTTTAAAAGTGCCTCCGCTGTAGGTATAGGCTTGGCCATGTTGGCCTCCTCTGGAGTGGGATTTGGAAAGTGGTAGTAAAGCCTGGGCTTTAATTTGATCAGTTTAATACGTGTTAAAGGTACACTGCTTTATCCAAGCAAGGCTGTTAACATGTTAGCTAATATCTTCCATATCCTTTCAGATATCAGTAGTTTTCAGTGGTCTTGTAAATCAGTGCTTTGTTGGTGTAATGGTTAACTTGCCCCTGAAGATCAGAATTAGCACACTGTTTAATCTGTATGAAGTTACACCTCTTCCAGAAGCCTTCATTCTTATATGCAGTCACACATGCATGTATTTCATCTGTCTAATCATGAGTCAGTGGTCTGATCCCATCTCAAAGAACTATATTTCATAAACAAATACATGGCCATTCTACAGGAAGCCTTAAATATAATTAATAACATTAATGTATTGTAAGTCATGTGCATATGTAAAATTTATTCATAACACAATTAAAAAAAATTTGCACAAGCAAAGGAAGTGGCTTACAGACCACTTTTTTATTGTATAGTAGAAAGCATGGTTCTTATTTCCCACAAAATTCAGTGTGCAAGTCAAAATGAGAGGGTAATCAAATGAAATGGAAAACCAGGAGGAGAAAACAGCTCAGACAAGCTCTCAGCACGGTGAGCCACACGATGGGTAGTTTAGCAAGTCCAGAGGTTTTAACTGCCTGAGGAGGCTGTTACAGCACAAGATATTGCTGTTGGAATAATGTCTTCCACCATCTAACATCTGAATACCCTTGTTGCTGACAAAAGAGAAGTAGATGCAAAAGAACAAACTGGTTGTCTTCCACTATAGCATTAGATTCACTCATTAAAGAAAATATTATGCACCATTAATCTTTAAAAATTAAACAGAATATTTTTGAGAGAGCTATTGGAGATTCATTTTAAAACAACTGGAAATTTCTTTAAATATGCGCTGCACATATGTACACACAGAGCCAAAATCAGGACTGGTACAAAGTGGTTTAGTTGGCTTGAAAGTAAATGGAGCTGGGATTGAATGAAAATAGCCTTTGAATTTGGCTAAATTTGTGTGCATGATACACATGCAGAATATAAAAATGCCCAACCTGATATTAATATACCATTATTGTTTACAAATTTTAGAACTTAAAGTTCTGATAGGACAGTTAACTGTCATATTGCACGTACATTGGGTTTTCTGTTTTTGATGAATATTTTAATGCTGTTTGTAATTCTTATAATGGAGCTGGCCAGAGGATGACCATTCTGTTTTGTAGCAGCTTTTGAAGTTTCAAAATTTGTTTGTATTCTGCACTGGAATGAAGACAAAATCTTTTAAATGTTTTTATAAAAAAGCAATTGTGTCTAAATGGCTGTCTTTGAACCAGGAAGAGGTATTGAAATGTCAGAGAATATATGTTCTCTACCTGATACAAAGCAGAGTTTTTCATCCTAGATCAGCTTTCTGGCTAATGTATTAAGCACCATGCTATGGAGCTTGAGAGTCTCCTTTGCTTCCTCCCTCCCTTTTAAAGAACATTTTGATGAAGTCTTCATGGAAACCAAAATGTCTCTGCAAATGTTTGTTTTGGTTAATTTCATTTTGTTCTGACCACCTCTATTTTATACTATACAATATTCCTGGATACTCAGTGTGGCTGTGTGACAGACAGCCTGTGATTTGTCAATCCTTAGTGTGGGGCTGAATCTGGTGAGGTTAGACAATTGTTCTTTAAACACATAAGATTATTTTATTTCCCTTCTATAACTAACCTGATACTGTCTTATCTAATTCAGTTTCTGAGCAATGTAAAACTAGAGATGCTAAGAAATCATTTATTTTGTTTTAACTCCACTTTCTGTCTATTTTCAGTAAATCTTGTTTACTAGGAACCTATTGCTCTGTAGGTGTTTTCAAACACCCACCCAGAAGGGAGCACAGTCCTCAACCACTAAGGAGAGGAAACCAAGTTGCATCAGAAAATGCTGATTCATCAAACCCAGAATATTTTGTGGAACCCACTCAGGCTCAGCTAACTTCTGTTGAATCACAGATAGGGTTCCACTGTAAACCTGCCTGGTTTCCTGGTTGGCGCTGGTGAGCTTAGCCTTTCAGGGTACATGGCTCCTCTCCAGCACAGTCTTGCTATGTGGACTGCCTCAGGGCTGGGGATTCCCGGGCAGCCCCACTGTGATAGGGTTTGCAGGCTCCTTCCATGGAACTGGAAGAAAGAAAGCCCTGGAATTCCCAGGTCTAACTACAGCTCAGCTTCCAGCTCCACAGGAGGGACTCTGTAGGCCCTGAGGATTCTCAAAGACACTTTTACTGAATGGTAAATATCGTTTAAAGAACAATATCTGGAAACTGATAGGATCCCATTTTCAACATTGCTGTTCAGTCAATTGCTTTCTGTTGCATCCCATTCCTTAAATTTTGTTCATTCAGTGTCCCTCTTAGATTGTAAGACCATGGCATCTTAGAAGTTTGTAAAGACTAGAAAGATAGGGGGGAGGGAGAGTACCAAGCCTTCGTGGCCCTCTGTTGTACTTCACGTGAAGAAGTGACAGCAAAGGAGCAGCGAAAGTGGGCCCATTTAAGCGGCAAATCAGAACCCAGTAGGCTTAGCTAAAAGGAGCTGCAGAGCATTAGCATGTCCATAGCCAGAGAGAAGCACCTGGAATGGGAACTTGACAGTTTGCTATATGTTATCACTGGCTGAACTTACACAGCTGGGTTTCCTGAGAGAAGAACCTGAGGATGAGAGTGCTGAAATAGGGCTGGTAGGAAGAGACTCAGGGAAATTGCAGTGAAGGATTTCAGTGAGCAGTACATATCTGCTGTGTATAGAGTCACTGGGTTGCAACCCACAGTAGTGAATGGACCTGGATACCCCTACTGGCCACAAGTAAAGTGATGTAAACCCCATGAAGGGGACAGGAATGCACTGGGAGCCCAAACAAAGGGCAGCATTTAAAGGGTCCCAGAGCCAGGACTGAAGACACTAGTGAGGGCAGAGAGACTGTTTGTTTATTTATCAAACTGTTCAGTACCCTGGAAGGGGTTCATCTGGACTTTGACTTATCTGAAGGGCTAAGCCACTGAAGACCTGCCAAGATCATCTGTCAGCCTGCAGGTGACACCAGAGGTGAGAAAAGGGCAGCAGTACTGCACCCTGTTGCTAGGTGGCACTCAAGAGGCGAGTGCCCCACCGCCATCATAACCTGCAATATAAAAGGTAATATTACTAATTGCATCTTGAAGTTGCCAATAGTTTTGCCTGCAGATAGTGCTAAAAAGTGGAAAATATTTTGCACTCTGTTTTCTCTATAGTGTAATACGCTCTGGCTAAGCACAAATAATAGGAATAGGGTTGTGTTCTGGGGCAAGTGCACCCCATCCCCTCTTGGGGTGGGGATGGGATAATTACTTCCCCATGGTCGCATACTTATGACCATCCTTTGTCTTGGGGTAGTGTGGTAAAAGTCAATATGGCCACTCTCTTTCTTTTTCTCAAGGTTGTGTAGCCCAATGTACAGGGTGATGTCCCCTTCCTACAGGGCTGTGGGACCCAATGGCCTGAGTCATTATGGCTTCCCAGTTCAGCTGGGGTGTATCACCTAGTGGTCAGAGTCAGTGTGGCCTCCAGGCTTAGCAAGGTGGTAGGGCTAGCGGCAAGAATCAGTAGGGCCACCCTCTCTCGGAGCTGCACAGTAGAATGGCCAGAGTAAGTATCACTGCCCCTTCTGTGGGGCTGCGTGGCCTAGTGGTCTGTCAGGAGAGTAGGCAGCCACCCTGGGGTTTGTGGCAGCCGGGTAGGGGGACCCGGACCCTCCCTGCTCCATCAGGTCCCAGCTCAGAGTCCTGTTAGTAGCAAGTATGCCCACCCCTGGGTCAGCGGAGAATCTGCCCAAAACATGCCAACTCCCCTCAGCACCACAACTCGTCTCCATGAGCTACTTCCTACCTGTTTCCTGATGCTATGGTCCCGGAGTCTCTGGGCTCCCCGGTCAGTGCGTCTCCCAAAAGCTCTGCCACTCGTTGGGCATCTTCTGGAGTCTCAGCATCCCTGGCTTCTGTGATTTCTGGGCTGGAGCTCGCAGTGTGCGCCCTCTCTCTTTGGCAGTCAGCCCTGAATGAGCTGAGCTGCTCCCTTTAATATCTAGTCTCCATCCAGAGCATGCTCAGTGGGGGGTCTGGCCTCTTTGGCCCAGAGAGTGGAGTTAACCCTCGTATACCAGTGCTCCCTGTCACAGGTAGTATTGTTTTCAATAGTATGATTGTCCAAGACTGGCATGCTACTGTGTTGTGTGTTTTAAAAGTTCCCAGGCAACAGCCAAAGCAGCATTGTATATGCAGTTAGGCCTTGCATGTTTATGTACCTGGTTATTTGGAACTCAACTGTGCCCATGTGGCTTCTTTATACAATGTTTAGTGTAAAATGCAAAAGACTTAACATCAAGTCATTAGGATAACCTCACTTGAGGGGAGAAGGAAGAATGTAAATGAAATGGTTATATAGAGGAGCCCTTGTTGCAACTGATATTGCCCTGTACTTGCACTTATTTGCCAGTTTATAATTTACTGAATGTCAGAAGTAAAGCACTTGCATCAAAACTTTGTTCTGTTTTAGTTCCTAGGACTAAAAGAGTTCACAGAGGAGGGGCGTGTGTTATTTGTGGGGAGAGGAGAGGCATGGGTGGATTTGATCTCTCTTAAATGTCTGTGCTACTAATGCTGATATGAAAGTGCTATTGGACCAAGTTTTAACATCACTTTGCAGTGAATTGATGATAGTAATATCTAATTATTTCAAAATGTCATATACATCTGATTAAATCAATGCAATGATTGTTAATCTAGCTCTGAGTAGAGTACAGCTTGCCTCTGACATGACTTATTAAATGTCTCCTTACATGACTTTAAACTCAGTATTTAAAAAAAAATTAATCTGTATTTAAAAATAACTTCTAACCTAGCAAGTGAATGTGTTTGATTAAATGCATTTGGAGGTCTCTGTCCTTCCTCTGTTGGGGGGAAACATGATCACATGGCTAAGGCACTTGACTGAGAATCAAGATTTCCCAGCCCTACCATACGCTTTTTTGTGATCCTGAACAAGTCACTTAATCTCTTGGCACCTCCATTTCCATCAGTGAAATGGGACAATGCTTCTCTCCCTGAAATGGTGTATTGTAAGAATAAATTCATTAATGTTTGTGAGGCATTAAGATATTACATTAATGGGTGGCTGTATTGGTACCTAGATTTGTTAGAAAGGTGTATTTATTTTTACCTGTAGAAGTTTCTCAGTAGATTACCCAGTAATATGTCTTTCCAGATACTAGTTAGCAAGAGCACGGTTGTAGCTGATAAAAACATAATTAAAATGTAACCTAATTAAGAAGCTTATTTCAATCTTCCTGGAATTAACCAAAAGTCACTGTTTATCTAATGCCCAAAGCATTCAGGAGTCTTGTAGAATGCACCAAAATCAAACTAACTTATTCTTAAATGTATGTAAAGTTTGTGGCTCGGTTAAAACCCAGTCAGTCTCCTCTTTTAGGAAGAAATCTTCCTAGGCTTGAGACACTTGGGACACGAGAACTTCATCAATGGAATCAACTCCTGCCAATACGGTTTTCTTAATGCCAAATGAATTTTTTTGGAACACAGTTCATGCTACTGTCTTAGATGATTAAGTCACACAAACACATTCATATGCTGCAATAAGAAGCAGTTTGCATCAGGCTCTGACTCTTATGACATTGAGAATATCGATTGACAGATCCATGTGAAACAGGGAGGGTACATCCAGTAGCTTCCCGTAGGGGACTATCCTGAGTCTGGTACTAGTCAATATTTTCTTTAATTACTTAGATAATGGAATTGAGACTGTGCTTACAAAAACAATTTGCAGATGACACCACGGTGGGTTGCTAGAACTTTGGAGGACAGAATTAGCATTCAAAATAACTTTGAAAAATTGGAGAATTTAATAAAGACAAGTGTAAAGTATTTCCCTTAGGAAAAAAATACAAAACAGGAGATAACTGGCTGGGCATTAGTGCTGCAGAAAAGGATTTGGGTTATAGTGGATCACAAACTGAATGAGTCAACCGTTGCAACAAACGTTAATACACGCCAGAATTATATAACAGGAGTGTTGTATGTAAAACAGAGGAAATAATTGTCCCTCTTTACCTGGCACTGGTGGGGCCTCAGCTGGAGTACTGTGTTCAGTTGTGGGACCACATCTTGAGAAAGATATGGACAATTGGAGAGAGTCCAGAGGAGAGCAACAAAAATGATAGAAGGCTTTGAAAATTTCACCTGAGAAAAGGTTAAAAAAATCTGGGCATATTTAATCCTAAGAGTACCTGATAAGAGTCTTCACATATGTTAAAGGCTTTTAGAGAGGATAGTGACTAATTGCTTTCCATATCCACTGAAGTTAGGACAGAAAATAATGGACTTAATCTGCAGTAAGGAAGATCTAGATTAGATATTAGGAAAAAAACTTTCTAACTATAGGATATTTAAGCAGTGGTATAGGTTTCCACAGGAGGTTTTGGAATCCCCATCATTGGAGATTTTTAAGAACAGGTTAGACAAACAGCTGTCAGAGATGATCCTGAAGAGATGACCTCTTAAGCTCCCTTCCAATACTATATTTCCATGATTCTATAGGCTCTCTCCCCTGCCCTTCAAGTAGTCAAGTATTTTGGAGTGACTTCTTGGAGCCACTGTCTACTTATTTTCTGTTGTGGGCTTGGTCAATGGAATTTTCAAGCTTTGAGGGACATGTTCAGCCGAAACTGAAACCTTACGAAGCAGTTTGCTGCAGTTATGTGTTTCCTATCTCTATGCCACCTTGTTTGAAATGCACCAGTTTATATTAAAGCATGATGCACCCTCAGCAAGTTCGCAGTAAGCTGGGTGGGGAGAGGTAGCTAGGCTGGAGGATAGAGAGAGGGTCCAGCGTGACCTAAACAAATTGGAGGATTGGGCCAAAAGAAATCTGATGAGGTTCAAAAAGGACAAATGCAGAATCCTTCACTTAGGATGGAAGAATCCCATGCCTGGCTACAGGCTGCGGACCGCCTGGCTAAGCAGCAGTTCTGCAGGAAAGGACCTGGGGATTATAGTGGACAAGAAGCTGGATATTAGTCAACAATGTGCCCTTTTTGCAAAGAAGGCTAACGGCATATTGGGCTGCATTAGTAGGAGCATTGCCAGCAGATGAGGAAAGTGATTATTCCTCTCTATTTGGCAATGGTGAGGCCACATCTGGACTATTGCATCTAGTTTTGGGCCTCCCATTACAGAAAGGATGTGAACAAATTAGATAGAGTCCAGTGGAGGGCAATGAAAATGATTAGGAGGCTGGGGCACATGACTTAAGAGGAGAGGCTGAGAGAAATGGTCTTCTTTAGTCTACAGAAGAGAAGAGTGAGGGAGGATTTGATAGCAGCCTTCAAATACCTGAAGGTTCCAAAGAGGATGCTCAGCTGTTCTCAGTGGTGGTAGATAAGAGAACAAGGAGTAATGGTCTCAAGTTGCAGTGGGGGAGGTCTAGGTTGGATATTAAGAAAAACTATTTCACTGGGAGGGTGGTTAAGCACTGGAATGGGTTACCTAGAGAGGTGATGAAATCTCCATCTTTAGAGGTTTTTAAGGCTCACCTTGACAAAGCTCTGGCTGGGATGATTTAGTTGGGGTTAGCCCTGCTTTGAGCAGGGGTTTGGACTAGATGACCTCCTGAGGTCTCGTCCAACCCTAATCTTCTATGATTCTATGATGATGTGAAATAAACAGCTATAACCTCATCTCCTTTTCTCATGTCTGTGGGACAAATTCTGCAGTTCTTCCTCAGACAAAACTCCCACTGTCCCGAGTGGGATTTCTTTCTTGATGAAGCCGTGCTGAATTTATCTCTTTAAGGTTTTTACAGCTTACACTGTCTGTGCCTTACTACGGACAAATGTACTGTTCTAATACCTTTTTAGCTTGCCTTACCTGCCTACTCTCACTTCTTGAGGATATCAGACAAATTTACATGGATGATTACTCCTTTAGCATGCTTATCTATCCTAGTAACTGGTAGATATCACCATCAATACAAACTAAAAGAGAAGAAATCATCCAAATTCTGCAACTTATTTAAAGGACACATTAACCTTAAAAATCTAATTTATTCTTTATTTACACATCCATGGAGTCCTACACACTTGTTATGTCACCTCTGCCCAGGAAGCAGGTGGCAGATAAAATTGCTACATTGTTGTTGGTTTTTGTTGTTGTTGTTGTTGTTGTTAGCAGGGGATCAACCAAGCACAAGCTTTCACTCATTCCATTTCTCTTGAGGTTCAAAATTTATTTTGGGGAGACAAGGTTTCATAGTGGATTAGAAGTCTTAGGAATGATAGGAAACAGCCTGTCTTGGCCACATTTGTTCCTCATATTACCTTTCTCCCTGTGCTTCAGCAGCAATTATAACTGCAGCATTCACTTTGATCTGGTAAAAATAGTCTCTTCTAAGCAAAGCTGTCAGAGGGGGCAATGGATCCAAATAGGTTCCATACACGAGATCCAGGATTGTCTGGAAGTTCCAGAGCAGATAAGTTCCAGTTATGCAATACAAACTGACCTGCGCATACACAAGAAAGAACACTCTTTTGAACCATTCGTAGACTGCTTAAAATAAATACCACGATTCCAGTAGTGCCCTTATGCCATCCTTGTTCTATTGTATCACTTTACAGCCTTTCTGTGTTAACTCTCATCTTTTCTCTGGTGTAGGTAACCATTGGTTTGTAGAGTTCCAAAGCTGTACTGTAAAAGTTTTGGAATATAAGTAATGGCCAAGTGCCCAATAAGATACAAGTATGGTACCCCTTACTGTGAAAATTTTACATTTTCACACTGAATACATCTGTGGCTTATTGCCTATTGAGTGCAAGACTTCTAGGTTGAAATGTTTCCTTCATGTTATAAGAGATTTGATTTTACTTCTTTATACTGAAAGTTCTAAATAGGAACACGAAAGAAAAGGAATACAGTTAAATATGGGATATCTTTGAGAAATTGCTTTATGTAAAGCTTATAGAAGCTTTTATGGAGGATGCTTTCACAGGCAGTTAGGTGTTTAGCTTCCATTTGGGTCTTTGAAAATCTGACTGTATCTTTAAATACCATAATATTTTTAATAACAAGTCCTCTTCTAGAGCTGGGTAGATAATGGATTTTTTTTTGTTGACAATTCCAGAAAGTCAAAATAAATTCACTTTGGGCAGGCCCAAAAATGAAAACTTCAGAAATTTCTGGCAAATTGAAAAAGTCAAAAACAAATTGTTTTGGATCAAATTTCAGTTTTTGTCAGAACAAAATATTTCATGTTTCATTCTTTTTAGATCATTCTCAAAATGTTTTGGATTCATTTTAATAATACTTCAAACTGAAAAATTAAAATATTTCATTGGGTACACCAAACAAAGTTTCGATTTTTCAGAATTTTGAGGGATGGGATTTCTTCTAAAAGACCAGTTTTGGCAAAACTGACATGAATTGGTGAAATGTTTCATTGTTGAATCTTCGTTTGCAGTGGGAAAAGTTACAGCTGAAATAGCAGCAAAGAATCCTGTGGCACCTTATAGACTAACAGACGTTTTGGAGCATGAGCTTTCGTGGGTGAATACCCACTTCCTCAGATGCATGTAATGGAAATATCCAGGGGCAGGTATATATATGTGTGCTAGCAAGCAAGCTAGAGATAACGAGGTCAGTTCAATCAGGGAGGATGAGGCCCTGTTCTAGCAGTTGAGGTGTGAAAACCAAGAGAGGAGAAACTGGTTCTGTAATTGGCAAGCCATTCACAGTCTTTGTTCAATCCTGAGCTGATGGTGTCAAATTTGCAGATGAACTGAAGCTCAGCAGTTTCTCTTTGAAGTCTGGTCCTGAAGTTTTTTTGCTGCAGGATGGCCACCTTAAGGTCTGCTATAGTGTGGCCAGGGAGGTTGAAGTGCTCTCCTACAGGTTTTTGTATATTGCCATTCCTAATGTCTGATTTGTGTCCATTTATCCTTTTCCGTAGAGACTGTCCAGTTTGGCCGATGTACATAGCAGAGGGGCATTGCTGGCATATGATGGCGTATATTACATTCACAGGCCTTGGGTGGCAGGCCAATCCTTGCCCACAGACAACCTGCCAACCTGAAACATATTCTCACCAGTAACTGCACACCACACCATAATAACTCTAGCTCAGGAACCAATCCATGCAACAAACCTCGATGCCAACTCTGCCCACATATCTACACCAGCGACACCATCACAGGACCTAACCAGATCAGCCACACCATCACTGGTTCATTCACCTGCACATCCATCAATGTAATATACGCCAATGTATTTCCATTACATGCATCTGAGGAAGTGGGTATTCACCCACGAAAGCTCATGCTCCAAAACGTCTGTTAGTCTATAAGGTGCCACAAGATTCTTTGCTGCTTTTACAGATCCAGACTAACACGGCTACCCTCTGATACTTGACAGCTGAAATATTTCATCTAGTGCTATGCCCCTCCCACTCCCTTGAGGCACTCAACACACTGATTGGTTTAAATATAATGAAATTGTTATTACAAGCTGACTCAGTCAGTAAGAAGTTTTTCAAACCAGCCCTGACATACTCCTTCCAAATGACTTCAAAAACTAGAAAATCTTATAGCAAAATGATATTCAGCGTGATAACTAGAGCTAGCCAGGGAATGACAATTCCATTTCATAACTTTCAAGATTTCAAAATTTGTTTTCACTCAGCATTAGAAAAAAAAACATTTCAAACATTTTTGTGAAACAGAATTGTGATAGAGCATCCATTTTCAGATGGAAAACAGGTTTTCAATTTGAGTCTCTCTCTAAGTGACCAGAAAGTGCACCCTGGGCCTCAAAAACCTTCCTGTTGAAATCAATGTCTCTATGAAACCGTATATTTTGACTGGAAAAAATGTTTCATAAAATAATGTTCTGACTAGCTCTACTGGTGGTAAAGATACTAACTGTCCAAATGGGAAGGAATTGGTTTGTTTTGGTTTTTTAGGTTTTTTTTTAAAGCTTTTATGTAATGGTATGAAGAAAACTGTTCCACTCTGATAATCCTTCCACTTCCTTCCCTACCACACATACATCATACCTGTAATAAAGACATCAGAAAATGAGCTAATGCTGACTGTAGTTAGGATGATGCTGGTAATATTTTCCTTTCATTCTATATGGAGTTCAGCATTTAGAGTAAACACAATTTTATTAAGGGCTTAAGTATATTCCATGGACCCAAAGGAACCGTAGCTGACATTCTATGGAATTTAAGTCAGGTTACAGAGTGTGTAGCTGTGGTTGGCATTGAACCACCTGTATCAAACATACAATAAAATCCTTACGAAAAAGATAATTACTCAGTTCATCTGCATCCTGGCCCCATGGTTTATCTCTCTTAGTTTTCTTGTTATATAATATCCATGGATTTTCTTGGGTATGAGAAGTGGCAACAGTACTAGTTTGTCATATCCCACAGTTTTCATAAAATGGTGGCCTGTTCCTCCTTATCTGATGATGAGACTAGAAAAAACTGCTAAGCTATCTGGACTTGAAAATTCTATCTAATATGGTTACCCTCTCTGCAGTCTGATGGTGCTTTTGACTCAATTGTTCGTGAAGACTTCGTTCATCTCCATTCTAGCCATAATTCCTAAGAGAAATTCTGGTGTCAGAGTACTGAGCTGCAAAGTCTTTCACTCCCAGACATCTCCACCCACCACCCAGGTTAAAGAGTCTGCACACTTTCTCTTAGTCCCAGGAGAGAGATCATCAAACACAAGCTGCCAGTCTATAAGCATTTAGTGCTAGAAGAGAGATCAGTTTAAAAACAAAATCCTGTTTAACTTCTCCAACCTTATGGAAGAAGCAGATGCAGAACCTTAAATCATTTGTTTCTGCTTAATAGAGGAGAAGTTTGTCATAAATTAAATAGGCAATTATTTGATGTGATCCATTTAGCCTAAAGGAAGCAATCTTAAAATGATCTTTTTAACTGGCCAGGAGCAGGTTTGAAAGCATTCCAACAGGTTTAATAAGGGTTGCTGTGATCTCCATAAGTTCTTATTTACATTTAAGGGCTGTACTGAATTTGTCTCTTTGGGCTGAATTTTCTTATAGCTTGTAATGAAACAGAAAAGAATTATTTGAGTGTTTCTTGTTCATTTGGTAACTGATTACTAATAATTTTATCGGGGGTGGGGAAAGGCAAATGAAATTTCAATAGGGTTCTAAGTCAGGATGCTCAAACTTCATTGCACCGTGGCCTCCTTCTGACAACAAAAATGACTACACAACCCCAGGAAGTGAGACTGAAGCCTGAGCCCTTCCGAGCCCGGCCGTCCTGGGTTGGGAGGCCAAATCCAAAGCCTGAACCTCACCACCCCAGTGGGAGAGGGAGCAAAGCCAAAGCCAAAGGGCTTCAGCCCCAGGCAGGGGGCCTGTAACCTGAGCCCAGCCTTGGGCTTCGGCTTCAGCCCTGGGTGGCGGGACTCAGGATTCAGCCTTGGGCCCCAGTAAGTCTAAGCCAGCCCTGGCAACCCCATTAAACAGGGACATTACCCACTTTAAGGTCCTGACCCACAGTCTGAGAATTGCTGTTCTATAGTAAATATTTTAAAACATATAGAATGCAATAGTATACTTTCTAGAGAACTTTTAAACTATCATATAGAATTATATTCCTGCAATAGAATTCAATAATTTGGTTTAAAATGTCTAGAGAGAGAGGTTTATAATTATGTACTACAGTCTTCTGGCCTCTTCCAGAAGTGCTTCATTTTCAGTTTTTCATATGACTACAATAAACCTAAGGTGTGGGTTTTTTTAAGATGGATTCCCATCATCTTGAGTGTGACGTCACATCTAGAACCTATGATATTTAGTGCTGAATATTTTAACTCCGTTCTATATAAATAAAAATATGGGTTCTGATCCTGCAATATAATATATACATGTGGACCCTGCACTCATATGTATCCCATTGCAGGTTGTAGGCCCATAATTAAATGCATTGATACCAGATCAGCAGTTCAGACACAGTGCTGTTTTAAGTACACACAAACTCATGCAAATGTTTGGAAATCTCAGTTAAGGAGAAGCAGGAGCTAAGATGTAATTAATCATCATTATGAAGTGAGGTAAATGGAATAGCAACTACAAGGGCTACTGCATAATTAAGGTACAGATTTTTATGAGAAAAAATGTATTTTGAGGCTCCACTCAATTATTTTAATGACTATGCCTGGGTTAAAGGGTAAGTTTGCTCCTTAACTTTTGCCAGCAAGACTTTGAGGGTCACTAGCATAGTTGAAATTATAAAGCTCACTGTTTTGTTTTTTCCTCTCTGAAACCTGATTTAGCACAGATGGTATTTTAAATATTTTTGTCTTTAGCTTGCATGAGAATCTTTTTTTTACTACATTCTGACCATTTTAAAAGGTAGTGACAAGTGACCATTTTAATTATTGTGGTAGGTAGAGTGAAATCCAAATGTATATTTTAACATGTAAAAATGATAGGAAATAATTCCTAAATTTATTATTTGTTTGTGGGTAACATCTTTATGTTGCTGTTACTGTTGTGCTGAAAAAAAAAATGCCTATCATGCCTAAGTATACTTTTAAAAATGTGTTTTAGCCTAACACATACAAAGTTGACTTGTTGATATTTTGGGTTGTCTCTCATAGGATTTATACTTCTATAGCTTGGTTAAATCTCCTTTAATTATAGGGAGGCTATAATGCATGGGAAATTTTACATATTCAATCTTAATTAATGATTTCATCCATATGTATAGTCCCATCTGCTTAAGTGTACTGGACTCAGAACGGGTAATTTCTTCCCTCCCTCCACAGACTCACCGTGCAAAGCATTTGAATAGAGAGAGATGATTTCATTTCATAGAATGGCAGAGCAAAACTGGTGAGTACTGGTGACTGCATCCACTGTACGGCATAACAAAATGTCTGGAACACGTGCCATTATGATTTAACATATATATTGTGTTAGCGTTTAGGGTCACACCAGTCAGGGCCCCATTTACTAGGCACTGTAGAAAGATACAGTAACTGAAACTCCTTGCCAGAAACTTTACAATCCAATGAAGGTGATGTGCCTTACATCCAATTCCATACTGCTAACCTTAGTTCAGGTGGAAGGTGCTAGTAGCAGCAGGTCTCTTGCAGTGATGGGTCTTCAAGTTTTTAATTTATTCCACTAGCCATTGCTCTGATGCTATCTAGAGTTGGTTTTTTTATGTTGAGTTTTTTTAGGGCAGAGATGAAGAGATATTTCTGATGAGGTGGTGTGTTTGGGAGTGTAAATGGGATGAGTGGGGGGAAGTTTTATTTATAATGATTTGGGAGTTCAGTAGATATTGATCCATTACAATTTTGCGTACATCTCTTGGAATATAAATAATGTGCCGGCACACAGAGATTTGGATAGGAGTTTTTCATAAAAACAAATCAATAAAATAAATGTAAATTACTCAAAATAAAAATACTGTTTTACTGTGGAAATACAAGAATTCTCCTGAAATTAGCATGAACAGTACAAAATGTTCTGCCAATTTTCTATAATTGTTACTGCTAAAACATGCCCTTTATAGCTTCTTATTTAGAAGGAGTGAGAGGAATAGAAAATGTGCGGTATATCCTTAAAGGTCAAATGAATTGGTAAACAAATTTTAAGCTGCTTACACATTCAGGCACACTTGTAGAACTTAAGTAATGAATGCAGTGATTGTAGAAAACATTGAATGACGGCAACATGACATATTGGCAAGATTTGGTGTTCCTGTAAGGTGCTTTACCAAAGAAACGCAACAAGTACCTGCTGTAAAAAATGGGTGGGAAAATGTCATGCAAGCGAAGTACTGCCTTGACCTATATTCTGAAATCACTGAACAAGGTGAAGCCATCCCTCAACATATCCACTAACAATAATGTGTGAACCCCACATTACCTAGTTAACACTTAGGAAAATAATCAGATATTTCACTCATCCTGAGTCTTCTATTCAACTATATCAAAGCATTACACAAACATTAATGAACATGGTCTACAAGTCCTTGATTATTGTCCCCATTTTATAGAAGTGGATGCAGACGCACAGATTCTGTAAATTTGCCCAAAGTTATTAAGGCAGTTTTAGAATTGCAAGAAATATAACCTAGATCATCTGACTCTCAATCCTCTTCTCCAATCACATGACAATTATCCTCATATCTTTTCTTGGATGCTAGTATACTCCTTGTTGGTCTTGAAATCAGGGATGAAATTGCACAAGATCAAGGTGTTTTACCAGATTACCACGATGTTCAGATTTGGACCTGGCTGCAAATATAGCAATGGCATCACTTGTGTGTTTGTGTCTTTGCTGGTCCCCCTTAAACCAAGGCATGCAGAGTGAGCTGAAAATGAAAAACAAAATTCATCAACATTCTTCAAACTCTGATGAAAAGCTTGGGTTTGGTTTTAATAATGATGGAATTTCTGGTCAATTCTTACCATTGAGAGGTCTGAGCTTCACAGCTAAGGAAGAGACTTGCTTTTCATTGTAATCATGATTTCTCTGTAATACGCACCTCTTTTTTGTGGATCTCCCAACTTGATATTACTGTTAGATATGAAGTGGGGAGGGGGTAATGACCGGGGCATCCTGTCCATATAGGCGAACTAGGCGGTCGCCTAGGGTGCCAAGTTAAATGAGGTGCCAAATTTGAGGAGAAAAAATCAATTTTAAAAAGAAATAAAATGAAAAAAAGCAACATGAAAAAAATACAAATAAAATGTCATCATTTCAATTTTCCATGAGCATACAGAGGGAATATGAATTATAATTCATTTCTCTACATTTGAGAATTTATTAATATGTCAAATCTTTTATTTACTGCAAAAATAAATCATTTAGCAATTTTTTTTTCAATTTGCGACATAGGGTCAAGATGACCCACTCCACAATTTTGATAAGCAATAACTCAGCCACAATGAAACACATCCGCCAGCGGCAAGAGCTGCAATGCTAGTGACACTTAACTTGAATATACATCAAGGTCGCATAGCTGGAAATTCATGTAGAGTGGATATATCGTGAGTTGATGCATGTCAAGTGGTGATTTTAACACACATCATAGGTGGATGGTTAAGAATCAAGCTAATACTGTGGAAAATTGTGTTTCTTGGTGCCAAAGAATAACGTCTTGCAGCATTATAAATACAAAATGTGAGTATCGTTAAGTGTTGTTAAACCTTAGCATTATTATCAGGCTGTATAATTATGAACTTTTCTTCGTTATAACTGGTTCACATGTCATAAATACTTTTCTTTTCTGGACTTTAACAGCTTTAATGCTTAATAGACTATGAAAGTGATGATGTCACACTCCAAATGGGTAATGGTGAGGAAGAGGATTACTTTCCAAACAACCGGTGTTGGGTTATAACATCCAAAAAAGATCATTTTGTTTCCGCATAAATGTTGTAACTAACTGTTTTAATAGGTAAGTGAGTGTATGTTACTAATCATTGAACATTTAAGCAGTGAAAAAACATGTTGGGATTGCTGCAATGTGGTTTAAATTGCCAACCATGTGGTGTCAGCCATCCTTAATGCTATAATGCTTCCAGTCGGGAGCGCAGTACATAACAATATTCAAATGCCCCATGGCAAAAAGAGGAAAAGGAAACCCCTCGGGAGCTGAGTATCGAAAATGAAAGGTTTAGAAGGAAAACGTACCAAGCAAAACTGCAGGGTTCCTTCCTAAGATATCTTCTCTTTAATCCAAATAAAGATGGAAGCAATTCACAGCACCTAGATGAAGGAATTTTACTTGGAAAGGAGGTTAGCGCACATCCACAAAAAAGCAGTTTGGGAACCATTGATCTAGAAGGAAGTTTCCATCATCTTGGTTTTCTAAACCAAGATTCACGAAATAGTACAGGGAGTTCTCAGGGGAAAAAAATCCCTCATGGCAGACAGCAATGCCTAGGGACCCTGGGCAGCATGGGGCCAGCACCAGGAGCCCCTGGACTTCCAAGAGTTAAGCAGATCAAAGCAAGCATATCACACTGAGGAGATTTAAACGTTAAGACTTATAAGAAATGGAAAGGGAAGTGGATATTTTTCTGTTTTTAAAATTAAATAGGCAGCTAGTATTATTTTTAAAATTTTTATAAAGAACAAGCTTTGTTGTAAGGTGCGTTGTTTGCCAGGGCTGCTCAAGACCTGAACGCTTGTGTAGGAGGAACTCTTTGAGTTGGCTTTTTAAATATCTTCATGCTGCTTCTCATCTGATACTCCTTGATGAAACATAGGAGCCTTGTCTTATAACAGGCTTATTCAAAGTGATACAAGCTCCAAAAGTGAGATCTTGGAAGAGTGTTGCTGTTTTCATAATGTAATAAAAATACTGTAATGATTACTAATAAATAGTGTGTAATAAGTATATCATAAAAACAACTTCTATATTTTCAAGATCACTGTTTTTATAATTTATACTCAGGTAAAGGAGAAAATCCATGGAAATATTCATTTTCAGGATGGGGTTTGCGAGACTTGACATCTTAGTAAAATGGGTTCAGAGGTTGTTAAAGTTTGGGAACCACTGATCTAGATGAAGGCAACTCATCACATCAGACTGATATGGAAGTGGAGAAAATGTATTAAATTTCTGCATGTCTCTCTGAAGGTGAAGTAAATGAAGTAGAAGGAAGAAAGGATGAGAAAGTTACAAACAAGTTACAGTATGGGAACCCAGCTTCATGGCCCATATGTTGGACAGATGGACGGACAAACCAAATAATTAAGCCTCTGTTTAAAAAAAAAATGCTTAAAAAACATTACAGGTAAAAAGGGGCACAATGTTTCCCAGTTTACCAAAAACCTCAGGCTAGATCTGCCCTTGGGGTTTGGGGGCGCCGATTGCATGGTTCATCTAGGGCGCCAGTTGCTGGCAGCTAATCTAGGGCCACCCCTGGGAATGACTAATCAGATTTTGAAAATTCTTCAAATACTTTAGCCACATTTTTATCAGGGACAGTAAAGACTCTAAAATCTGTCCCTCTTTGAGCTTAAGGACACAAACAACATTGACATTCTACTAATGTACAGAACCCCGCACATCTGCACATCTTGGCTTTCTTAGCAGAACCAAAGAGATGTGTATTTCCTGTCTGGCAGTGCAGACTCAAGACTTATAGTTTTGGAAGGGTTATAAGCTCAAACCAGCAATACTACTGAGGTAGCTCAGAACCCAGACCTACAGCAAGGGAGATTATGGGGAGATGAGAAAAAAATTAAATGTAGAGTTTCCTGGGCACTTCCCCACAAATTTGGAAATAGCAAGCATATCTTCTTTCATTTAATGAGATATTTTTAGTCCAAGATTTCAAGCAAAAAAGAAACCAAAAAAAAAACCTCATTTAGGAAGTCTACCTGTTTGTTCAGCATTCTAAATAATGACAATTGTTCCATTAAAAAGAACATAACTTCAAAAATAAAATTTTTTCCTGGAAATTTGGCATTACAAATGACACTTAAAATAAACCAAAACTAGAGAAAAATATTTGTCCTTTTATTTACTTTGTGCCTCTAACAACACTGCATGCATAATCAGTTTTCCTTCTTATTTGGGAGAGTCATTCATACAAACAGGAGGAACAAAAACATTGCATGTTTTAAATAGAAAATATGTGATTGTAAAACCACAAAAAAATTGTAATGGGGACTTATTGGGAAACTGTTGTGGAAAGAATACGGTGGTCTTGAAGTCCAGTCAGGTTAATAAAAGAAAGTTAAAGGTAGTTTAATGTGTTACACCTGCCACTGAATTGCCCTGCCAATGTGCAGAAGATTCTATCACCTTAATCTGTAAAGTATTTTCTTTCTTCTCCACCAAAGGGATCAGCCTTCCAGGTAAATATGGACCTCTGCTGAATGAGTTTGACCCTCAGTTTTCACTGTGTGAGTAATTACTTTTGTATGCCCTAGGGCTCTAGAAAAGGCACACCTGAATTATTGTAACAGATCCAGATCCCCATGCTATACATAGATCAATTTCTTCTGGGTCTGAATTCCCAGGCATTCTGACATCTATTTTCCTGCAGCATACCCTGGCATACTTGCATACACCACAAAATAATCTTTCTGACCTCCTTGGGATTCATTCTACCCTTTTAATAAGTTTGCATAATATTTTCTTATTTACTATGCATAGAAATAACATAATGTACATGTCCTGTATGCTTCATTACTTTATATGGTCTCTGCCAGTTTACCTCACCTTATTTTTGCTGCTGGGAAGCTCTTGGCTGCACTTTATTTCCCTGGTGTGCTATCCTGCAACACCATACCTTCTGGTTTCTCTAGGCTAATGTTAAATTCTTCTTTGCCAACTCAATAAACTGAACAAGTTTCTAATTTCCAGAATGTACATTTTTACTGTGAGGTTCTGGCCCTGCTAGTAAGGAATCCCAGGGGGTGTAAGCAATATAATAATTCAAAAGGTGAACACATGCATGCCTGAGCTAATATTGTATATGTAGACATTAGGAGATATAGTGTCTCTTTTATTTCAATGAGGAGTCCTTGTGGCACCTTGAGACTCACAAATTTATTTGAGCATAAGCTTTCATGAGTTTTATTAATATTTTTCCAGCCCATCATTTTGGGAATGATTTGGCATGGTTTCTAAAATCACCGCTAACCAGGTCATACAGCCTCTTAGTGATGTTGAGATGAAGCTGACCTCTCCAATATTATGGTTTGCTTTAGAATATTCACTCTGGGAAACACTTTTTCTCTACTTCTTGAACCATTCCCTAAACTTCAGGGGTATGCATGTGCAGGAATGTGGCCTCAGTGTATCTAGTAACACAATCACAGATTGCCAGAATAAACTGACAATGTCTGGCACCTTTGTCTAAGGATCCAGTGATGCCCCTTGCTGTGCATTCAAATAGCTTTTCCACCTGTGACCATCAGAAGTTCCTTGACAAGCCCTGGGCTCACTGCTTGGCACTCAGGACATAATTCATGATATTTCTGTATACATTCTTGGTCAGAAGGACTTTGTCATTATTGTACAGAAGGTTTTCTTATTCTTTAAATATCCTATTGTAATGCACCTCTTCAATAATGACCTTTCTGAATTTAATAAACAACCGTTTTTTACAGATTACTTTAGTCAGCAGGTCTTGAACTACTCTTTATTTTTTTACCACATAAGACAACTACTCTGACTTTTATCCCCCTCACTCTTTTCACACCTTTCAGTATATTTATTCAAGATATAAAGGTCTGAAGAACATGCTTCTCTGTGGTTCCACACTTAGGTCAGAGTCCCAAGGTCCTTTAGGTATCTTATCGCAAACTCCTCAGCTGATAGCTTGGCTCATTCTAGTAACGTCTGTCACCTTTGGCTTCTGGGCAGGCTTAATCTTAGCATCCTACTGCATGGATAAATCAAAACCTCTTCAAAGAGTTAAGTATTTCTAGCTAAGCTTCATAATTGCTTTTGAAGCTTTTACTTGCCTGTATAGTAAAGTAAAATGCTGCGTTGAGTGACACAGTATTTCATTATTTTTCTTTGGTCCTTGAGCTGTTTAACCTGTTGCTTAGTGAAAGTATACATTTCTGTCATAAACAGCTGATATCTGACATTTGTAAGACTTTGTTTTCTGTAATTTTGTGGTGGTTTAAGATGAAAACCCTCTGAGACTCTGACCCTTCATGTTATTAAAGAAAATGGCACTAAGTACCTCTTTTTGTCTTCACACCTCAGGTGAGCACTAGTGAGCTGAGGACTTCTAATTTCAGATTTAAATAGGACTCCTGACTACCTTGAATTTAAAAGCTTTAGGATTTGAACATGATTTCTTTAGCTGTGTTTATAATTTGTTGCATTCCCCTCATATTTTGAACTTGATTCACAGCTCTGAAATTTTCAGCAGCATGGCTTGCTTATACCTAACTTCAACTATCTGACAAGAGTCTTCACCACATCAGCTGTCACTGCAAAAAATGACATTCTAATCCAGAGGTGGACAAACTGCAGTTCATGAGCTGCATGCTGGTCTTTTTAGTTACTGTGGCTCATGGAGCCCCCCATTCTCTGCCTACCAGACCTGAGGGAGAGCTCAGGGCTTCTGCCCTGTGTCGGGGTGGTGGGGCTAGGGTCTTCTGCCAGAGACAACTAGTGCCTACTAAGAACTGGGGGACACAATTTAAAGGTTCAGCCCCCAAAAGAGCTGGAGTCACACACACCCTCTATCTTCAGGGGGCAGCGGCCCCTCCCGGCCACTCTCAGGTATTAGCTCTGCATGGACAGACAGCAGCAAACAACTGGGAGCTGCAGGGAGGAGCTGCTGCTTTAGCTCTGTGAGGACAGGCAGCCTCAAAAGCAGCAGCTCACAGCTGTTTGCCTCTGCCTCTTCCCACAGTCAGCCACCACTCCCAGCTTGCTTGACCTAGCAGAATCATTTGACCAAGGGAGCCAGCAAACCTGGGCAAAAAATTGGGGGAGAGGCACATGACCCCACATGATTCCTCCCATGTGTCACATCTGGCATTGGGAATGGGGGTCTTGGAGCTTCAGCTCTGCAGAGCATGCCTTCCAGGGCTCAGGGCTGAAATCCTAAACCCCAGCAGGCGTGCCCCTGATCTTGAACTTCTTAAGGTTGTCATATGCCCCTGTTCTAACCTGTTAGATCCTAATCTAGAAGTATGTGAATTTAGAAAGAACAAAATCTTCTTTTGCCTGTCTTTTTCCATGAGGACACTAATTAATTTTTAACTATTTTGGCAGAAATTCAAAACTACTTTGCAGTATCCTTCATTTAAGGATTCCAATATACTTAACAAACATTAATTAAGCCTCTGAGTATTCTTGAGAAGTAGGAAAATATTATTAATCCACCTTTTCCAAAGGGGAAAAAGAATAAAAGAAGGTTGAGTGATTTGTCCAAGGTCACACGTAAAGTGATTCTCAGTGTTAGCAATAGAACCCCTCCTGACAACTCTCATGCAAACTTTTATAATGGAGTTCAAAACCAAGTGACACTTAATTTCATTACAAACCACAAAATCATGCCTGCTTTGTAAGAATATTGACCAAAAGCCTGATTCAAACCCTTTTGAAGTCAAAAGAAAGATTTCCAGTAGACTCAGCTGACTTTGGATCAGAACTCAAGGTTCCCAGACTTTTCTGGAAACCTGCACCTAGCTCTGAGCAAACTTGGGCTGATTTGTTATTTTGGTTACAGATGGGGCAAGGCATGATTTCTTCTGAGTTTTTGAGTTCATTCCAATGCAAAGCAGAAATCGAGAGGTTGCAAACTTCCACTGACCAAAGTGATTTTTTTTGCATTTATTCCAATAAATTAAAACCACAGAGATTTGCACTGTTCTTACAAGGTCTAACTACTAAGTCAATGATCTCTTTCCATTAATTTCTGTGGGCTTTGGATCTGGGTCCTACTCCTGATTTTTCAACTACTTTCTGTAACAACTAGGATATAGGAATATCTATTTTTTTTATGTAAGTACAGGTTCTATATATATATCAGGTTGCTCTATAGACTTTGATCCAAATTCTTTGCTTATTTGTATTTTTACAAATAGCAACAAGAATTCTTATTTGGATTTATTCTTCTATTATCTGGAGAGTTATATCATTTCATTGTAGTTTATTAAATGCATAAGTGCAATGACATTATAGGGGAACGAAAAAAGCAGGCAATGTAGGCTAAAATACCCCCACGGGATTTTTATTTTAAAATATTAGTTTATTAGTAACTCAGTTGTTTGAAATTACATAATTTTTGATAGATAAATTTAAACTTTTTGAAGCTTGTGTATCCCTTCAGTACACTAATAAAGTGTCTTAAAATGTTTGGCAATTTGTTATTACAGTAAGGCAAATGACAGGAAATATACAAGCCTGTTAGATTTTGCTGTGCACAACTTTTACTGCACAACACCCAAAATTTTAGGTTATCCATTAAATGGCAACAATTTAATAGCATTCTGGGACTTCCAATCAAGAGGCAGAAGAATGCAAAATGGTAATGGGTAGAATAAAAGTGTAAAGTTTTACGGTTTTCGTTTGTTTATTTAGTCTGGTTATTTTTTCTTTGTGGGAGAAGGCAGGTAGATGGATTTATAAAGAGTTCAGGGAACATGCACTGATTAATGCCTTTTATCTAATTGTCTATCTTCCAGTTACTTCAGCCCACATTCTCCATATCCACACTCCTATTCTCCTGGCTTTAGTTTGGCTTAAATGTTTCACACGACTCTACATGTAGTGGAGTGTTCTGCTTTCTTTTCTCAGTATTGTTAATGGAATAAACTTTCTGCATCAGAGCCGTGCGCAGATGACTGAATTGCCTGCAGCAATATCATGCAAGGCTGTTGTCTGATTTTTTCATAAGCTAAACAGCATTTGATTTAGTTAGTAGTGTCCTAGGAGTCCTCCAGGGAAAACCCAGGTTCTCTGGAATGAGGAGAGGAGGATTAACTGGGTGCCACTCTGGCAGTTAATCCCCCACTGAACAAATGCTCCAGCTTATTTCTAGGGAGTACTGTACTTTTATGAGTACTGACTGTTAGTTGACAAGATACAAAGGATAAACTTGTGGTTAAGATGCTACACTGGAACTCAGGAGATCTGGATTCAGTTCCTGGATCTGCAATGGATTTCTTATAACATTGGACAAATTACTCAATCTTTCTTCCCCATCTCAGTTTCCCATTTGAACAGTGAATACTCCCTTTCTCCCAACCTTTGTCTGTCTCATCTATTTAAGGCTTTGAGCACATTGACTCCCTCTTACTATGTGCAAGTACTAGATCTGGAACAATGGGGCCCCACCCTTATTGGAACCCCAGCAATGGGGTCCCACCTCTAGAAGCTACTGTAATACAAATACTTCTTTAAAAATGTAACGCTGAGACCCTTAACTCTAAGAACCAAAATGCAATGACATTCTTAGTAAGAATAGGATTGTTACTCTTGCTATCTTGCCTATCTCCAACATGGGTATTGACAATTTCCGGCATGAGTTCTTCCTTCAGTTTCATAAGGATAAATTTATTCTTTGTTTCTTCTAAAAATTACTATTGGTGTCACACTGTTAGACTTTTAAGGACTGGGTTAGATTCTGCAATCCAGTAGCATTCAGGAGAAAGGGAGGAGAAATGAAGAATGATGTATATATATGAAACTGTATGAAGAATTTTGGCAGATCAAATGCAATTTCTCAGATCTGAATTTGGTGATGACACCAAATCTGAAGTATAAAGTTGGTGTTTATGTACTTGTTCCACTTACATTTGGATTTTGTTTTCTAACATTGTCTGACTTTCTGAGTACTACTTTTTCTCAGTCAGAGCTTTATGGTGCTTGCACACTTGTGAACTTTATTAACAGATTAATATTTTCTCAAAATCTTGTGAGGTATTGTTTTCCTCTTTGCAGACAGACAAACTGAACTGGAATTACTATTTTAATTTAAATTGTGTTTTTTCTTGTTTGGGGGAGATAAGGCTATGACTCTCACAAGCAGCAAAAATTGAAAAGATTAATATTTCCAGATCTCAAACCTCCCTCCTGCCAAATAAGGAACAAATGACTAAACTTTGATTTATGAGGTACCCTTCTCTGCCTTTACCTTAATTGGTTCTCTCATATATTTGTTTCTTCTCTACGCTGTCTCCATTTTGGTCCCTTTCCCCTTCCTCCTCCTCTTTTCTTTGTTAGAGAAACTTGATGGTTACAATTTGGAAAATCAGTCATGTGATGCTGATAGATTTAATGAAGCACTAAAGAGTGGTATGGTGGATCTTATGTTTCATTGGCCTCCTTGAGATCATAGTGATAAGGAGGAAGGAAGTTAGAACTAGAGCTTTGTCGAACATTCACCAAAACACATCAGTTTCCACACAATTTTATCAGCAGGATTGTTGGGTCAGACTGATTAGGGTGCCAGTGTGTGATGTGGGAGTATTCGAGACCTTGCTCTACCTGACTTGGGATGAAAAACTCTGCTCTTAATCTGACAGAGCAGGGACTTGAACCTGTGTCTCAAACACATGGTTTTTCATGAGAATGTTCAAAAGGTCTTGTTTCTGTTCCAATCTGGATGAAAGCAAACTTTGTAACCTTGAAAGTCTTAACAAAACATAATTGTCCTCTGGTCAGCTCTAGTTTAGAACCTTTCTTCCCCTATAGTTAACTCCACTACCGATTTCCCTAAATCATACTGTAAATGAATCTGGAAGGTGAAAGCTGTACATTCAAATATCAGAATGTGAACACACATTGCGATTTTGAACTAGTCAGTCAGTGGCTACATAATTTTACAAGTTTAAACAACATGCTAGTACTCATTTCATACCAAATGGAGTACCATACAGAGTAGGTAAATCATTTGTCCTCTTAAATATCATTTTCAGTAGTTATTACTTTAGATCCTTTTGTATAGAAGTTCACACCGAAACTATGCTATAAATCCTAGAAATGTAGAGCTGGAAAGGGACCTCAAAGTTATTAAGTCCAGCCTCCTGCACTGAGGCAGGACTAAGTAACCCCAGACAACCCTGACTGATATTCTCGTAGTCTGTTCTTAACCCCCCAATATGGGGTTTCCACAACCTCCTTTGGAAGCCTATTCCAGAATTTAAATATCCTGGTAGTTAGAAAGATTTTTCTAATATCTAACCTACTTTTTGTTATACCTTCAGTGGACATAGAGAACAATTGTTTCTCTCCTCTTTATAACAGCCCTCAACATATTTGAAAACAGTTAGCAGGTCCCTCTTCAGTCTTCTTTTCCCCAGACTAAACATGCCCAGTTCTTTTAACCTTTCCTCATAGGTCAGGCTTTCTAAATTTTTTATCACTTTTGTTGCTGTCCTCTGGACTCTCCCCAACTTCTCCATCTTTCCTAAAGTGGGGCACTCCAACTGGACACAGTACTCCAGCTGAGGCATCACCACTGCCTAGCAGAGAGGTAGGTTTGCATCCCGTGTCTTACATGTGACCTTTCTGTTAACACACCGCAGAATGATAGCCTTTTTTTGCAACTGCACTGAGTCATTTCAGTAGTGTAGTCTCATATTAAAGATTAAATTAATCTCTATGTATAGGGAATGCTCTGCAGCAATTTTTAGATAATTGTCCTAGTTCAAAAAAAAAGACTTACTATACAGAGCATAGTTTGCATGTTTAAAGGTTTGTTTACACTTCCTGAAAGTTGACTGGAAACTAATTAACTCAAACTACTGTAGAAAAGACCCCCTTAAACTGTGAACCACAAAGGAATATACTTTAAGAAGTATACTTTGGATTGTATTACTTCACTTTTATCTGTGAATCATAGAGCGTCTTTTACAATATATCATTTTCCTTTTTTATTTGAACTTAATGACAAATGTTCAAATGTTTTCATTTCTATGTTCATTAAACATTTAGCACATATGAGGTGGCATCAAAGGGAGAAAAAAAACTATTAAAATCTGTTCTATATTGAGTTGTATGGTAAATCTGCTATTATGAATTGTAAACATGATAAAGAATGCTATCAATGTGTCTACTGGAATAGAGACAATTCTAGGAATAAAGAATACTTACATGAGAAATAAGGGCAGATGTATCTACAACATCCATGGCTTAAATTAAAGTGCTTGAGGATTTTACTAGGGCTATTGGATTAAATGGGTCTTCACTAGACTCACTGGTCCTTGTACCATTCTCTAAGCAAGAAAAATTTTCCTATTTATTATTTCCATGAATTCTGATTATATTACTTAAATCATGTGGCCTAATCTTAAAATAATAACTAAAGAAAATTGTGACCACTAGTAATAAGATGGTATTCAGCTAAAATGCAGCACTGTCCACTAGGAAATTGAAATTAGGGTAGATGACATCAATGGTAGTGGATAAGTATCTGACCTATTTGGCAGGTAGGGGAGAGCAGTGTTGGAGTTGTTTTCTCCTGACATACATAAACTTAAGGAAAAATAGATTTCTCTCCTCCTCCAACCACCACTTATATAATAATATTCTTGACCATTTTCAATCATGGCTTCTTTGGCCACAGCGGAGAATTCACTCCTCTTCATGTTGCTAATAGTCTTCTGCTTTCTTCTGGTGAAAACTTTCTCCATCCTCATTTTCTGATCTCGGTGCAGTGCAAGCATGAAAGGGGATAACTTTGTTTTTACAAATTTGCCCAGGTCCCAATTAGATTTTAGAGCTTAAATCTAACAAACTAGGCCTGCCAAATGGCTAAGTGTTAGACTCCATTCTGTACTGACTATAATGAAGACTATGATTCTGTCATGGAGATAACAGATTCCGTGGTTTTAAGAGATGTCCATGCATCCAGGTTTCAGCCACCCAGCCTGTGGGTCAGTGTCAACACCTCTGCATTACACTGTAATACTTCATTAAATTGTTACACATTTTTGCTGCAGTGATCATACCCTGATTTTGCACATTTTTAACATGAATGTTTTGTGAATTTTGCCGAATTTTACTGTAACAATATCATAGCCATAATGATTAGAGTTGAGCCTCAGCAGTTACATCAAGGAGAAATGTAAATCACCAAGATTCCTCATTACATTTCCTTTTTTTTTTTAGTAGCTAACACATTTATCACCCTTCCAGTGTTTCTCCAAGGAGGAAGGAGGTACTTGTCTTTAAGGCACTTTTGAGTATTTGGTCCCTGAGAGATGAATGGATTGATCTAAACTTGTTTCTTTTTGGATTATCAAAACACAATTGTTTAAAATTATGGTTGAAATCTTTGGCCAATGTGTTTGGATGTATAAAGGAGTTCAAATCTAAAATATGGTTATTTGATGTTTCATTAGATCATGCAGACTTAGCAAGATAACCTACTGTTACTTATATTTAAAGAATAGAAGGGGAAAGATAATCTTTGAAAGGAAATCTCACCACTTTTTATCCTGGAATGTGGGAATATTCTTTCCACATGGTTGGTACAGGCAACAGTTGCACTTCTTCAGCTTCCTTTTGGGTTCACTAAACTCTGGGGTCCCAGGTGGTGACCTCAGTTTTATATACCCTGATTTCAGGGCTCATTGTAGGGGTCCATCTTCTGATTTCTATTGAACATGTCAGTTTAGTGCTCAGATTTCAGCTCCCAGTTTCTCCGCTGCTTCCATCTGCATCCACAAGTGGATGGCATTAGTAAATACACTTCTTCAGTGCTTTTCTTATCTGAGTCTTTTGTTTTGTCCCATTTCAAGAATTGTATTTTAGCATCAACCCACATTAATTGGTTCCCACATTTCAAGAAATTTATTTTAATAATCCAAAGTTATACCATGGCTTATACCTTTCAACATTCCATATTGCTTGTGCCATACAAACCTATTACTTTTTAGAATGCCACAACTGTTACAATTAAAAACAACAAAATCCCTTATTTTCCAAACTTGATGGACATACTTCATGCATTTTTTGATTCTACATAAGTATTTCATGTTGTTTAGGCTTGCAACAGAATAAGAGATACAATCCACAGCAAGAGAGAAATGACTCACCAGGAAAACAAATGTGCAGATTCTAATTTGGGGTGAAAGGCATACTGACAGGGCAAAGCAGACTATCTGTGGTATATTGATTTACAAGGCAGACAAATGTGTAGTTTATAAGTTAGGATGAAAAAATGTGGCTTGGATATCTTGGGGGTAACAAGCAATTTGTCCTATTTGACCTTCAATTTCATGCCAAGTTATTTCTAATTTGATTAACTCACAGCTTCTCCACCCAACTCTTGGGCAACTTTGCATAGGAAAGCAGGGTGTTACTCTGCTTGGTAACTGTTTGGAGATCATTCTAGCTAAGTTGTGGGGGGAGTTTTATCCATATGCAAATTGAGAGGTTCTTACCTTGCTGATTAATGATACTTTTTAGCCATTTTATTTTCTATTTTTGGGAAATAGAACTGCCAGCCTTGGTTGATCTATGGATCCTTAGACAAACTGCCTCACTTGTAGGAGCCATTTTCTTATTGTCTTTACTTTCTAGGTGGCTCCTATTTGGGGATAAACAGAGGTGAATAGCTTTTCTCATTTTTGAGGGCCAGGAAGAATAAATAATTATTAATCATTCAAGGAATATGTCTTTATACACCCCATACAGCAGTCTTTTGCACCCTGGACCTCTTCCTCCATCTCTCCATACCTATCTAGCAATCTCATTTCCTTCAGTTCTGGTTCCAGTCTCGTCTATCAACCTGTTCTTATTGTGTCTGTGCTTCCGTCTGTGCTTCCGTCTCTATACCAAAGTCCTTCTGAATATTGAGTGTCTCAAGGTTTGTATCTTCTTCACTAATCTGTTCATCTTTTGTACTCTGTCATCATTTTAACTTTAACCTTAACCTCTACTTTTCCACAGATGGTAATCAACCTACATACGGGCTCAAGCCTCAACGCTTGGAAATGGTTCCGAACTTTCTCAGAATTGTATTCAGAGTCAGGGCTTATTTCTAGATCACTATATGCAGATCTAGATGAAAATAATGCTCAACATTCAGGGTCTGAGATTTCCAGAGATAACTAGGAGACTTACCTATGCAAATCCCATTTGAAATTAATGTAAGTCATGTCACTAAATCACTACTTAGTTTTGACAATCTCATCTGGAATGCTGTCATTCTTTTCTGTACAATTTCTGCTTGTCTTGACTTGCTGAATTGTTACTTCCATTCAGATTCCTTCAGCTAAATGTCTCAGCGGCAGAAGTGCTCCTCTTGAGCAAGAGGAGCAGGACTTTACTATCTAGAACTTTAGTATTTATTTTTTCTTGCCTCCTCTATATGCTATTCTGATATTTTTGAGTCACCATCTACAGCCCTGCCTGTGTATATCACTGCTCCATTTCATACTTTCTGAGCCATTTCTCCCCTTGTTTTGACAATTGAAATTGCAATTCTCCTCCTTTTTTTTAGCCATCTGCTTTCCAGACTCCAGCAGAATCTTACTGCTTGCCTCGTCATACACATCACCTGATTTCCTCATACAGATCACAGTCAACAGTTCCACATTGACTCTGGGATCTTGACTAGCTTTTAAAGCAGTTCATAATATCCTTCCATCCATAGCACCTCACAGACCTTGTTTTTCTCTACTCCTCTCCCTACTTTCTCTGCTCATCTAGTACTGGTCTCTTTCCCATTCTCTAACCTTTACAGTCTTGCAGTTGTTAGTATAAGAGCTGTCTTCTCTGCAGTTCCTGGCACCTGGAACAGCCTCTTTGTATTGCTCCACCTCATCAGATCTCCTCCTGTTTTCAAATCTTATCTGAAAACATGTCTCTTGAAGGGTTCTCTTTTTGTGCCTCCCATGGTTATTTTAACATTGCAACTGTATGATTTAGCCCAAAGCATTTCGGTATACAATTTGTACATTGTAAAAAATGGTTTTACTGTACTTTATTAAGAGGTCAGAGTTCTTCACTGGTAGCCCTTATGAATGAAATCACAAGTAAGTTTAGATTTAGCCTTCAAAAGTGCCACTACTCTGGTAATTGACAAAGTAAAGATAGATAAATGTAAAAGAATATTAATGATGGTTTATTTAACTAAACCTTTCTCTGTGATTGGAAAGAGTTGAAATAAATGTAGTCCAACTTTCCTAATTCTGGGTCACTGAGAACGAAAATGATGCTTAAAATTGTTGATTGGCTCTAGTTATCAAGATATGCTATTGGGTCAGTATATACGACCCTTGACTTGGGAATGGCGGAGGATAAGTGAGTTATAAAGGGAAGGGATCTCAGTTTAAACCAGAAATGACTAAAATACATCTTTTACTGGATCTATGAATAAATCTATGACTGGGTTTGGACAGTACTTGCTTTTGAGGCAAAACAATGAATGATGCAATCTGAAGCTGGTATTGCATCATACATGATATGAATTGCATCGTGTTATTCCTAGAAGTCATGGATGATGCAATCATAACGAAGCTTACATCACTCTGCTGAACAAATTGCCCTATATCAGCTCTAGAAATCATACAATGTGGCGCTCTCTTATTTGTCAGTGTTTGATTTTGCAAAGGGACACATTTCTGTTTAGCCAAAGTGAGCAGAGATGCCTCGTACTTGTGTGAACAGTGCAGATAACTTCTGCTATGTTTGTGGTGAAGTGACTTTTGCATCACAAAAGCACAGTCTAACCACTATGGTTAAGATAGCCTATCACCTTTCTTTTGGCTGCAGAATTGGAGATCAGGACAAGAGGTGGGCCTCACACACATGATGCAACACTTGTGCAACAAATCTTCGCCAGTGGAAACCTATGCCTTTTGCAGTGCCAATGATTTGGAGAGAGCCAACAGATCATACCAGCAATTGTTACTTCTGCATGGTGCCTCCAGTTGGGAAAGTTGTGTCAAAGAAGAAGAAGTGGACTGTGCATTATCCAAACATTCCATCAGCTATACGCCCAGTACCCACGGAGAAGGACTGCTGGTTCCTGATGCACCAGAATCATTCTCACTTGAGTTAGACGAGGAAGAGGATGAAACTTCTGGTCCTGAACCATTAATGTCACAGGACCCACATTTTCTCCCATCCTCCTCCTCTGAACCACACCTCATAACGCAAGGTGAATTGAATGACCTTGTCAGAGATTTGGAACTACCCAAGAGTAAGGCAGAGCTGTTGGGCTCCAGACTACAGCGGTGGAATCTCCTGGCAGGCTATCAGGGCAAATGGAGCCCATCAATGCTTACAGACTATTGCTGGACAGTGACAAGAGATGCTCCATTTAATGAATACAAGAGACAAGCCAAGAAGCGTCAAGTAGACACTGAATAGGACTAAACTATGTACATAATAGTTTTTTGCCTTTTGTTTCATAATAAATTTTATTTATATAACCCTTTTGCTGATTTTTAAAGTGTTACATAAACAGGACAGGTGAAATATTATCATGTAAAGCAACCATAAACACATGAAAAGACCTAGGTTTACAATTTATGTAAAACTCTATCTACACAATATACATAGACATAAAATGTAAAAACTTAAATATCTTAGAAACAGTAGCCAATCAGTTGTTTTAATTGTCATATTTGAATTCAGCACATCAAAATACATAATAAATATCACATTTTCTCTCTGAAGCAGACGACTTCTCAAAAACTGTAGACCAGTGTTATTGGCCTTCCCTCCTTATGAGGCATAAAAAGAAAAGAATATTGCCACCTGAGATGAAAATGACTTTCTATTGAGCAATATATAACAGTCATTTAAGTGCAATCATCTCACTACTGAAGCATAATTTAAACACAAATGGAGGAACTTGTTTTGGGCAATAATCTGTACCATAGGATTAAAGGTGAATATAGAATATTATATATAATATTGTAGTGTTTGCATAAACATTCTAAATATATCAGGAGTTGAATATTTCAGGCCAAATTCTTAGCTTGTCTTAATTTCTGTGGAGGTACTCTGACTCATGGAGGCCTATCAGTAACTTAAAGGGACAGCCCCTCAGATGCTATAAACCAATGTTACCATTCTGAAGAGGGATAACAGCTGTGCAGCAACCTGGGAGTATAGAAGAATTATATGGCACCTGACTAAGAGGCCATAGAAGTGAAAACATGGGCTGCAGAATGAGAACATGATATCCAGGAAGTAAACGGGCTTGGATGGAATGAAATAGGATAGTTTTTGAAAGAGAACATCTGATTTGGTTGAAACTTGCAGGGTCTGTACTTATTTATATTTTACATGTACTGGAGAAAAGTATGGTAACAAATAGATACAGAATAGCTGTTAGAGTTCAGTTTTCAGCCTGAATCAGGACTAGGGTTCATGTTCAAATTCATATGCATCAAAATCTCTTGAGCTTATGGTAGAATGTCTACCATTTTGGATGCCCTTGTTTTATTTTTAGCGGCTATAACATTATCCCATTCTGCTTTTGGATCTGATGTGGAATCAGTCTTACAGCTAGGCCTGGTTTACAGTACAGAAGTTCTGTCAATGCCAGGCATCTTATGTTGACTTAGCTCTAAGTGTCTACACTAAAATGTTGCTACTGATGACGTAACTTGCCCACTACACCAACTAGTTAACTCCTCCTCTGCAAGAGGCATAGCACTTAGGGCTACACACTGTCAGTGTAGACGCTGCATTACTTATATCAACTTTAGTGGCCTCTAGGAGGTATCCCACAATGCCTCACCATGACTGCACTGGTCAGGGTTTTGAACTCTGCTGCCCAGCAGCCAAGTACACAGGAAAAAGCCCCTCTCTTTTTGAAGCCCCACAAATTTTTGAAACTCCATTTCCTGTTTGCTCAGTATGGAGATCTGACCTAGCAACTGTCCAGATGACCATGCCAGCTTCATGCTGAAGACATGCTCCTGCTTATCCCTCAATATGAGGATGACATCTGCCAGGAGGGAAAGTAATTGATGAGACTTAAGATGGCTGAGGAGTCCAATTCATGCTCTACAGGTTTTTCTGCATATATGACATATGCCTGGGAAGAGCACAACTGCTCCTACCTGGAATAGAAAGGGAACTCCTCGATCTGAGGGGAAAAGAGGCTGTAAAAGCACAGCTCCAATCCAGCCATAGAAACATTGATATCTACAAGCCAATCACTGGGGCCATGGGGGAGAAGAGCTACATGAGGGACCTGTAGCAGTGCCACATGAATGTCAAGGAGCAGCAGCAGACATACTAGAAGAAGGCAAGGGAGACTAACCGTCACTATGGTGTGAAGCCACGGACATACCACTTTTACCAAAATCTGCATGCGATCCTCAGCGGCAACCTCAGCACCACGGGCCCCATAGATACTTTGGAGGAATCACTCATGAGCCTCCAGCGTGAACCCCGAGGACAAAATGTTGGAAGAGAAAGAGGAGGAGGCGACCTGGAAATGGAGTGAGCCAGGACCTCTTTTTGTTGTGGGAGCAGTCGAGCCAGTCCCTGTGAGTGAGTCTGATACAGGGGAAGGAATCTCGGGTAAATATGCAATTTGCTTTGATATTGCAAGGACTTGTGTTCATTTACTCTTTTTTTTTTTCCTTCATGCAAGAAGAAGTAGTGAAATAATCAATAGAGGTAGAGATGCTATCTGCTTCTTATTCTCCTGTACAGTTAGGCAGAGTGGCCCCTGCAGAACACTTTTTTTTGTATACCTGGGATGTCCTGTGAATCCTCTATAGAGACGTGGAGGAAGCTTTCCTGAAGGTAGTCTGTAAACCTCTGCTAAAGGTTTCTGGGAAGGCTGCCTTATTTTGTCTGCCATGGTGGGACACTTTTCCATGCCAATCAGCAGTCACCATTGCAGCATACAGCAGCATACAGACCTAGTCTGCAGCCAGACACATGCAGGAGCTGTTCCCTTTCAGGCTCTGTTACCCTCAGGAGTGAGATAGCAGGTAAAATCACCACTGTCTGTGGAAAACAGAGCCAGTATTCGGTTCAATTGCCCTATCTGCATATACTCATGCCTGAGAGTCCAACTCGTCCCATCCCTGCCTCCTAGGCCATACTCCCCATGACTTGAAGTGCTGCTGTGCTCTACGAATCCCAAGGAGAAGTGATAATATAGTGCTTGTAACTTTGTGTGGATCAATGGAAGTGAATACACTCACAATAGTACCTCTGTGCATTTGCAACTGGAAATGTGGCTTTGAGGTTCTCTCCATCCAGCAAAATGGCTCAGCCAGATAAGGAGCAAATTGAAAAGGATGCAGGATGACATGGTCCAAGAGATCCTGCAAGCCTCTGGTGCTGTGGATACAGGCTTGGAGAATCACTCTTATGGACAGGGATAATGTGGTGAAGAGAAAAGTGCAGGAAAAGGAGAGTGACTTGCAGCAGGAAATGATAGTGCTTCTCAAGCAGCAAACAGATATGCTGAAGACTCTTATTGACCTTCAGGTTCAACAGATCATGCTTGCCTCCTTCTGTAGCCCATAGAGAACTGCATTCTGGGACCTCCCTACACATACATATATATATACACACACACACACACACTACATGTGGTGTCCAAGACAGCTCCCCTACCCTTACCACTCCATCCCAGGGGAGAGTACAGACAATCACAGCTGCACATACACTAGCCTGTGAGAGACATGGTTGGTGTATGTGTCTATGAATCAAAATGATTGTTCTTTGCCCCTGCAAGGTTCTTTTTCCTGTTTTTATGAAGTTTCATTCAGTTACAAATGTGTCTGTTTGCATGGCTTTAAAGTCTATGAATTGAAACTTAATTCATTGTCATCAGTTCTCAGCATATGGTGGCTGGGGCTGACATCATTCACAGATAAAAGCAATAGATGCATTTGCAGTTTTACATTACCCCGCACACAGCACTCATTATAAGGTTCAAACCAGGGTACAAAAAGACAATACCAAAAAAACCCAAAACGCTACAGTACAGCAACACGTTACTGCAGCTCATTATTAAAATGGTCTTTTGAAGCCTCTCTGAGCCATATAGCACCCTGAGCTCTTATAGCCCTGGTAGCTAGGCTGCTCAAAGTCAGCAGATAACAATTGCACCTCCACCCTAGCAAAAACGTCTCCCCCTTGGCTTCACAGTTGTTATGAAGTGCATAGCAGGCAGCTATAGCCATGAGGATATTTTTTTTCACTGAGGTTTAATCTGTCATTGTGCAGTTGGTGTGCCTATAGTTGAAGCACTCTTTGCTGCTGTCAAGATGGCTGGTGTAGGACTTCATGAACCATGGGAGTCAGGAGTAGGCTGGATCTCCCAGGATCACTATCGGCATTTCAACATCCCCAATGGTAACCTCCTAGGAAGAAAGTCCCTGCTTGCAGCTTTCTGAACAGGCGTCTGTTTTTAAAAATGCATGCATCATGTACCCTCCTTAACTATCCCATGTTGATGTCAGGAAAATGTCCCTGGTGACGCTTGCAATATCATAGAAAAGTAACCCCTTCTGTTGCTGTACTCTGTGTGTGGCAAGGTGATCTGATGCCAAAATAGAGATACACATGCTATCTATTGCCCCATGGTGGTTCGGGAGCCCCATTGCTGCAAAACCATCCACATTGCCCAGAGTCACCATTTTTCAAAGCAGGATGCGATTATTGGCCCTTCACACTTGTTTACTGAACCTTAGTATGTTTATGTTTTTTAAAAAGCTTACACACATTGCATAACTCAGACAAATTCTATTACTTAAACTTGCAAAGAACTCCATATAAATGTGGATTGGAACAAATGCTCAGGATTTTCTAGTGCAAAATCATTTTTATTCATGCACTGCCCTCCATTAGATGGAATGCCACATCTGCTCACATGTGTAAAACTGGCTCACATTACATCTTGTTACATTGCTAATTGATCTTTTCCTTTGGCTCAACTAGAAAATGCTAGAGCAGAAGGTCATGAATTTCATAACTGCATTCATAACTCCATAACTGTTCAGTTGTGTGGCCATGAAAGTATAATATGAGTAAGAAAAGCATTTGTTTACGTTCACATTTCTGTTAAAAAAAAATAAAAAACTTATCTCAAACAGGTAAAGGAATGGATCTTTGAGAGTGTGTGTGTGTGCAGGTATGCATGGTGATTGGGGGAAGTAGCAATGACTGGATATCTTCCCATTGGGACAGTTTTCCTACATTTCAGCTGGCTATGTGCCATAACCCGCCCTGTTTCTGTGACTGACTGGTATTTGAACATACGTCATATAATTCTCCAGGGAGGAAAAGCTCACTTTAGTCCTTTGCACAACATAATCCTTGTAAACGTCCCGTCAGCCCCTCACGATCTTTTAAAAGCTCATTGTGTTTTCTCTCTTTTATCAAAAGCAGGTTTTGTCCACCTTCTAAACTTTTATCTGTTGAACCATCTAGATCAATACCTGGGAGGGAGAGAGAACAAGAATGAAAATGTCAAATCAAACAGTTGTCTATCTCTCCAATACTACCCCCTGAATTTTGGTTTGGTGGACACAGTCAAATTGTTGAGTAGGCTTAAGTCCTAGATCAATCACTCAAAAAACTGCAGAATATGCATCTGCTTCTACTCATATGGGACTCCATAATGTTTAATTTTAATTCAAGTATCTGATCGAACTTTATCAGGTTCAGGAATATTAACGTCTAAGCTCAATCTCTTCTAATATTTTTAAAGTAACTTAAAATAACTCAGATAAAGGTTTATTTTTAATGGCAATAACAAAAAATAAGTTAGTTTTAGCCATGGAACTGCAGCAAGATTTAACTCATGGTAACACTCTCTGTCCAGTGTGAATCCAGTTTTAGATCAGAATTAATTACTGTATTATCCTCTAACAGAACAAGCACTAAAAGACTAAAATCTTCCATAATTTCGACCTTTGACGCGCCCTCTTCTATTTCTGCTGTCTGTTACACTGGTGTAACTGAGGGAGGAATTTAGTCCCTTGAACTAACAAGAGCCTCTACATGCATTTTTAGCATGCACTAGATAAAGGGCCAATCCTGCAAGATGCTGAGCACCCTCAATGCTTACTGAAGTCATTGGGACAGATCTCTGTCTTAAGTAAATGGGAATAACTCCTTTCACTTCAATGTAGCTATGTCAGTTTACACCATTTGAGGATCTGACTCAGTGAGAGGGTAGGGAGCTCAGTATCTTACATGATCAGGTCTATAATTAAATTTATATTAATGTTGTCATATATTATTTCCACATTCATGTCTCTTGCAAAGAATGATAGAGAAAAATGTGTAAATATGAACACACACTGGATTACAGAATTAACTGTACAGTAGATAGAAAGCAACTTGCTGTTAAAGCACATAATTTGGTATCTATTATATACAATTATGTTTTAAACAATATAGTGTCTAGAGTTCAAACCAACAAAAGCAAAGGCTAGCATATTTAAGGCTGACACTGCATCTCCTACCTTCAGCATAGAATGATTATTACAGAACATAAAGTATGTAAAGTTACCCACACACTGGAGTCCTGTTTTTATCTATTTATTACATATTGGGTTTCTTCACTTCAATAGCATCTTCCTAGACTGTTGAGAGAACTTGATGCTCACTGCCTAAAAATGTATTGTATTTAAGACTAGTGTAAGCATATTAAGGATAGTGAAGGATTTTAAAGGCATATACCCAATTAAGTACATGTTTAGACATGTACTTATTTTAACAATAGCCTGCAATGGTTCCTAAAGAGGCGTTGGGTCAGTAATCTCCATAAAATAAGAACTATTTCATTTGAAGACATTGTGCTGTTTATATACTTTCCGACCAACATTTCAGAAGGACTTTTTAAAACACTTTAGGGAGTCCTTTAAAAAGGACATGTAGAAATAGCCACTTTGAAGTATTACATTATGTTCTCCTTATCAACGTTTCATAGCAGTGCTTTTATAGTGGAAGGAAGTTTTACTTGGGGTACCTTGAAATTAATGTTCCCCTAGAGGTATTTACCTGCAAGCTTAGGACTTATCTACACTGATATCGCTCTCCTCTAACATGTCAGGTTTGCAGAAAATCTGAGTCTTTTTTTGCAAATAAATTAAAAAAGATTTTTAAAATGTATGAAAACAACTTTTGGGTAATCTTCCTGGACTGATGTATTACAGTATCCAAGAGCCCTGTATAGAATAAATCCTAACCTGCAGAAAATGAATTGTAAAAGCTGAAATAATATAAATGTCCTGGCTGGGTATTCTGACAAAGAGAAGGTTACTTTTGAATATGGGACACACAATTCCATGAGATTAACCAGATGTTGTACTTTAATGGGACTATTTTAATTATATAATGGAACCTACATGTTTTTTATATTCCTTCCTGAAGTGGTACCATGTGCATAAGATAGTAATTTCAGAGATGGAGTGACAAATAAGCAGTTGGCTGATTACTAATATGACAATTAGCTGCTCAGATCATGAGTAATAGTCACCTGTCCTTACCCCTTGCCAAAAATCTGTGTTTGGCAGTACATTTCATTTTGATTCTTTGGCTTTGTGTTTCTTGCACTAACTCAGAGGTTCTCACTTCAAGGTTCAGGGCTCCCGATGGAGTACCAGACTAGGTTAGGAGGGAAGTAGGACAGTGAGCAGCCATGTGCATATAGGACAGAGGAGAGCAGCATTGGGATGAGGGAGGAGGTAGAGAATGCTCCAAGATGCTGAATCCACTGATCCCTTTTTGCAAATATGTTGCTATAGGTGAATGATGGATCCCTCTTCCATATTACTATGGGTGATCCCCCTAGCCCTGCTCCTAGTTTAAACATATGAGTAAAAATAAGCATGTTTGTAGGTTCAGGATTGGAACCTAATATAGTTGGCTACAGGTGCAGCTCAGGCATATCGGGCTTTAAGGCTCAGGAAGCAACTTCCCAACCTAAGCTTTTTTGCCTCTCTTCTAACATGCTGCCCAGCTGTAAAAGCATGTATCCCTGCTCCACAGAACTAACAATGGATGCCTTGAACAACATATGAGCTTCTGGTTAGCTGAAGAAACAAGCAGGGGGAGAGGAACATATGAGTGAAACAAAATGGAAAGTAGTGGGGGGAAATCCAGGGCCTGTGAAGAACGGAGATGGAAAAAGAGGCAAGAACTAGACAGAATGAAGAGAGAAACACAGAAATGCAGCAACTACTCATGTGTTGCAAAGGAACATGGGTGTGTATGAAAAGGGGGAGTAGAGAGATCTATCCATCACACAGATAGGAACTACAGCTCTAATCTTTAACATGGTGGTAATCATGCAATGCACTTTCAGTTTGTCACAAATTGCACAGTGCTCCAGTTTATATTGAAAGACAGTCATTCAAAACTCTGCATTCTCATTCTTTACAAAAAATCCTGTGGCAAATAACGTTACCAGGAGTTATTAGAGACAATAGGTGACGGGATTTTCTCAGTATGCCACTGTTAGATTCCTGCAGAGACTAGCGATGCTCAGTTAAAGCCATAATACATTTGCTCTTTAAAGACATGGTTATATTTATAAAACCCTAACCTTTTTATGTTGTTCTACCTGTGAAATCTATGTCAAGAACAAGAATTTTTGATTCCTCTCCCCTTATACTATTTTATTTGGTAGGTTAAAGTAGATGGTCAATTTGTAGCTATTTTAAACCAATGGGACACTGAATTGAACTATTTTGCTGCAGTCTTACTGCTTTCATTTGCTTGTGTAAGTCTAGAGTTTACCAACTGGACAGTTCATGCACCACAGGCTACTGCTTTGTGTAATTTTCAGCTTGTTTTATTTTATTTTTGTATTTTTCCAAGATGCTTTTGCATAAACTTAGTCCGAAGTGATAGACTGATCATGGACTATAAGACTTTTTTTAATTTTTATCGCAGAGTTTTGCAGTTACAAAAGAGCTCTGAAAAATGTTGCTGCAACAATGGCATATTCAATTCACTACTTTCTGGTCCCTTTGGTAGAATCTATAGGAGGGAGGCTTTTTTAAAAAGCTTGTATTTCCTTTCTGCCATCACATTCCTATCACAAATTGGGCTTTCCTACAGGGACAGAATAAAGACATTCTGTCACATTTCCTCTTTCCTTTGCCATGTATTGTTCACCCCAGCTTCTACTTTACTCCAGGCTACTTTAGGGGCAAAGCCATCTCCTACCCTTAGTCCTGAGTGTACCTGGATAGGTGCTTTGCATTTCTGTGCTAAGGAATCCGCCCTCCCAAGCAGTGTACTATACTCCAGCAAAAGCCAGGAAGTTTCAATAATGTGACAGAATTCAGTAAGTGAGAGTAACTGCCCTGAATGCTTTAAGAAAAGGAGATTCTAATAAACGTTGGCTTCAATGGGAACAGTGCCAGCTTACACCAGGACTGAATTTCATCCCCAGTACCATTCACATAGACTCTTTCTCTACGCATTACTGAAGGCTGGGATTTTCAAAGGGGAATTAGGTGCCCGGCTTCCATTGTAAGTTAATGGCACCCATCTCTAAAGGCCCCTTTGAACATACTAACCTAAGGGAGCAGGATATTAAACACATGTATTTACCATGTGCTTCCACTGTGCTCAGTATTGCTGTAAAAGACATAGTCCCTGCCCTAAGACTTTATAGTCTGGTTAAACAGACATTATAGGTAAAGAAGTCATCTCTCTAATTATTCCTGTCTAATATTGCTAAGTCACTGTGTGAGTATTAATGTATGACAGCATAAAAGGGTATATGGCATACTTGGAAGTCCTAGGACTCAAACCTTCATTAGTTGTTCTCTTAAAATATTTAAACTGGTGTAATCTCCCTGAAATTTCTCACAGTTGAGCCTAGTTTGGTATACTTAAGTTAGAGATGCATAGTGAAGTGCAACTACAACGTCTGCTTGTATTAATGTATGACAGCATAAAAGGATATATGGCATACTTGGAAGTATAAATAAATATAAATATATTTGATATATCTAAGACAGGTAGGTAATTTGGGACAGATTCTCAGCTGCTGTAAATTACCATATCTGCACTGAAGTCTACAGAGCTATTCTGAGTATCTGGCCCTTCACATTTGATCCCAGCCATTTCAGCAATCTCTAGAGAAAATATCAGTATTCCTACACTAATATTATACAAAAATTGTGAGTATTAATGTATGACAGCATAAAAGGGTATATGGCATACTTGGAAGTCCTAGGACTCAAACCTTCATTAGTTGTTCTCTTAAAATATTTAAACTGGTGTAATCTTCCTGAAATTTCTCACAGTTGAGCCTAGTTTGGTATACTTAAGTTAGAGATGCGTAGTGAAGTGCAACTACAACGTCTGCTTGTAGATTTGTGACACTAGATTCGGCCATTAGTCTCTCACTTTTATAAATTATTTGCAACTGCATTTGAACTGCCATTAAGTTGCATCTCTATTAGGGCCCAATGCTGCTCCCATTGAAGATCACGAAACTACCATTTGATGCTAATAGTTCAGCCTACTTAATGCACAAAGAAAGAGGAGAAATGGGTGAGGAATATATATACACACACACCTAAGGCCCTACCAAATTCATGGCCATGAAAAACACGTCCTGGATGGTGAAATCTCGTTTCCCTACTATGAAATCTGGCCTTTTGTGTACTTTTACTCTATGCTATACAGATACAGAGGAGACCAGTGTTTCTCAAACTGGGAGTCTTGACCCAAACAGGAGTTGCAGAGGGGTTGCAGTATTGCCACCCTTAGTTCTGCACTGCTGCCTTCAGAGAAGAGCTGCTAGAGAGTGGCAGCTGTTGGCCAGGTGCCCAGCTCTAAAGGCTGCATCCCACCAGCAGCAGCAGCGCAGAAGTAAAGGTGGCAATACCATACCATGCCAGCATTACTTCCGCACTGTTGCTGGCGGCATCTCTGTCTTCAGAGCTGGGCTCCCACCTAGCAGCCGCCACTCTCCAGGTGCCCAGCTCTGAAAGTAGCACCACTACCAGCAGCAGTGCAGAAGTAAGGGTAGCAGTACCACACCACCAGCCCCCAGAAAAACCCCTTTTTTGGGGTCAGGACCCCTACAATTACACCACCATGACATTTCATATTTAAATCATTTTAATCATGAAATTTACTATTTTAAAAATCCCATGACCATGAAATTGACCAAAATGGACCCTAAATTTGGCAAGGCCCTATATTATAAATATATTTGATATATCTAAGACAGGTAGGTAATTTGGGACAGATTCTCGGCTGCTGTAAATTACCATATCTGCACTGAAGTCTACAGAGCTATTCTGAGTATCTGGCCCTTCACATTTGATCTCAGCCATTTTAGCAATCTCTAGAGAAAATATCAGTTTTCCTACACTAATATTATACAAAAATTGTTATTCATACCTAGCCCCATCAAATAATGACTCTTCTATGTAGAATGTGGTTTAGAATACAGAAGTAAAACACAGCAATGTTGTACAAGCAAGTTGTATTCATTTGGATTTGCTACTAATTTTGTCTTAATTGTGAACAGGTCTCTGTGTGTATTTGTTTGTTTGTCTCTTACATTTGTCCAGGAGAGGGAATTTGCCTATAGCATTGTACTTTCTCCTTTTACATCCAGCTCCATGCCGTTTCAGTGAAGCCTGCCCACCTTTATAGTGGTTCTGAGATGTACAACAAGATGGCTTGGTTCTTAATCTAAAATCATCGAACTCAGTTCAGAAAGATTTTCATCTGTCAATGAAAGGTAGAGAAATCAAGAGAGGATTTTAATAGCCAGTTGTTGAGCAGAAGAGTGAAACCTTCAACTCTTTTATTTCATAAATGACTATTTTAAATAGCCTATTATGTTTCTGGTGACTTATCCTCATTTCTTTTTTCTGGGGGTAAGTTGCTGCAATTTGACAGGTATGCATTATGAATTCACTAACCTGGCTCTAAAGAAAAGCCCTGCATTATACAATCTGTCCTGACTAGGCTGTGGGTGCAGTAAAATGTGTTCATTCTAATTTGTCAAAATGGTCTGTACTGTCTTAGGCGTCTGGCTCACTTGTCACTGGACTTCAGTGTTGGTGTTTAACAAAGCATCTGTCAGTACCATAGCTCTGGATTTTCTTTAAACCAATTACACAATGCCATTCCCGGGGAAGGAATACATGAAGTTGCATGCATGAAGGCTCTATTATGTAAGCAAACAGGATTTGATATGGAGTAGCTAATCCATAAAAGTATCTCTACAAAAGGGCACAAGAGCTTTTCTTTTCTTTTTTTCAACTAATGCATAACACAGAACACTTCAAAGGTATGATGTGTGTGTGAGTGCTTTTTCCATGGAGCAACCTTTCACATCTTAAAAGTGGTTTACAAACCTATGGTCCAAATGTGCAATTATTAGAATTTAATGAGACAGCATATAATTGCTATGTAAACACCAAATATATTGTACTACAGCTTTTAAGAATGAACAGGGAAGTAATAAATACAAATCTATTTTAGCATTATTTAACCTCAAATATTCAGTTGGCCTATATCTAACAAACTAATTCTCTTTTAAATTCAAAACACTTCTACTGAAGTGATGCATACTTTTATCACATTCTGATCTGTGATATTAACTGGCATATATCACTGCATATTTTGCTTAATCAGCTAATGTATATGTGTATGCATGAGCAGCAGTGGCTTTTGAAGATACGACGGGTATGCAGCTATACATCTCCGAGAGTACAACTGGGAGAGTGAATACAAAATAATGCTCCCACACACCTTGTGTGTTAACTTTCTAGACACATTTAGATTTTAAAAAGTATGTTGGTGCATCTTCTTTTCCAGGTGTAGAAGTCTTGTTAAACTTCCCATCTCTGGTGGTGCTTACCTGTCATCCACCCTGGGTTTGTCTCCTTCAGCTATGCTGGAAAGAACTGTTTTCTTCTAGGAAGCAGGGCAGTAATTAGATTTATAAGGGAAGGGTATAATCCCTTCCCTTATTGGGGAGGAGGGGGGAAATTGTACTGCAGTACAAAAAAAAATCCTATCTATCAAATCAAGTTCATTCTGTAATATGTTATATAAATGTCTATTGATAAGTAAAATTGTATGAAGATATGTTTTTAAGTTGGGGGGAGGTATCTTTCCTTTACCACATGAAATTTCATTCAGGTTTAGTTGAGGTATAAACCATTAAAAATTAAAACTTTTTTTCTTCTCTCGCTTGCATTTCTCAGAAACAGTATGATATCCTGCATGTAGATGTTCTTATACAATCTTTAATTACGTAACATTATTTGTTCCCACAGGCCTAACGCTTTATTCACTGCACAAATTGGATACAAGATAGCGATTATAAATCCACCATTTCTTAATTTTTGAGTGCTTGACTTTACAACCCAAATAACTTCCTTTAATGCTTGTATTTTTATGTGTGTGTATACATACACTATCTCTACTTCTTGTACAATTGATTCTTTCAAAATATATTAATAGAATGGGAATTAACATACTCATTTTAATTAGCTTGTTGAAGATGTTGTCATTCATTATATTTTGGAAACCTTTACTTTAGCAAAACATTTCAGGAAACATGAGAAACGAGTTTATTTTTAATATCAAGAAGTTCCTTCCACCTTGTTGGCATATTACCTGCTAAAATGACAGAACAGAACATTTTCTGCCAGCTAACAGGTTTCTGAAGCTTGTTGCCATTCTCCGTGCAGTACACGAATTGGTCCCTTTCTCCAGCTGTCAGTTTTTATTTGCAGTTTCAATTCACTTTGCTTGCACAGGGTCTTTTTTTCCGCCATTTTAGTTTTGACACTGGTCTGATGCTATTTTAAAATCATACCAAACTGTGAACTGTAGTTGCCAATAACACTTGAAAGAAAAGATGTTAACTGTACAATGTGTGATACAGATTTATTACTGCGATGGATTACAAATGGGTATATGAGGTTTTTTTCAAAACATGCCTTCTGTTTTATGATGCACCGGCTTTCAGAAAAAGTTCTATGAGCATTAGTTTTACAATGAATTCCAGCTCACCTAAAACTGAAATAAATAAAAGAGAAGCAATTTGCAAGGAAATATGCAAGAGGTATAATAATGCTGGCAGGCAACACTCAAAAAACAACTTAATGAATGTTCTTTTGAGCATAGTAATAAGTATCAGTTACACTTCTCTTACGGAAAAATTCTTCCTTCATTGTTTCTGTGTAACACTTGTTAATATAATCTTTTTCCAAATTCAAAAGCAGAAAGAATCTCTGATGGCAGAGGCTTCCTATGTTTCATTCTTGCACTATCAGCCACACTGAGTGAGTCACGTTTTGATTTATCTAACTAAAGTCTGACTGGGCAGATAATTTAATTAACTCTATCTCCCTTATTAACCAGAGTCAGCAGCTTGCAACAGATCCCTGGGAGCAGTTTTTCACAGCCATAGCTGTGCTGCATGCTATGACCTCTCAGACTTCACATTTAGGATGACAGAACTCCTGATTCTTCAGTGCCAAAATCACAGATCTGTACTGGGTTAGAGCCTACTGCACACAGCTGAGGGGTCCTCACTCCAACTAGAAGAGGATAGTCTGGTCATGGCATTAAGGCACTGAACTAGGATGTGGGAGAGTGGATTTCAGTTCCCAGATCTACCACATACTTCCCATGTGTCCTTGAGATAATCAGTAAATCTCTCTGTGCCTCAGTTCCCCTTCTGTAAAATAGAGATTAAATACTGCCTATCTTCCATAGTCAGTGTGCTTTGTTTATTTAGATTGTAAATTCTTTAGGGCAGGGTTTATCTCTGACTATGTATATGTACAGCACCTTAGCACAGTAGAACTTTGTTCTCGGTTGAGACAATACTGTAATATAAATATTAATAATATACATGCAGGCCAGTACAGCAAAAGCTGATTCAGCAATCTTCGGTGGTGTCTTCTTTTGGAATCCACTATTTATCTCCCTGCTTGTCTCCAAGATCCCACCTTTTGGTATTGCCCATTCTCACAATTTTATTGCCTGTCTTATATTTGGTGTTTTTCTTAAACCTCCCAGAGATGTGATTCTGTGAGAATCAACTTTCATTTAAAAAAAGTACATTTCTAGTCCTCATGGTTGTGAAGAAAAGCTTGAAAATAGGAGCTGAGTGCCCCCAAAAGGCTCAAATGCAAATAAAAAGCACCCAAAATGATGAGATTAAAAAAAAAATACATTTTCAAGTAGCTCGTGTGATAGGGGGGTGGAGTTTGCAGAGGTAGAGCTATGTAATTCATTTTTCAAAGGTCAGGGTTAACAACTGCTGACTTACCCCTCCTATATGGTCTGATCTCTACTCCAGTCTGATCATTTGCCTCCTTTTCATAACCCATCCCATCCTTCCAAAGTGTTGCCATAGAACACACACATTTGAAACAACTTTCTTGAATCTCTGCATTTGAGTCCATGTTAGTCTCACCACCTCAAGGCCCATCTCCTTTCTCTGATCTCTGACTCTTAATTCTCCCTCTAGTAAGGCAATCAAAATGTACTCTGTAGGCCACCGTATTTCCAGGGCGTCAGTTTTTTTACCAATGTTTTTCTTAAATTTTATTTCTGTTATCATATTTACAGGGGCAGATGTAAGAATGAAAGATCCAGAGCAGCAAATGTAGGCAGAACATGAAGTCTTCTGTGCGGAAGAGGAGAGCTGAGAGGCAGATGGGGGGAACTAGGTGAGTAATGAGCAGTACCTTGTTACCTATTTCAGCTGGCTTGCCGTTCCAGCTGAGAAACTGGAACCCCACTTGCATGTTGCAATCTGACAAGAAAGTTTCCTCTTCACTTGCATTGAAGGAGGACTTAAGGGACTCCACACAGAGAGACAGAGTCTAGGAGTGGATGCACATATAGCCTGGAAAACATGGTTCTTTTCACCACAGTGGCTCCAGGGAAGGAGAGGAGGTAAGCAGAGAAGGAAGCTGCTGTAACTATCTTCCTCCTCTACTTGTTGGGTCCTGCGCTTATTGGCAGATTTGCTCAACTCAGTGATCTTCCCCACAGTCTGGATCAACTCCTCCTGTGTCTGATCAGGAGTTGGGAGGTTTAGGGGGAACCCAGGCCCACCCTCTGCTCCGGGTTCCAGCCCAGGGCCCTGTGGATTGCAGCTGTCTATAGTGCCTCTTGTAACAGCCGCATGACAGCTACAACTCCCTGGGCTACTTCCCCACGGCCTCCTCCAAACACCTTCTTTATCCTCACCACAGGACCTTCCTCCTGGTGTCTGATAACACTTGTACTCCTTAGTCCTCCAGCAGCACACCCTCTCACTCTCAGCTCCTTGTGCCTCTTGCTCCCAGCTCCTCACACACACTTTCTCTCCTCTGGCTCCCCCCCACCTGACTGGAGTGAGCTCCTTTTTAAACCCAGGTGCCCTGATTAGCCTGCCTTGATTGGCTGCAGGTGATCTAATCAGCCTGTCTGTCTTAATTGGTTCTAGCAGGTTTCTTATTACTCTAAGGTTCCTGCTCTGGTTACTCAGGGAACAGAAAACTACTCATCCAGTGACCAATATATTTGCCCTCTACCAGACTCCTGTACCCCACTGGTCTGGGTCTGTCACATAAAACAATTGGGAAGGAGGCAGGAAGAGGATTTTTAGAAGTAACACATTCTCCTCTTTAGCAGTCTGTAACAACCCCCAGAAGGGGTTGAAGAGCTGCCTTGGAACAAGGGAATTTGGCAGTTGCTCATGTGATGGAGGGGACTGGAGAGGTTTGGGAGTAGGGAGTAGCAGTATGAGCAGCACAGCTTCAGAGAAGAGGTGCTCAACGTTCAAGAGACTGTAGCTTTGCAGGAATACTCAGCTTTATTTTACCCAGAGGAAGTGGGTCTGGCTAGCAAATGCCAGCCTTTCTACTTGTTAGATCTACCAGAAAGGGGACAGGAGAGTTGCTGAATAACTCAGAGGTGCTGGTAAAGCATAAAATCCAGGAATGTTGGTAGCTACAACTGGGAATCACTATATACAAACCTTCTGACTAAGAACTTTTCAGGACTTTCTGAAACTTCTTTGTTTCCCTGAGGAGATGCTGGAACAGGAGGTGCAAACGCTCCCACTCGTCCAAATGTATGCTCTACACTCATACTTACCCAGAAACCTGCAATGAAAATCTGGCATACACAAACATGTGTGCTGGGAAGAAATTTGTCTTTATGTCCAGGTTCCAGTCAGTTGACATGGGCCAGGGTTACAAAACATTAAATCCTCGCCATGCTGATCCAAACAGCAGTTAAGCATCCAGAGTAACACCTGCACACTGGGGCCCTGATCAATGACTGGCTCTCCCAGGCACTACCCAGCCACCCACACATACAAGGTGTGTGTACCCTCCCACTTATGCAGCCTTGAATTGTACTAACAATAAACAGGAGGACTGTTGCACGATTTATCTATATATAAACAGTAGATGGAGCTCTACCATTCATTCCAAGAACTTACTCTCTTGTTTTATCATGAGAGTATGGATTCAACATCCTTTTTACAGTGGACAGGCTAGTGTAATGATACACAACACAATCAATTATCAGCTCAGTTATTTACATCTTTGGTTTAGATTTCTTCACACTGACTAGATAATGGTCTGCCAGACCTCTTGGCACCTTTTTCACACTGTAAGTGGTGGGGAAAGACAAGAAAAAAATAGAACTCCTGTTATGGTTAGAACAAGATTCTGAATTTTAGTTTCATTTATAGTTTCCAAACCAATAAAACTAGTATTGGAGACTACTGAGTCAAGAGCTTTCAAGAGAAAAGAAATTAGTGCCTGTTTTCTTCAAGATTTAAACAACCAAAAAATGCTGATTAGTCTGTGTTTCTGTGGTATTTAGCAACAATAGTACCCGGTGACCTGTTATAGTAGTTCAATTATCCATTCAGGATATGTTCCCTAGGGGTTCTGTTTCATAGTGCGGCCTTTTTTCATACTGAATGTGTTCCTGTGAACTGCAACTGCACAAGATTTAAATAAACTGAAGAGTAGCAATCACATCCCTGTTAAATAGCTATGTACGTAAGTGTGCTTAAACTTTCACTTAAAATCTATTGCTTTGCTTTAGCTATGGAATAGAATGGAAAAGTGTTATTCATGATTGATAAGATTCAGAAGCTTCAAAGCTTTGGATAAACATTCAATACTTTCTATACATCAACTCATAATAAAATTGTGCAAGTGTTTTGGTTTGCACAAGTGGGGTAAAAACCTCACAACAAACTTTTGAAACACTTCCAGTTTCCATTTGAACTGGGAACACTTTACAGAATAATGTAGATTAGGTCTTTCACTTCCATTTCCTGCCACAACTAGACAGTTCAGAGGCTTGTGAAAATGAAGGAGAAGGAAAACCAAAACTTCTAGAAATCTTGGCAAAGGTCTGGCTACATACTTACTTTATCCAAATGGATTCTCCAACGGGAAGATAATTAGTAAAATGATAGTCCAGTCACATTATCCAATTCCCAATTCTTACGTATATTAGAAGTTGGCATTAATATACTTTTTAGGATTAGAGAGTTCTTTCCCTGCTTTGTGCTAGAAATTTTTGTCCATGATATTTTTCTCTAAATAATCATTTTACTATCTTTAAAACTATCTAGTTTTGATTTCCTTACTGCTGCACAGGCCAGATCCTGTAGTCCTTACTTAGTCATTCCTTAGATTTCTTGTTGTTAATATTTGATATTTGTATTAAGCTACATACCTGAGGTCTGATTGTGCTAGATCTTTCAGGACAGACAGAGAGAGAGATTTAAAAACTTAAATAATTTTCCTGGAAGGTTGCAATGTAGCATTATTTCATTCCTTAGAATTCAGACTACACATGAATCCAAAAGAGGAGAGTTAAAAAACAGTCCATTCCCTAAAACAGAGGCACAACTCACCCCATCTAACTCTGGCTAGTTGGTGGCTGTGCAGACTTACTCTAAGTCTGCTTACAAACTTTGCTACAGAACCCCCCTCTTCTTCAGGCAGAATCAGGGAACCCACTACTCTTAGAGCAATGGCTTGCAGTTCTAACACAGTCCTCAATATATCACATTAGACCTATACGTAGGGATATTAAAGAAGGTACTAACACTGATTACCCCAAGTGATAGTGACCCCCCCAGTTTCACCAAGTACAAAAATCTTTTAGTTCTTCTGTTAAAACTTGTAAGCTCCCGTCTGCAGAAAGCATTGATTGTATCTGTCCTATGAAAGATACTCTATTACTATGTAAAACTTACAAACAAGTTAATTGACTTTGTTCTTGATGTAAACACTATGCTAGCCTTAAGCTGTAATTGATACAATGTAAACAAACAGACCCCTACCCTCTGTGATTACAGGGCCGGGAGTCTCATATGAATTAACACACACCCCAAAAGTGGTGGAGACAGTAAATTAAAATATGGTTAAGATATGGAATGTATGTTGATGAATTTTTGATATATATGAATAGTTAGGGAGGTGCCAACCTAGAAAGGGAGTATCCATCGACTGAAGAATGTGTCAAGTGGACCACCAGACAACCCCCAGAGGGTAAACTGGGATCAACCCCATTACCTGGAAGGATGAGAAACACAAACGTTGGACAGTGTGAAGCCACCAGGAATGTGCCATTTTAGACAATGTGGAGCCACCAGGAATGTGCCATCTGTTGATTGAGTCAGCAACAGCAGGATGAAACAGCTCCCAGACTAGCATAGGAATTAATTCCTATAAGAATGAACTCCAAAGACTGAGGACTTTGAGTCTCTGGTTCTGCTGCCAGCCTCCAGGAGCATCAGGTCCATCTGACACAGACTCGGCTCCATCCTCATGACCAAGATACCTGGCCAGTAGCTTAGCATGAACAACTTCTAGGCTGGTAACTATAACACCTATACAGAACTTGAATGAATGAATAAATGAATGAATGATTGTGTGAGTGAGTGTGTGTGTGTGTGTGTGTAAGGAATACGTAGTCAAACGACGTTATTTTTATCTTTTGCCTTATTATATTTGCAATAAATGTGGCATCTTTTCCTTATCCCTCTTAATAAGATCCTGCTGGTTTTTATTATATTGGTATAACATATATACACACATAGTTTAAGGCAGGGGTTGGCAACCTTTCAGAAGTGGTATGCCAAGTCTTCATTTATTCACTCTGATTTAAGGTTTTGTGTGCCAGTAATACATTTTAATGTTTTTAGAAGGTCTCTTTCTATGTCTATAATATATAACTAAACTATTGTTGTATATAAATTAAATAAGGTTTTTTAAATGTTTAATGAGCTTCATTTAAAATTAAATTAAAATGCAGAGCCCCTCGGACCGGTGGCTAGGACCCAGGCGGTGAGTGCCACTGAAACTCATCTCATCTGCTGCCTTTGGCACACGTGCCATAGGTTGCCTACCCCTGGTTTAAGGGTAGACTTAATCAGTCTGTTTAAGTACATACTTGGAGAACAAATATTTAATAATGGGCTCTTCAGTCTAGCAGAAAAAGGTATAATATGATCCAATGGCTGTAAGCTGAAGCTAGACAAATTCACACTGAAAATAGGATATACATCTTTGAGAGGGTAGTTAACTATTGGAACAATTGACCAAGGGTTGTGGTGGATTCTCCATCACTGAAAAGTTTTAAATCAAGATTGGATGTTTTTCTAAACAATTCTAGGAATTTTGGTGACGTTCTATGGCCTATTATACAAGAGATCAGACTAGATGATCACAGTGATGGCCTTGGAATCTATGAATATAGGCTCTAACTACCTGCAATGAAAGGTGTGACTGCAGCACCTGTGGACTTACCGGAGTTAATTTTGATCTAGCTACCTCAAATAACAATGAAGCCTCAACAGCACAAACTCTGCTACACCGCATGAGACCCCTGGGTATGTAATTGAGAGGATAGCACGTGTTGCCCCAACTTCACTGCTGTTATTTGGGTTAGCTAGATCTAAGCTAGCATGAGTATAGCTACACATACTGCAGTCACACCTTTCATTACAGTGAGACAATCCCTGCCCCAAAGAGCTTGCAATCTAAATAGACAAGACAGACAAGGAGTGGGAAGGGAGAGATATGAAATAATTTGTCCAAGGCCTCCTAGCAGATTATTAGTAGAACTAAAACCAGAGTCCATTTCCCCCAGTCCAGCCCAATATCTCAACACTAGATCCCTACTGTCTCCCCTGAAGATGCATCAGAAGGAGACACCTTCCATGAGAAGGAAAGAATTGGGTCACCTTAGGAAACAGGCACACACTCCAAGAAGGGAGAACCACCACAGTAAGGGCCAGCTGAGTAAGGACTGCAAGACTGGTAGATATACCATGCTATTCATACTGATCTTGTTGATTTCCTTTTTTGTACAGTGCTATATGAATACTTCTCCAAAAGATCAAAGAAATCAAGTTCACTGCTTTCCCCCATCAATTCTTCATTACTTCCTCAACAACAACAACAAAAACAAATCTTGTCAGTCCTGAAACACTTATAATCCTTAGTGCAACATAACTTTCCAGCTTTTCCTCACATTTCACTGGATCTTCCCGATAAGCCTTCGTAAACAGATGTCACATCAGCTTTCTTTGGTCCATCATTTCTTTTGTTGTTTCCAATGAGTTTTTAAACTTTAAAATGAGAGACAAAGATGTAATGCTAACCAGCAATTACTGCTTCAAACCACACTGACAAGTGATAATTCCATTTCTTATTCAACACAACGTGTTCATGTTATTGAGGGATATATCCTTATTTTAATGAAGGGAGTTTTAACCATGTATCTCATTCGTGTTATGGCATGTGAGATATTTGTTCCAGAACTTCAAGCCATCAAGTTGAGAATATATTGAATACTGTAAATGAGTGTCGTTGGGGAAACTGTAGCAGTAAACTTTAAAATTGAATTATCACATGGCTTTCACATTCTTTTTCATTTAATATTGTTTGCTTATTTTGCTTCATATACAGTGATGTGCCAACTTCAACAATACAACTCCTTCACCACTGAAAAATCAGATTCATGATGAAGTTATACATATTTATATTGTTTTCTCATATTTTTCATGAAGTGAAAAGATTCCCCCCTCCCCTCGACAGGAGATGAAAACATTGAAAATTCCCTGTGACATTGCAAGTGCATGGAAATTCAGGCCTGTGCTCAGGAGGTGGAATTTCATAACTCTTGCAATGAATAACTGCTTTTTTCTGACAGAAATGGCAAATGTTTCACCCTGGAGCAAATACACAAATGCCCATGAAAATATCAGTTTTCACACATGAATACTCTCAAAGTAAAAACTGGCAGATTAGTTTCAGAGAGTGCTAGTGGGCTGATGAACCAAACTGAAGCCACATATGGAAACATAGTATGTTTTGTTGTTTGGGGAGGGGGGAGAATCTTTTAGACCACATTATTTCTCCAACTATCTGAACTGTAGATCAAGCCTCGACTTATAATGAATAACATAATTTATCTGCAAGAGTCTTTAAATAATTCAGTACCTAGAGTGAATGATGCTAATTGTTTCAGCTGTGCCCTGGCTGAAAGTACAGCTTTACATCTAAAGTTCCATTGTTGTTAAACATGTAATTCAATTGCAGAAATGAAATCCCTATGTTTCACTGACAGTCTGCATCTTTGGAACAATCAAAATGGGATAGGGGGTGAGAAAGTAGTAATTCCCTTTATGAAGTATTGTGCACCAATATTTCAATCTGGCAAATGATCTTCACCAAAGCAGGAAAAAATTCTAGAAGTGAAATCCTGTCCTCACTGAAATAACTGGGAGTCCTGTTATCCAATAGGGCTAAGATTTTACACTAGGGCCAGAGCCTACACCTAGAGCTGGATGGAGAAAGGTAATTCCACTTCATGGAGAAATTAAATATTTCAAAAATTGGTTTTATTTTGATTTGGAACAAAATCTAAACTTTTTGACATTCTCTGCAAAAGGGAATGGAATCTTGTCTCCAGAGCAGTTCACCTGGTGGGCTGCTCCAGAGCTGTGGATTCTTAAAGCCCTGGTTCTCTGACTCCAATGCAGTGTGCATGGCAACCATGCAGGTTTCTGATGGAACCCTGGCTGGGTTCAGTCTGAATGTGGCTGAAATTGAACCATTTCTGCAAAGTAGTTGGAATTTTTTTTTTTTTTTGAAATCTTGATTGACTAGAAACCATTTGATCAAGATTTTGTTCAGCTGGATGCTCTCTCTTATTCAGAAAATAAATATTCTCTTAAAGCGTCTTATTTACTCTGATATGCACAAGCCTTTCTGACCAATTCAATCACATGCACACAGACACCTACATGCATATGCCTGTCAAATCTGTGAGACGGGTGAGCGTTTTTAAGAAGCTATCTGGCTACTCAGAGGGCTGTGGAAAGTTGTGCTAGTCCATGACTCATATAGATTTAAACATGGGGGTTTGTCTTTCTTCCTTCTGTTTTGTATTGACTTCCCCCCTAAGAATCACAAGTGTTCCCCATTCTCTCCTTGCATTGCTCACTGTAGATCAGATTCTTTTCTGGGAACTTTTGTATAGTTATATTATGCTTCTATACAAGGTTTTCTCTTCCCCCAAACTGCCAATACTTAATTACCCACCACTACCTCTGATGTGCTTCAAGTGGCTTTTGTTTAACATAAAGCAGTTGAAAATCTTACTGTGCCGGTCCTTTTCAACAGTAATCATGTCATCAAGCAAAAGCTATTGATTAAAAGTATCGTTAGGGCCCAATCTGCTCCCAATGAAATTATTTTAAAATTCTGTTCATTACACTGTATATGTATTACACTGTGCCTGTTTTTAGACTCTCACAGTTCTCGCTGAGAAAGCAAGTCCAGTATTTATGAGGCTCCCAGTTCCCTAGTCAAGATTTATGGAAGTATGATACTGGGGGGGGGGGGGGAAAAAGCACGTAGAAAGAGTAAAAAAAAATATGACTTTAACTTCAGTTTTCCAAAAGACTTGAGTAAAAGAAACTATTGGATCTGATTCTCCTTCTCATCAATCTTTATCCTAGTGTGATTCCTTTGACTTCAATAGAATTACTCTTGATTTACACCAGTGTTACTGAGAGGAAAACTCTACTCCCTGTCTGACAACAGTGATGTAGTGCATAATGTTGTCATAATTATTGTTTATATTATAGTTGTGCCTGGAAGTCCAATGAAGATGAGTGTCCCATTCTGTTAGATATTGTATATAACACAGTCCCCACTCTGAGAAGTTTATAACCCAAATAGACAAGATTTTTTTTAATAAAAGGGGCGGGGGAATTATTACTCCCCCTTTTTACAGCTGTGGCTCTGAGACACAATGAGTAAAGAGTTGTGCTCAAACTCAAATAGCAAACTCAAATAGCTCAAAATGGAACTCAAATTTCCTAATTCCTTATCCAATGCCTCAACAATAAGCCATCGTCCTCCCATTTTGTGCCTAAGTGCTCTCCTCCTGCAGAAAAATCTGTGGAGTGCAGGTGGGGAAAATCAGGAAATTCTGGGAAAGTCCGTAAGATACCTGTCATACACAGATGGTTAAGGGTTTATGTCTCTTTTACTTGTAAAGGGTTAAGGAGCTCAGTAAACCTGGCTGACACCTGACCAGAGGACCAATAGGGGGACAAGATACTTTCAAATCTTGGTGGAGGGAAGTCTTTGTTTGTGCTTTTTGTTTTGTTCGTTGTTCGCTCTTGGGACTAAGAGGGACCAGACATACATCCAGGCTCTCCAAATCTTTCTAAATCAGCCTTTCATGTGTCAAAATTGTAAGTAATAGCCAGGCAAGGCGGATTAGTCTTGTTTGTTTTCTCAACTTGTAAATGTTTCTTTTTGCTGGAAGGATTTTTACTTCTGTTTGCTGTAACTTTGAATCTCAGGCTAGGTGTGGTGGAGTCCTTCTAGTCTATATGAATCTGAGTACCCTGTAAAGCATTTTCTATCCTGATTTTACAGAGATAATTTTTACCTTTTCTTTCTTTAATTAAAAGCTTTCTTTTTAAGAACCTGATTGATTTTTCCTTGTTTTAAGATCCAAGGGATTGGGTCTGAACTCACCAGGGATTGGTGGGGGGAAAGAAGGGGAGATGGTTAATTCCTCCTTGTTTTAACATCCAAGGGGTTTGGATCTGTGTTCCCCAGGGAAGGTTTTGGGGGAACAGAAAGTGTGCCAGACACTAAATTCTGGCTGGTGGCAATGTACCAGATCTAAGCTAGTAATTAATTAGAAGTGTTCATGCTAAAGTTCAAACTGGGGAAAGAAACTTTGACAATACCCTTGTGGGGGAGGGGTGTTTACCTGATTGTGAGGGGCACAGTAAGTCCATTTCTGCACACACTAGAGAACTGGCACAAATCCCCCAGTGCCAGTTTCAATATGGTGATTTCTCTGGAATAGCCATTGACTGGAACTCTGCATTGCCTTTCCAAGCAGGCAGCAACTGTGGAGGGGAATTGATACCGCTTCTAGTAGTATTAATTAAAGTACCTGGATTTCCACTGCCAATCTGCCACTGTTTGTTGGATTTGATGGGAGTATATTCATGTAAAGCAGTTATTTCCTGGCATCATTACCACAAGCTCAGCCTATCCTCCCCCCAGCTCACAAAGGCCCATCCAACCATTGTTAAGAGCAGGACACTCCTTTGGATTTCGAAGAAGAAGAAATCATGTCCATGAGATGCAAATCCCTCCTCTCCTGTGAATTTCCAGGTATTCCTGTCTGTTCCTTACTCTTGGTCTTACATTCATGTCCTGGTTTTGGTTTGTTTTGGTTTTCTTTTTGCCCCGTAACATTTCCTATACAATATCTTATGGGGATGAGATATCAGATGAATATAAAGATGAAACTGAGTCAAATGATTTAAACTAAGCAACTATCTATAAAATAAAATCTAAAATAAGAGCTTCATCTCTGATGGTTTATCTTTCCCCTTGAGCTCCTTGTGTATCTTTAATTTATTTTTATCAAAAAATATAATTGGGTTCAAGTAAATAAATAAAGCCTTGGGTCCAAATACAATATTAGGTGGTTCTGTTGTATCATTTGAATCAACTTTCTTCAAAGTCCTAACTTGGCCTGAACACTATCACTGGGATTTTCTAAAGCACTCAGGATTAGCCTACCTCTGCTCAATGGTCACTGACTTCAGTGTTTCTGTGGAGCAAAGTTGGGCTAATGCCCTGTGCTCTAAAAAAAAATGCAACCCTACTACATGATCCTAAAGGTAAAGCAGAACCTTAGCTGGCATCTTGTACCATAAGCACTGTGCTGATTTACACCTGCTGAGGAATTAGCCCTAAATCCTCCTAAAACCATCTGTGAGTTTCGTGATAGAAATGGCGATTTCTCTCAATTTCCATGTAAAAGTGGTTCTTCCATGTTCAGGAAAGGGATATGAAATAGTTACACTTCCCATGCACACAAAGTGGAAAAGAAAACATCATTTGGTCAAAACGAAGGGTATGTACCATCATTACACCTCTCCCCTCGATTTTTTGATTGTAAAGCTAATCAAAATATAGGTGGTGTAAAGGCGCTAAAGTGATGAACGGGACATCTGCATATATAGCCACAGACATCTGTCAGGGCAAAGGTTACAAAACTAATAGTGATGGAGAACTTTAAATGGGTGCTACCTAGCATGAAGGTGTCAATCTTTTTCTGTAAAAAGGGCCACCTTGTGAGCTAAATCCTCACCTGGGTTAAATCCGTTTATCTCCATTGAAGTCAGTGGACGTATACTGGTTTACATCAGCTGAGCATCTGGCTCAGTATTTTAAAGTATTGGATGCAGTATTTGTGTTTGGTCCCAGGATATTAGACAGGGTGGATGATGTAATGTCTTTTATTGGACCAACTGCTGCTGCTGAGAGAGACAAGCTTTAGCGCTTACAAATGTCTGAAGAAGAGCTCAGTGTAATCTTGAAAGTGTCTGTCTCTCACCAATAAAAACTGGTCCAATAAAAGATATTACTTCACCCACCTTGTCTCTCTATTTTAAATTAGGATATGTGGGCTAAATCTACAAAGTTAGGGCCACAGATGTCCTTCTAAACAATGGTATTTACACTAATGATGATGGGAGGCTTGCAAAAAGGTGGATAGAGAGTTGAATATGACCATTATGTAGTTTCTAAACTATATTGGGGGGAGAGGGTTGGAAATAGCCTGACACGTCCAATACAAATGCTAGTTCTGACTATTTGTGCATCGTTACTCGGTTTTTCACATAGATGCAGTAATCTTGTGCACAAATAAGGCATACAGTTGCACTTCAAAAGATACATAAAATCTGTGATCTGTTATGACAGTTTAAACATTGGTAGAGATGGAATGGAAGGCAAGTCATACCTCACAGAGCAATTGTTTGTCTGCATGCTTCAGAAAGATGGTTCACATTTGGAAAGTTCTCTCTCTAACCCAAAGGAATTAAAAAATAAATGGTGCATGCTGCAAAGTCTGAGGGATGGTCTACACAGTGCTTTATTCCACACTAATTGCAGACTAATGGACATATGTGGATCCTGCTCTCACACCCTAAAAATTTCCTAATACATGTTAATGTAATCCCATTTGAAACAGTACAACATTAACGTGCACCAGGAAACTTTTTAGCATATGCCATCAGAGTCCGCACAAGTCAGTTAGAATTTACACCCCAGCTAGAGTGAGCTAAGGCACCAAATAGACAAGCCCTCAATCTGTGACAAATTAGAACCCTAAACTTATCAAGTAAGTGTTAATACCACCTTTGACACCTGGGGGTTATGTCTCCCTACATCTTACAAACTTGTGTTGGTAACCCGTAAGGGATAACAGTTCAGATTCCATAAGTGTGCTACAAAAACTGCAGAAAAATGTATCCATATACTTCATATCAATATGATGGAATATTAAAAAAAATACCTCTGTCAGTATAGAGGGGGAAAAAAAACCTGGACAAATACAGCAGAAATGTACTTGGCATCATCCCTTGAAAAAGCATGCTTCACTAAAGACCCAAATGGGGAAATAGTCTGTTAATCACTGTTGAATGTGTGATGGAGCTTTCCCCATCTCAAATATTACAAGTTTCTTCTACATTCTGGTACGTGTGAGTGCATGGTTAAGCATGGTGAGAGCTGCAGGGATTCTGAATAGTCCTAACTATTCAGAATCTATAGTGCAACATCATTGTGCTCTCAGCTCACTATTCTGGCTTGTTTTGTTAGAATTATAGTGTTGGACAAAGGAATCATGAGCCTATGTGCTGATGAAATAAATGTTTGTCATAAATCTACAGTGAGATAGAAGGCACTATCTAGACATAATATTGTTAGCTGTAGTTCCATACAGCTATATATCTGGATTATTACAAGGATATTTATCTTTATTATTTTGCAGCTTGATTACAATTACAGGGGTAAATCCTGTGCTGCTGGTCCACAGAGAGAAAAAAGGTTGCTGTGCACAAATACAGATTTTTGTGGAAGTGTACAACAGAATGTATGGGCTATTGGCATGCAGATGGAATCATGTCATGGCTCTCAAGATGGTGTTGGCAGACATGTCTGTTTAATGAGCTAGATTGTGTTAGATGACCACAAGTGGTTTGAGAGTTAAGGGCTGTAGCTGGTCGAAAAATGGGCAAGTCTGTATTCTGCTGTCCTTCAAATGCAAGCCAGCATAATAGCAGCAAACACACAGATCCTGTGGAAAAGAGCAGCAAATTCTGCAGTATTTCATTATGTAGCACCCTGTCCAATGATGGCAGGATTTAGATCTTCTATACCATCTACACAGTGTAGCATATCTGGGCACTGAACTGCTATTGCATTGATGTCCATAGTGCGCTACCATTTAGATGTACAGGGCCAAGCTCAGCAAACAATGAGGCATATGCAGAACTTTAGGCACATACATCTATCCCTGTTCAGGAAAGCACTCAAGCATGAGCTTAACTTTTCACAGAGGACTACAGGACTAGTGCCATTGAAGTCCAATGGAACTAGTGTTTACATTGAGGTCACTGCCAGGGTTTGACCCATTGAATACAAATAAATTGTTCAGTAATACAGCTGGGGGCACTATGGTGGATTTGACTTAATCCATTGACCATTCAAGATGGTATCTATTGATTTGCTTGGTTATCATTTACAACTCTCATTTTGTAAGGACCTTGACAGAAAGGAAATTCTATTTTATGATGTCAGATTGGGGAAATAATGTCACAATATTTAGACAATAGACTCAGGGCAAGGCTCTGGGTCTATTCTCTGTTTCTAACCATGTAGCAAGCATCATGTAATACTGTGTGTTTTAAAAAAAACAGAATTAAAATTGAAGGATACTGATTTAAATATACATAGCTTGATTTATGTTCTCCTCCTCTGGAAAATGTGTGGAAAAATATAACTTATTATTTTGGTAAAGTGATACTTAGAGACAAGGAATGGCTTGGAGTTAATTGAACTTCTGCTTTGAAACCACATATCTGCAAAATAAGAAACCTCAAAAAATCTCTAATCAATTTTTCTGTAACTAGGGTATAGTTAGTCTAAACATTACCTTTTTCTAACACATGGAGCTGCAATTTTTCATCGTGCTGACAATAAACCAGATCACTTTTGGTGTTGTAATTCATGTGACAATTTCTTTTTAATACTCCTGAAGCTGCAACTTCACTGCCACCCCCTCCATTGCAGAGCACAGCAGCTGATATGAGGCATAAGATCATGGAGAAACTAGGTACAGTCAATCCTCGAGACCAATTACCAAGGCTCAGTGGAGAAGTACCATTAGATAGTATGTTAGAAGATGCCAATAGGGCCCTCATGACAATCCCTACTACCACCATAACTCAAACCAATGAACTGGTATACGCTACAGCCTCTGTAATCCTGGAGATGCTTGGCTGTACGATCAAGAAGAACAACAGTATATACCCACCCTGGAAAATGAGGTTGGAGGACAAGACTAAGGCGACTCGGAGAGAAGTTAGTCAGCTGGTGGAACTACAGAAGGGTGTAGAGATTAAGGATAAGACTCGACTACTGAAAAAATACAAGGGCCTGACTCCATCTGAAGCCCTAGAGATTGCTAAACAAAGGCTCACAGCACTGGCTACCAGGCTAAGGAGATACACTAGAGAAGCAGAGGCCAAAAAAATAAATGCCCTGTTCTCTAAAGAACCATCTAAGGTGTACTCCCAATTACAGTGTAACAACACAATAACAGCAGAGCCACCAGCAGCAGAAACTGAACAGTACTGGAAGAACATATGGGAGAAAGAGAAGACTCATAACACCAGTGCAAAGTGCCTGCAGGACCTGAGAACAGAGCACAGCAATCTCCCAGAACAGAAACCAGTTACCATCACAGTAGAAGACATCCAGCAGCGGGTCAAGAACATGAAGAGCTGGACAGCACCTGGACCAGACATGATCCACACCTACTGGCTAAAGAAACTAACAGCAGTGCATGAACGCCTAGCAGCACAGATGAACCAGCTGCTGGCAGCAGGCTCCCACCCAAACTGGCTAACACAAGGAAGGACAGTGCTGATCATGAAAGACCCCTGCAAGGGAATAGAACCATCCAACTACCGGCCAATAACCTGCCTCCCCACAACATGGAAAATCCTATCAGGTATCATAGCTGCCAAACTACAGGACCATATGGGCCAGTACATGAGCACAGCTCAGAAGGGCATTGGGAACAACACCAGAGGCTCAAAACACCAGTTGCTCATAGATAGAGCAGTCACCCAAGACTCAAGGTCTAGACAGACCAATCTGAGCACAACCTGGATTGACTACAGGAAAGCCTACGACTCAGTGCCGCACCCGTGGATCTGTGAATGTCTGCTGCTATACAAAGTCAATAGGATACTAAGGACCTTCCTCAAGAACTCAATGGGACTATGGAAGACGACACTGGAAATCAACTCAAGGCAGCTCGCACAAGTGGCCATCAAGGGCGGCATATACCAAGGTGATGCACTGTCTCCACTGCTGTTCTGCATAGGCTTAAACCCCCTCAGCCAGATAATTACAAGGACTGGATATGGGTATGGGTTTAGGAGTGGAACTACCATCAGCCACCTCCTCTACATGGATGACATCAAGCTGTATGCTAAGAATGAACGAGACATCGACTCGCTAATCCACCTGACGCGGATTTACAGTGAGGATATTGAGATGTCATTCGGACTGGAGAAGTGTGGCCGGATGGCAGTGAAGAGAGGGAAGGTAGTCAAGACTGATGGGGTGGAACTACCAGCGGGCCACATAGCAGACATACAGACCAGCTACAAGTACCTTGGCGTCCCACAGTCACGTGGAAACCACGATGAGGAGGCAAGGAAGACAGCAACATCCAAGTATCATCAAAGGATAAGACAGGTCCTGAAGAGCCAGCTCAGTGGGAAAAACCAGATGCATGCCATTAACAGATACACCCTGCCGGTTATCAGATGCCCTGCTGGTATAGTGATCTGGCCAAAGGAGGACATGGAGGCTGCTGATGTGAAGACCCGGAAGCTCCTCACAATGCACGGAGGTTTCCACCCCAAGTCCAACACCCAGAGACTGTATACCAGCCGGAAAGAAGGCGGGCAGGGCTTGGTGAGCATCAAAGCCACTGTCCTGGACGAAACCCGAAGCATCCAGGGGTACATCAGTAAGATGGCCCCCAAAGATGAGCTGCTGAGAGAATGCCTGAGGCAGCAGCAGACATGGGAGGAAGACCAAGCAGAAGAAGTGCCATGGCAAGACAAGATCCTGCATGGGATGTACCATCGACAGATAGCTGAGGTGGCTGACATTGGGAAATCCTACCAGTGGCTGGAAAGGGCTGGACTAAAAGACAGCACTGAGGCACTGATCATAGCAGCACAGGAACAGGCACTGAGCACCAGATCCATTGAAGCAGGGATCTACCATATTAGAGATGACCCAAGGTGCAGACTGTGCAGAGAGGCCTCAGAGACAGTCCAACACATAGTGGCAGGATGTAAGATGCAGGCAGGAATAGCATACACTGAACGGCACAACCAAGTGGCTGGCATTGTGTACAGGAACATCTGCACAGCGTATGGGCTAGATCCTCCCAAGACCAGATGGGATAGTCCACAGAAGGTTGTGGAGAATAGCAGGGCTAAGATTCTGTGGGACTTCCAGATCCAGACGGACAAGCAGGTACTGGCCAATCAACCAGACATCGTGGTAATAGATAAGGACCAGAAGACAGCGATGGTGATAGATATAGCAGTGCCAAGTGACAGCAATATCAGGAAGAAGGAGTATGAGAAGCTGCAGAAGTACCAGGGCCTGAAAGAGGAACTAGAGAGGATGTGGAAAGTGAAGGCCAAAGTGGTCCCAGTGGTGGTAGGAGCACTTGGGGCTGTGACTCCTAAGCTGGGTGAGTGGCTCCAATAGATCCCAGGAACAACATCAGAGCTCTCTGTCCAGAAGAGTGCAGTGCTAGGAACAGCTAAGATACTGCGCAGAACCCTCAAACTCCCAGGCCTCTGGTAGAGGACCCGAGTTTGAGGAAGACACATACACCCATAGGGGTGAGAGGGGGGAAAAATAGTGTGTGTGTGTGTGTGTGTGTGTGTGTAACACACACACACACCATTTTGAACATATCACCTTAGAGTGTTCTCCTGACACATACACTTAACTGTTTTTAAATTCAGTGAGAGATATAGATGCATCCCCTATGCATTCAATTCATTTATGCACAGGTATATTTTACAATATATACTTTTTTGGTCACTCAGCATTCCTTTGAGAGGTTCTGTAAAAATAAATAAATAAAAGTGGAGTTTTAATAGATCAGAACTAACTGTTGTGGTCCTTTACACATTTATTCTATGGGAATTAATTTAAATGGATTTTGCTATGGGTTTTTTTTTCCAGCTAAGTCATTGCTTTATAAAAAAAATTCTTTACAGTTTTTAGATTCTGCAGCCTTCTGCAGTAAGAATCATGATACAACTGGTTAATAGGCTAAACATTTAGACATTTTGATTGGATTCGTATAAGTTTAGCGAGAGAGCCCAACTAGGTTTATATATACGTGCTGCGAGTAATGGTATGATGTAGGAGTCCACTCAACTAGACCTAACAGGCTGTAAGCAATGGTGCCATGTGGGTGTCCTCTGAACCAAATACCTTATAATCGCCACTCTAATTGCAATATTTGTCATACCATTAACGTGCTTTGTGGTTTTGTTCTGAGTTTGAATGGAAAAACAAGCAAATAAATAGCCAGATAAAAGTGTAAACTCAGAAGATTGCTTACTCTTTATGCTCCTATAATGCCCTCCTATGCCTGATTTCCCTGTTTTCCCTCCCTTCTACCAACTCTTATATTTTTCCTAATATTCCACATTTAAATCCATTTCAAAATCAAAATTCATTGTTTCCCTCATAGATTTTAAGCCAAGAAGGGATCATATTAATCATCTAGTCTGACTTTCTACAAAACACAGATCACAATATTTCACCCACTAATTCATCCTTTTAATTTATTCACTTTATTCTGTAATGTTTAATGAATGTTTATGCAAGTTTATGATTGTGATTGGCTTTGAATTGCTGGTCTAGCATTCTAGGTAACTTGTCAGAAGGCGCACGGGCAACATTATAAACACAAATTCTGGGTGAGTGATTAGTACTTTCTGAAAATCAAGCCTTTTCAAGGAATCTGAAATTCGGCAATTAAAAACTGAGGCTTCCAAAATCACTAGTCATTTTCTGAAAATGTAAGCCAATGGCACCACTTCTGATCTAGGGTGCTACTCAAGATAAATAAGGCTGTCCATAAAATAAGTCTGCCTTTTATCCTTTTAAATGTATTTTTTAAAAAATTATAAACTTTATAGAATCTATAAAAATGCTTTGTTTTCAATAGGAAGCTTCTAAAAACAAATGACTGTTTTCTCATATATTCCGCATGTCCTATATTTGAGCATCATCTTCTCATAAAATTACTAAGGATTGTTTCTGTTTGTTCTAAATATTCATGGGGTTTCTTGTTTTGTTTTTATTTTTTTAATCGGAAAGAAGACCCAGTGGCAAAGGCAAACCTCTGTTGCAGAGTCACTCTTATAGGTGGCTTCCAGGCCAAAAATCTTATTATAACGAGTAAATATGACAGCACAAGAGGGATATGCATTATTTAATGATGATTCACCTCATTTTAATGACTTTTTATGAAGAAAATGACTTCCAATTAAAAACCACTTTGATTTGATAAATATTGGTATGGCATATTTTGGAGACGGAAATGTGCTACCACTCAAAAAAATATGCCCTGCATGTAGGGGACACTTTCTGCAGTGCATATTGGGCTAGACTGAGATTTGGACTGTGTGCATCCTCTTGAAACTAAGAGGGACAAACCTTCTACCCCTTTTACCTCAACACATTTACCTGGATCTTGGATACAGCTGTGTAATGGTAAGTAATGCTGTTCTCCAACTTACACCTTGCTTGGATCAAGAGGATGGATGATAGGTGGGAAAAAAAATTCACTGCTCCATAATAACTGGTTGGAGTACCTGAGTCAGTGTGTGGTGAGCCATAGTTCACTGCTGGTATAGTCAAGCAGTAGATTACTTTCCATCAGGAACAAGGAAGATGCAAAGGAAGGCTTTGAGACTCCAAGGGTGTCTTTGAGGGCTTGACTACTTGGCGTGGTATAGTTTGTGCTAATTCACACACCGCAAACCATTCAACTGGGCTGACTCCCTATTTGCTGAAAATTCTGTACTCTGCTCTCAAAGTGGAGTAAATTCACTTTGAATTGAGTTATTGTGGATTATTGTTCATGCACATGCAATGCTTCTGCATATTACTTTGGCAGACCTCCCACTACTCTGGTGGTGCCCATTTGTCCTGTCCACTCAATGAGAAGCTGAACAGGATTTTTGGTGGCATGGTACGACAGAATCCAACACCCTTGTGGACAGTGCTTCCCCTGTTGCCACCAAGCAGACTGTGTTATCCAAGGATGATCATGATTCACTGGAGGAGTAGGACAGAAAAGAGATCTCTTCAGAACTCACAACCCTGAAGGCAGTCATGTAAGAAGCCAATTTGATTTCAGCCCCAAACCCAGACTGAGACACCAGAAGAATATCTTCTCAAGGGACCCTAAGCATGAGAGTATCTTTATAATTTTATTATGCTTTACAGGTATGTTAATTTCTGTCTCAGGTGCCCAGTGTCTACTGCTATTTTGGGAGGATGTGAGCCTTTCCAAGTCTCCCGTCCCTACCTCTCTCTCACTCACCAAGTGCTCTCAGTCTTTTTTCCAACCTTCTGGATATGTTTTTAAAATGGCAGCCAGACTGAGTAATCTGCTTCTATCTTGAGCTGATACTCAGACCACTGATTGTTTACAAACCTACGCCACTTAGGGCACCTATGCATCTATTTATTTCCTTTTCCCTCTCTGCATCTCTCATGCCCACTGAACACTGTCCACCTCTGTCCCATTTTCATGCTCAAAATGCCAACCACATGGTACAGCCTCAATCTCCCGCCCCCTGATGCAGCAGACTCATATAACAAAACTATGTAGTTATGCAAAATTAATAAGTTTACTGAGAGAGTTGTTACTGGAAAAGAAAAGTTGTGGCTTGTTTTCACATTTTACCTGAGCTATATATAGGCATAGGCATGGCATGCCCATGCAGATAATCAGGCTAATGCTCCCAGCTGAGGTATTATATACCCTGTAATAGTGTTGTAAGCAGGGTTTCATACAGGAAAAGGAGATTAGGTTCAGGATTGCAAACTGCACATCCCTAAATTACTCGGCTTATACATATCAACTACCATTTCATCATTATTGCAGTCAAGTAGACAAAGGTGGCATAATGCCTTTTCATAGGCTTACATATTTTACAGAAAAAGACTGGGACACATTAAGGCTTCAAACAATCAGTGCAGACTCATTCTATTTTTCTCATCACTTTGTGCATATCTGCAGGGTAGTTAAAGCAGAATCTAAGGCTCAGAGATTGCTCAATTTTAGTACGGACACTGAGGGTATGTCTACACTATGGGATTATTCCAATTTTACAGAAACTGTTTTTTTTAAAACAGATTGTATAAAGTTGAGTGCGCGTAGCCACACTAAGCACATTGATTCAGCGGTGTGCATCCATGTACCGAGGCTAGCATCTATTTTTGGAGCATTGCACTATGGGTAGCTATCCCATAGTTCCCACAGTCTCCCCATACCTGTTGGAATTCTGTGTTGAGATCCCAATGCATGATGGTGCAAAAACAGTGTCATGGGTGATTCTGGGTAAATGTTGTCACTCAATCCTTCCTCCGTGAAAGCAACGGCAGACAATCATTTAGCGCCCTTTTTCCCTGGATTGCTCTGGCAGACGCCATAGCTTGGCAACCATGGAGCCTGTTTAGCCTTTTGTCACTGTCACTGTATGTGTACTGGATGCTGCTGACAGACGTGGTACTGCAGTGCTACACAGCAGTATTCATTTGCCTTTGCAAGGTAGCAGAGACAGTTGCCAGTCCTTTTGTACCATCTACTGCTTTGGAAATTGGCGATGACGGTGACCAGTCCTTTTGTACCATCTGCTGCTGTTGTGGGTGCTCCTGGCTGGCCTCGCTGAGGTCAGCAAGGGGCGCATGGACAAAAATGGGAATGACTCCCCAGGTCATTCCCTTCTTTATGTTTTGTCTAAAAATAGAATCAGTCCTGCCTAGAATATGGGGCAAGTCTACTAGATAACCAGAGAGCACAGCCGCTCCGGGTCAAAGCCCCAGATATCCCGCAGAAATGATGAGCTGCACATCATTCTAGGGGGTGCCCCTGCAGCAACACCACCCATTGCTTCCCTCCTCCCACACCCCTCCTGGGATACCATGGCAGTGTCCCCCCATTTGTGTGATGAAGTAATAAAGAATGCAGGAATAAGAAACACTGACTTTTTAGTGAGATAAAATGAGGGGGAGGCAGCCTCCCACTGCTATGTTATTCCAGGCAGGACAGAATCTCCATTACTCATTAAAGGGTCAGTGGGAGAGGAATGCCGCCTCCCCCAGCTTTGATCGTTCAGGCAGTACAGAATCTTCATTAGACATGAATGGGCGGGGAGAGGAGCTCAGCCTCCAGCTGCTATGATGAGGACGGTTACCAAGCCTTTTGCACTGTCTGCCTCTCCAGGAGACAAGGCTTAACGAAGGCAATGACCGCGAGTCATTCCCATTTTTGCCCAGACACCCCGGCCGACCTCACCAAGGCCAGCCAGGAGCACTCACGGGATTCTGATGACGGTTTGAAGCCTTTTGTACCATCTGCCATCAGAAAAGGAAGGGGAGGGGATGCTACTGTTCAGCACCACAGCACTGCGTCTATGAGCAGCATGCAGTAGACATACGGTGACATTAAAAAAGGCGAGAAACGATTTTTTCCCCTTTTCTTTCACAGGAGGGGGAAGGGGGGTAAATTGACGACACATACCCTGAACCACCCGGAACAATGTTTTTGACCCTTCAGGCATTGGGAGCTCAGCCAAGAATGCAAATGCTTTTCGGAGACTGCAGGGACTGTGGGATAGCTGGAGTCCTCAGCTCCCCTCCCTCCCTCCATGAGCGTCCATTTGATTCTTTGGCTTTCCATCACGCCTGGGCAAACAGGAAATGAAATTCAAAAGTTTGTGGGGCTTTTCCTGTCTACCTGGCCAGTGCATTCGAGTTCAGATTGCCGTCCAGAGCAGTCACAATGGTGCACTGTGGGATAGCGCCCGGTTGTCAATACCGTCGAATTGCGGCCACACTAACCCTAATCTGACATGGCAATACCGATTTCAGCGCTACTCCCCTTGTCAGGGAGGAGTACAGATATCGGTATTAAGAGCCTTTTACATCAAAATGAAGGGCTTCATTGTGTGGATGGGTGCAGGGTTAATTCAGTTTAACACTGCTAAATTTGGTATAAACGTGTAGTGTAGACCAGGCCTGAGTGGCACAGGTCTACTCCTGCAGCACTTCTGAAGGGGAGGGAGATCACCTTGATGAATAACATATATTGCTGCTCTGGCTTTTGCCCTTTTAAATAAGCCCCTTCTCTATGTTGTAGTCACCCACCTCAGTGTAATGTAATCAAGCACTAGTATAGCCTAAAGGGGATGCTGAGAGGATTACTATTCAGCCTAAACCACCAGGTAACTATCTAACTCCCCCCTCAGCCCACCACTACACTCCATTTGAGAACAGCCTGTACTCATACAAGCACCGGGAAGGCACAGCATAAACTGCAACCCCACACTAAGAACACAGTACCCCACAGCATCCCAATCTAGCCTCTATGCACACACAATTTACTATCTACCAAGACTAGAATGATTCTCAAGCGATGGAGTTCCGAAATAAAGGATTAAAAATGTGGTCATTGCTTCTGTGGACACAGTTCTAATATGAACAATAATTGCTTGGTTTTTTTTCTCTGCTCCCCCAGTCACTGCATCTGTACTGGTGAGACCCTCAAGGAGGGGGCTTTCATCAAAGTCAGAATGGCTGGAGAAATGGAGATCCAAAGAAGAGCTGTTTCAGGCCCTGCTTAGAGACTCTCAGAAAAAATGGCAAACTACTAAGTGGAGAAGAGTGGTTTTGAAGTCTGAGTGGTCAGGAGGAAGACAGGCAAGTATGCAGAGACAGCATGGAACTGCCCCAGGATTGCATTGGCATGACCAAAGACACTATGGAGAAAGACAGGAACCTGCAAAAGCAGCTCTTGGAGGCAACGAACAGGTAGAACACTGCTGGAGTGCAGGCTGCTGTTGGACCAGTAGACAATACAGCACCCTCAGCCAGGATCCAGCCATATTCATTAGCCCCTGGATAATGCAGGAAACTGAGAACATCAACAGATGTTCCCCATAGTAACCCCACAGTTTTTCTCCCAGATGCATTTCCCTCTGCATCCCTGGCACAAGGCATTGAGAACAATAGCATTTGGTAGCTGAGCATATCTGAACCCTCCAATGCACCTGGCAACCTTGACCCTGACACTTAACTGCAGGACAAAAAATAGAGGCAAGATCTACACCTGCCTGCTCATTGTGTGCTGCGTCCTCCATTTTAATATATGTGGATATCTCATTTCTTCACTTTAAAGCTGTTCCATGTTTTAATCACTCTGAGAAAAGTTTGTAATATTTTCTAAGGGATTTTCTTGTATAATTTGTGTAATAAAATTAGTCAAAAAGCATCTGCAATGCATGGTAAACACAACGCCCACCAATTTTCCACTTAACAGCAGTGTCATAGATTTTTACAGAGTCATAAAAGCATACACAACATAACATACAGAGTACTGCAACATGCTATTCTAACACCCATGACATTAACTCCAGTGCTCAAAAACCAATCTGCTCCATGGGATAGCAGCTGTGTGTACAGCTGTACATTTTCAGGCACCAGCCTCAAAGTAAGAAGAAAACCATGCCTGACAGTATTGCCCCAGCAGTTTACACATTGCAGTGGACGCTTTGACTGTTCACACTGCTGAGCAAGTCTCTGCATTTCAGCCCCTGACTTTCTCCTTTACTGGGCTTCCCCAAGCTGTGAGGGAAATGATGATACATTATAGGTGAGAACCTAACCCTTTTTCTTTTATTATTATGTACCTTTGGTTGAATTTGTTTTGAAGAAGCTGGGTAGAGACCCGTCAAGTTAATAATATTGGAAAATAGGGGGCTGCAGCCCAGAGGTCTGATCTAAGATTGATTGAACAACTGTTTCCACCCTTGAGAACGATAGCAAAATTTGTCACCCAAACGGCACATTCGAGAGGGACTGCAACGGATCTAAGGTGCAGCGCTCTCTGTAATTGTGACACGGAAAATATTATGTAGTTACTGACATATTTACATCTTTAAACTCACAAGAAAGTCAGGAAATGTGAAAGTTAAGGTCAATGCTTATAACTTGAGTGACTAAAGTGAGACAATTAGATTCATGCTCAGTCCGCACAATTGACCGTTAACTTCAATGGGAGCTGAAGATGTTCAGGACCTCTGAAATCAGGTGATTTATTTAAGTGCCTCACTTCAGGCACACAAATTTTGAAAAAAATCAAGTTCCAACAGCAAACTGGCTGCATTGTATAGCCTATCTTTTATTTATATATTTTACAACGTAATGTAGGGGCCAGAAAAATAGGAATTGAAGAGATGACAGCAGAATCTCAATTATCCAAAGGTCTTGTGGGACATCCAGACTCTTCAAATAAACAGAGCTTTGGATGCTCAGGGAAGCCAGCTCAGCAAACTTTGAAGTCTGCGCTTCAGCTCTTCTGGTCCTGAATACAGATTTCAATACTTTGCTGAGCCAGCTTCCCAGATTATAAACAGCTTGACAGGAGAGGTTCCCCTTTAAATATAAGTTCCATTCCCCAATGGAGATGGAAGGATATTTGAGTGGTGAACCAGCTTTACAAAAGTTATCCAGTTCAACAGGATTTCAAGGATGGCTGCATGTGAAAGAATTAAACATGCTTTTAAAAAGAAACCTCTATTTTGTTCAAGCAAGAGATGCAAAAGCCCAGCTAGCACCTCACATTTGGGTAGTTTGCTTTACTTCACTAACCCTACTCTGCCTTAGAGTTATCTTGTCTGGGGATTCTTCTGACAAAGGGGACTCTTCAGTGGCTCCTGCACCCACACTTCCATTACAGCTGATTTAGCCAGTGGATTGGCCAGGGCTCCCTTACAGCCCTGTGATAGCCAGAATAGCCCTTTCCGCCATGGGCAACTAATGCAAATTGGCACAACCCTTAAAAATACAATTATATCCAGTGTTTTTTGATTTTTCATTATTAGATTTGCTATTTTGGGAGGGAGGAAATTGAGGAATTTGTGTGTATATTTAAAATTTATTTCAACATAGATTTAGCATAACAAATTGTGTATCAAATAAAAACACAGAGTCCAAATGAATCAAAATACGATTTAGTTTGGTTTTCATCAGAACCATAAATCTGATCTTCTGGTTATACCAGAAGACAGGACATCTACTGGGCCATATTTTGCTCTCAGTTCTACTAGTATAAATAAAGAGTAGCTCCACTGACAGGAGTTATTCTCTGTATATTCCTGTGCAGTTGAGAACAAAATTTGGCTTAGTTAATGTCCATTCCTTAGTTTGCATTGGGATTTCTATCAATGCTATATCTTTTTCTATAACTATATTACATAGATATGTAGAGAGAGGCCATGGTGGTTATTTATAGTGGAGAACTGTACAATGAAAAAAATGACCCATGCTAAAAGCCAGGGGCATCTGAATCTTTTTTGCTATCAGTGCAGTTTGAAATATAGGATTGAAATTACATCTTTATCCACGGTGTCCACCATTCACAGCCATATACTTTATCTTCCCTCCTGTCTTTGTGGTGAAGATTAATATAAAAGATTGCATGGACTTTAAGGAATTAGAAATAGTTATATTTTTGAAGTAACGTGTTTCAAAAATTATGCCCTGATTTTATTTGTTAGATCCTGAGTTCACTGAAAGAGTTGGAGCAAACATATCAGAAAAATACAAATATATACAATCTTTCCTTTTTCTAAAGCAAAAAATTAAAGATTTTTGCTTACACGCTAGGGATCTTTAGGAGGCAAAAAGGGAGGATGATATTGTGATAAAGGAACTGGACTGGGATGCATGAGGCTTGACTCCAGTTCTCAGCAGTGGTTCAGACTTCTTGGATGAGTAATTTTACACTTTCTGTGCTCAGTTCCCATTCTGAAAAATGAAGATGCTGGCTACCCCTTTCTTACAATCATAGGACTGGAAGGGACCTCGAAACATCTTCTAGTCCAGTCTCCTGCACTCAAGGCAGGACTAAATACTATATAGACCATCCCTGACAGGTGTTTGTCTAGCCTGCTTTTTAAAAATTTCCAGTGATGCAGACTCCGTAACCTCCCTAGGCAATTTATTCCAGTGCTTAACTACCCTGACAGCTAGGAAGTTTTTCCTAATGTCCAATCTAAACTGTCCTTGCTGCAATTTAAGCCCGTTGCTACTTCTCCTATCCTCAGAGATCAAGGAGAAAAAAATTCTCCCTATTCCTTGTAACAACCTTTCATGTACATAAGAACTGCCAAAGGTCCATCTAGCCCAGTATCCTGTCTTCCGACAGTGGCCAATGCCACGTGCTCCAGATAGAATGAACAGAACAGGTAATCACTGAGTGATCCATTCCCTATCGCTCATTCCCAGCTTCTGGAAAACAGAGGCTAGGGACACCTTCCCTGCCCATCCTGGCTAACAGCCATTGAGGGACCTATCCTCTATGAATTTATCTTGTTCTTTTTTGAACTCTGTTAATAGTCTTGGCCTTCACAACATCCTCTGGCAAAGAGTTCCATAGATGTATTGTTTGAAGAAATACTTCTTTTTTTGTTTGTTTTAAACCTGCTGCCTATTACTTTCATTTGGTGACCCCTAGTTCTTGTGTTATGAGAAGGAGTAAATAATATTTCATTATTGACTTTCTCCAGTCATAATTTTATAGACCTCAATCATATCCCCTCTTAATCATCTCTTTTCCAAGCTGAAAAGTCCCAGTCTTATTAATATCTCCTCATATAGAAGCCGTTCCATACCCTAATCATTTTTGTTTCCCTTTTCTGAACCTTTTCCAAACCCAGTATATCTTTTCTGCGATGGGGCAACCACATCTGCACACGGTATTCAAGATGTGGGCATACCATGGATTTATATAGAGGCAATATGATATTTTCTGTTTTATTGTCTATCCCATTTTTAAAGATTCCCAACATTCCGTTTGCTTTTTTGACTGCTGCTGCACATTGAGTGGATGTTTTCAGAGAACTATCCACAATGACTCCAAGATCTTTCTTGAGTGGTAACAGCTAATTTAGACCCCATCATTTTATATGTATAGTTGGGATTATGGTTTTGAATGTAAATTACTTTACATTTATCAACACTGAATTTCATCTGCCATTTTGTTGCCCAGTCTCCTAGTTTTGCGAGATCCTTTTATAGCTCTTCACAGTCTGCCTGAGACTTAACTATCTCGAGTAGTTTTGTATCATCTCCAAGTTTTGCCACCTCACCGTTTTACCACTTTTTCCAGATCATTTATGAATATGTTGAATAGGACTGGCCCAGTACAGACCATATCTACCTCTCTCCATTCTGAAAACTTATTCCTACCCTTTGTTTCCTATCTTTTAACCAGTAACCAACCCATGAGAGGACCTTCCCTCTCATCCCATGACAGCTTACTTTGCTTGAGAACCTTTGGTGAGGGACCTTATCAAAGGCTTTCTGAAAATCTAAGTATACTATATCCACTGGATCCCCCTTGTTGACTCCCTCAAAGATTTCTAGTAGATTGGTGAGGCATGGTTTCCTTTTACAAAAACAATTTCCACTCTTCCCCAACAAATTATGTTCATCTATGTGTCTGACAATTTTGTTCTTGAAAACTGTTATCATGTTCCCCCTCAGTCTTCTCTCCAGACTAAATAAACCCACATTTTTCAATCTTTTCTCATTGATAACATTTTCTAGACTTTTATCATTTTTGTTGCTCTTCTCTGGATTTTATCCAATTTGTCCACATCTTTCCTGAAATGTGGCACCCAGAACTGGACACAATACTCCAGTTGAGAATAATTACTTCTTGTCTTGGTTACATTACTCCAGCTAATACACCCGAGAATGATGATAGCTTTTTTTGCAACAATGTTACACTGTTGACTTATATTTAGCTTTTGATCCACTATGACCCCTAGATCCCTTTTCACAGTGCTCCTTTCTAGGCATTCATTTCTGATTTTGTATCTGTGCAACTGATTTTTTTCCTGCCTAAGTGTAGTATTTGTATTTATCCTTATTGTCTACCTTGTCTGAACAAGGTAATCAAAGTGTCACAGCTAAATACAAGATGGAACAGATTGTTAAGCATAAGGAGTATATGCATGTTGCAAGAAACTAATCAAAATGAAGTGGAAAATTAACATCTCCGCAGTCAAAGGATAAAAGAGAGTGAGAGTAGACGTAGAGCGCTTTGAGTTAAACCAGCCTTCGTAGAGCACAGTAGGGAAAGCGCTGCAATCTGTCCAGACTGACACCTGCAAGTGCACTGGCATGGCCACATTAACAGTTCTTGCAATGGCCACAGGGAAGAGTGCATTGTGATAGCTATCCCAGCATGCAACTGGCTGCAACGTGGTTTTCAAATGAGGGGAGGGGTAGATTGTGACAGGGAGTGTGTTGTGTGTATGGGGGGGGGAGAGAGTGGGGTTTGGGGGGATCTGAGAGCATGTCAGCATGCTGTCTTGTAAGTTCAGACAGCAGCAGACCCCCCTCCTCCCCGGCTCTCTCTCTCACACACAGCATTCCACAGTAATGCTTGCTTTGTCTCAGAGCAGATAAGCATGCCGGATGTCAGAAACGGAGCTTTCAAAAGGCATATCGGCATGCCTGCAGTGATTCCAAAACAATGACAAGAGTGATCAATTGACTTAAAGGGATTACAGGACATTTCCAGAGGCTGATCAGAGTGCAGTAATGCAACACCTCATTCACATGACCTGGGTGTTTCAGCCAAGGTGCACCAAGCTTTAATCTTCTCCCCGAAGTGGAGTACCAGGAGCATTCTAGCCCTGAAGTCAGCGTGCTCTACATGCCTTGCCAGTGTGGACAGGTAGTGAGTTATGGGACCTGGGGCTGCTTTAATGCTCTCTAACTCGCAAGTGTAGCCAAGCCCGGAGTGGGTTTCAGATTGTTTTAATGAGACATGATGATCAGTCTCTAATGAGTTCATAATTTTTGTTGTTTAACCAAGTTATAAATTTAAGTTCCGAGGCTCATCTTTTGAAAGTATTGTGCAAATTTCCTGTGAGGATGAGGACTGAGAGGCTGTATGTGGAGCAATGGTTTTGTGAAAAGCATTTGCCCAGAGGTGATAGGGTGTTTTTGTCTTATCATTTTTCTGTGTGAGTTTGGGAGCATAGCCATTATCCAGTTTCACCCACTGTCATAAACAGATAGTTAAGGTTTAATGCCTCTTTTACTTGTAAAGGGTTAAGAGGTTCACCTAGCCTAGCTAACACCAAACCAGAGAACCAATGCAGGAACAAGATGTTTCAAAAGGAAGAAGGGAAGTTTCCTTTGTTTAGTCAGTTTTCAGTTTCAGTCGGAGTGAAAAAGATCAAGGAACCAGCCTCTTATCAGAGTAGTAAGTTTTAGAAAGGAATAAATAGGTTTATGTTTATTTTCTTTTGTGACTTGTCTTGGTGCCATTAAGGGAATTATCAAATTGGGTATTCTTGTGTGTATTAAGATTTTTGCCCGGGGAACATCCTGTGTTTCAATCTACTGTCTGTGAGATAAGTTGATATGCTGTTCCCCAGAGGTTCTTTTTTCTTTTCTTTCTTTTACCTTTCTTTTCTCTAATTCAACGCCTTCTTTTAAGAACGTCTTTGATTTTTTCCCTGTTGTTTTTAGATCCAAAGGAATTGGATCTGGACTCACCAGGGAATTGGTGGAGGAGTATCTCAAGGCTACCCAGGGTGGGAAAGATTTTGGGGAGAAAAGGGAGTGATCCAGGTACTCACAAATTCTGGATGGTGGCAGCGAGACCAGATCTAAGATGGTAATTAAGCTTAGAAGTGTCCATGCAGATCCCCACATCTGTACCCTAAAGTTCAGAGTCAGAGTGAGATCTATGACACCCATATAAATGTTCTTGGGGCATTTGATGCACTGTATGAGGTACACAACATGGGAGAGGCATCCATTGGACCCAGGGACCTTGAAAGGTGTGTTGAGCAGCATTGATAATTGATGCTGTGGAGATATGGCTGTAACTTTTGTATCTGTTGTTCTGGCAGGGTCTGGTGCTGCTTTGAGTTGGTGCATCCTGATCTGTGGGGAGCTGCCTTCTGATAGTGAGGCTGGTGAGGTTTGGTGTTGTGTGAAGGCAGAAGAGGGGGTTCAGAAAAGATTTTTTTTTTTTTTTTTTTTAGGATGTGGTCCCCACTAAGTATGAGTCTGAAGATAACCTGTATGGCTTCCAGTGTGGGGTGATAGGCAACAGCCAGGGGTGCACAGTCAATTTTTTCTTTTTCTCTATTGAAGCAGATTTTCTTGGAGTAATTAGAGTGGTCTTTTCCATGATGTGATTTACTTCTTTAATGGAGTGTCCTTGTTTGGTGAAGGTGGTTTTAAGTCTGTTTAAGGTGTGTATCCTGGACTTACTCCTCAGAGCATATTCTGTGATATCTCTGAGCCTGGCTATAGATAACAAATTTCTTAGTGTGCCTAGGGTAGATCTGTGAATTTCTTGAATATAGTCATCTGTAGGGCTCCATTGCTGAAGATAATCATAGTGTCCAGGAAACTCATGCTGGTGTGAGAGTATTCTAGACAGAGTTTGGATGGATGGAAGTTGCTGAAGTTCATCTGTCTAGAGGCTGAAAATACCTTCTCTGGTATATCATCATTTTCATGTTGCATTTTTTCCAGAAACTTTTCCTTGTGATGGCTTATGAAGAAGTTGGCATATTGGGGAACCAGTCTAGCTGATAAATTTTGATAAATGAAAGTAATGCACATTGGAAAACATAATTCCACCTATATGTACAAAATTATTGGATATAAATTAACTGTTCAAGAAACAGAACTTGGAGTCATCATGGATAATGCTCCAAAACCATCAGCTCAGTATGCCGCAGCATTCACAAAGCTAACAGTGTTAGGAACTATTAGGAAACGGATTACTAATAAAACACAAAATATCATAATGCCACTATATGAATCCATGGTATGCCAACACCTTGAATACTTCATGCAGTTCTGGTCACCTCATTCCATAAAAGATGATGTATTAGAATTGGAAAAGTATGGAGAAGGGAAATAAAAGTGATGTAGGGGTATGGAACAGTTTCTGTGTGAGGAGAGATTAAAAGACTGAGACTGTCCAGTTTGGAAAAGAGATGACTGAGGGGGGATGTGATAGAGGTCTATAAAATCATGAATGGTATGGAGAAAGTGAATAAGAAAATGTTATTTACTCCTTTACATAGTACAAGAACCAAGCATCACCCAATGAAATTAAAAGGTGGTATGTTTAAAACTAACATGAGGAAGTACTTCTTCACATAGCACACAGTCAACCTGTGGAACTCATTGCCAGGGGATGCTGTAAAGGCCAAAAGTATAACTGGGTTCAAAAAATAATTAGATAAGTTCAGGGAAGATGTGTCCATCAATGGCCATTAGCCAAGGTGCTCAGGGACACAACCCCATGCTCTGGATTTCCCTAAATCTCTAACTACTAGAAGCTTGGACTGGACAATAGGGGATGAATCACTTGATAAATTGCCCTGTTCCATTCATTCACTCTGAAACATCTGGTACCAGCCACTGTCAAAAGACAGGATACTGGGCTAGATGGACCATGGATTTGACCCAGTATTGCCGTTTTAATGTTCTTACCCTGGCTGTTCCCATGATTTGAGCAAAATTTTCATTGTTGAATGTAAAGTTGTTATGGGGTCAGGATGAAATGGATGAGTTAAGTGATGTGTTTGAGGTGGATATCTGAGTGTTGTCCATTTTCTTGTAGATATTTGAGGCAGGCAGTGCTGCAGCCATTGAGGAATATTGGTGTATAAGAAGGTGACATCCATGGTATAAAGTATGGTGTTTTGAGGGAGGGTGTTACGGAGTTTCTGGAGAAAGTTGGCTGTGAGCTAGAGAAACTTGCCCTTTGTATGGGAGTGGTTTGAGGATGGTTTCTATGAGTCTTAATATTTCTTCAGTAAGAATGCTGTGGTCAGCTGTGGTGAGTCTGCTGTGTGCCCTTCTTTATGTCTTAGGAGGCATGTAGAAGGTTTCTGGAGTGGGTTCGTGGAGAATGAGGTTGAAAAGGAAACAAACAATAGGGCTGATAGTTGCTTGCTGTAATATTGAATGTTAATGAAGTCATCCCAGTTATCTGGGGCATTACTCTATCTTTAAATCTCTGGGGTGAGGAAGCAGATCTGCAGATTGACTTCAATGAAGCAAATCGATTTACAGTTGCTGAAGATCTGCCCCTGAAGTTTTTAATGGAAACTCTTATAAATGTTGCCGTCCTCTTCCTCCTCAACACAGCTTTTAATATGTATTATTTATATTGCGTATACCAGGAAGGCAATCCCTGCCCCCAAAGACTTTGCAGCTACAGCTCAGTTTTATGAAACAATGCAATAAGTGGCTGAGCTAGACATTTTTGGGTGACGGAAGTTAAGGTGACAGTAAAACATAAGCACTTGTTCATAGTCGGTGCTATAGACATACGAGAAGATTTACACAGGCCAATTAGTTCAAATTAGTTGCTCTGCTCCCTTCAAAACTCAAAGTTCATCACTTTTGTAAATCGTCCCCATGGGCATTAGATGGGTAGCCAATCTTGCAAGAGCACTTCCCCAAACTGCCCCTCAATATTCTTTATGAACTAGCAAGTAATTTTTTAATATAACTTTTGGTGTGAGTAAATTGAGGTTTTATATGTACATTTCCTATCCTATGTCACTGTAGGAGGTTTAAGAACCTATTGGATTTGTAGGACTCTAGAACTACTACTATTTGGGTTTCTTTTTCACACAGTGACATGAATTGGTAAGTGTCTCGCGCGCTGGCATGCTAGCCCACTAAGTCTCTATTGCTTCAATGCCCTTAAATATGAGAATATATATTTGCTCATGCCACAGACAGAGATAAGCTAAAATGCCTGTCAGTTGTGTCAAACAGTCATTGGTGAATGATAGCGATTTCTGTGGCAAAGAAAGCGTTTAGGAATATGTTCCCATGATGGCTATGGGGCAACCAACACTGTGATCTCTCCCCCAGTATCTCCCATGGGCATTCTTTCCATGCAATCAGCCTCTATCTGCACTTAGTCCAGAGTGGACCCCACTTGGTAGACTGGATCACCAGGCTACAACATTACCTATTCCTGCCATCCTGCCATGGTTACGTGGTGATGAATATTTTATACCCCTTTGCCGTGCCTCACATGTGCACCTCTCAAGTGCCAGGTTCTGCTATCTCCATCTCTCTCAGGGTAAGACCCCATGATTCTGCCACTCTTAGACTGAATCACAAGGTGGCAGCTCTTCTGTTTCCAACTGTGTTTACTCAACAGGACCAAATGTAATTGGAATCTGTAAGATGGTCCTCTCTGGAAGGGGCTGTTCCAAGTTACTTTAATCAGGTTACATGCTCCCAAACAAATATATTGTCCATTCACACAAAGGTACACAGCACGCAGAGAAAAGAGTTAACGCCACAAAAGTTTTGCCTGCCTTCCTCTTGCCTAAAGCTTATCACCTCTCTCAAAGCTTACACAAGCCCAGCTGCCCTAGATACATCCTGCAAAGCCCCTACTTCAGCTCCACAGTTCTGCTACATTTTCTGATAGCATCTCCCCTTTGAGCAGTTGGTGGCCACCCACTTCCCCAGGCAGGGATTTTTCAACAGTTCACTATCATTTTGATCTCCAGCCAGTCCTGGAAAGTATGCCTATTAACCTGGCTGGAATCAGGTAGGCAGGCACTTTCCAATTAATAGCCCAACCATTGTTCTCCTAGGGATCCTTTGAAATCTCTCCCCTCGAGGCTTCATTGTTTCATTTCCTACTGTCTGTCCCTAACAGCCCCGTCTAATGTTATTCCATGTAGACAGACAGAATAGTATCAAGAAGGTAAACTGAGGAACACAAAGAATCCTGTGGCACCTTATAGACTAACAGATGTTTTGGAGCATGAGCTTTCGTGGGTGAATACCCACTTCATCAGATGCATTCACCCACAAAGCTCATGCTCCAAAACATCGGTTAGTCTATAAGGTGCCTTTGGGTTATTTGCTGCTTTTACAGATCCAGACTAACACGACTACCCCTCTCATACTTGAGGAACACAAGTTATTAAAAAAAATAGTAGCCATCTCTCCCTTGTTCTCTTCAGTCCCTTTGTGCTATTCCTCCACAGCCAGGTCAGCTGGATGTTTTAAATGGCCAAACCCATAAAAGGCAGGCAGACAGCAAGACAACCTAAGGAATAGGCAGGTTCTCCATATTCACCTGTAGCTGAACTTTCCCCAAACATCCCAGACTCTCTTGTTTAACAAGTGCCGTTTTTGTACACTTGAGATGCACCAAGAGGTGATCAGCTTGGGGAATTTGAATGATGATAAAGATGTCTCTAAACTATAAAGATGAAAGGTCTAGTTTTCCCCCCCAATTAGATTGTAAGAATGATGAGATCATGTGGGCTCTTACTACTTCAAAGGGTCGTTCAAACATAACTTTCAGAAGAGGTGGCATAAAACTATTTTATGAAGTATGATAGGGTACGTTCCTTTCATGTTCTAAGAAAGGCTAAATAATCCTCAGATCATTCCATCTTTGCTATTTTCCTGGTCTTTTAGGACCACTTCTAAAAGCTTAACTCTAAGGATATATAGCAGCAAAACCTCACACAGAACTGTATTCTGACACTTTACTCACTTTGAGTGACACGTTATTCTGAAAGTACTGCTATTGAAATCAATAGGCTACTTCGAGAGTAGAGTATTACTCAACATGAGTAAAGCACTCAAAATCTGGCCCATTATGGGCCAAGTTTTGCCTCAGCTGTGCAGGATCACCTCCAGGTGTCTGCAGTGAGAGTTAACCCTTCACATCAGAGAAAAAATATGGGTAAGTGTCTTCCAGATTGCTACCGTGGAGCCATTCTAGGAAAAAAATATGACATCTTCAAACTCCGTGTATACGTGGATTTTGATTTTTATCAATGATTCTGTCATTTTGTTTAAAGTGCTCTTTAAAACTCACATCATCAAATAAAAGAAGTGCTGTTTTAGGTTTGAATCCAGCCCAGTTTTGAAATGACAAAACAATATGATAGTGATACTTATAACTTGCTTAGTGCTTTGCATTTTACAAATGTTAACGAATTAATTCTCACAACACTCTGACTAGGCAAGTAAGTATCATTTTACGTATAGGGAAATGAAGACAAAACAGGTAGCCCAGAATCACAAGTAAGTCAGTGGCTGAGCTGGCTTGATTGCTCAGGAATTCTTGGCTTCTAGTCTGTAGTTCACTGAAATAGGCTGGTAAAATAAAATTATTGGATTATTGGTAAGAAAAAATCATTACCATTTAACATTTCTGCAGGGACCCACATGATGGTATCCATCCTGATCTCATTGGATTGTTATCTTTATGACAAAAATCAGCAGCACAGTTTGGTAAGAACTGACACTTCTGCTATCATTCTCAGCAGAGGAGCCAGTTTCTTCCCGAAAAAGGATTAAGTTTAGTTAGTGGAGCTGGTGTTGTCAGCTTGGAACTTTTCAAGAGCATTAAATACATTCTTAAACACTGTTTCAGATTGCACCACTGTTACTCTCATCCTTTCTATAACATAGGTTTTTTTTATTTTCAACATATAAATGTAGCTCTGTTGGCTTCCTTTGTCACCTGGTCTCTCTGATGACTTGACTTGAAAGAAAGAATACAGCCCATATACTATTTATTTTGTGCCTATATCCCCGTTTCAACACAATTGCTAAGATCACTGTGCCGTGAAATTATGACCAAGGCCACAGGAAGTTGCCACCCAAAATTGGTGAAAACTGTAGAGAAATGTTTCCATTTTAGCAAATATTTGCAAGAAATGTTCCAACGTGGGGAAACTGTCAAGTGGAGGGTGCAAAGCTTTCTGAAGCTGCCCTGCTTGCCCTGTATTTATATTTTGCTCATCACTGTACTATCTAAACATTTGTGTACCATGAAGGCTCTTACCTTACAGGTATATTTAGAACCGGATCCAACTCCCACTGAAATTAAGGACCTGATCCAGCTCCAACTGAAGTTCATTCAGAGCATTCCATAAACTTCAGTGGAAGTTGGGTTGGGGATCCTAGTGCCTGCCTGACTGCCCAACCCTCTTTCTCCTTAGTAACTCTGACACACCTACATGTTTTGAGTGATTTCCTAGAGAATCTGAGCATGGAAAGTTTTCCTCACAGTGGATGCTGAATTCCGCAACCTACTGACAACAGGAATCCCCAGCCTGACATCTCTGAAATGGAGCTGTTTTCACAGAGCAAAACTCTTGGGCCCACTGGCATAAAGAAATTGGTACCATGGAAGTCTGGGTAGGGAAGGTCATAGATCCACTGCAAACCCACCCACTTATCTTCCAGCATGGCATGCTTTGAGATTTCTTTTAATTGTGAGGGACCCTATTTCTGATCTCTCTCCCCCATGACAGCAATGTGTGAATTACTGCAATATCAATAACTTCTTCAGCTCCACTAGAGAGACCAAGATCCTCCAGTGCTTCACAGAAATGATCTTTCAAGTCCTCTCACATCTGTGCAACTTGTTGCCATGTAGCAGGTGCAGATTTCCTCTGCTCTCTTTTTGCACAAGACCCAACCGTCTCCAGAACTTTCTGGCCTCATACTAAACCTGTTTTGTCAGCAGCATAGCACTCGTGTATCCCATACAAACAGGACAGAGGACTTTGCCCATCATGTGTAACTGGTTTTCTTTTAGGCAATTTTATGCTTTAAAATTTAAAATTAGTCTATAACTTGCAAGGCCAACAGAAATCTGCTGAACATTTTGGCAAATTCATGTGAGATTTTTCCTCACACTCAGTGGCGTTCCTTAGATCATTAACTTCATATGACCCTCAACTTTAAGACTCCTACCCTTTTCAAACCTATGTTGCAGAGGAACAGAACATGCAAATGACAGTATGTGTAAAACACTGCCAATTTATTGATCCAACTATAATTGAACTAAATATTTATGCAATAATTCAAAGACTGCAACAATATGCAGCCAGCATAACTGGAGATATTCAAATCTAGACTTGGATTTCCCTTCTCCAGACCTGGAAGAGGTCTAGACATTCTCAAGGTGTATTTGTTGTGTATTCAGGTCTTGTCACTGCACAGTATCCTATGCCAGGTCATTTGTGTAGTAGCAAAGGACAGGAGGCGCTTATTCATTTTCAGTACTAGACAGAAAGCACCATATAGCAGTTACTTAAGGGGAGAGGAGATTAGGAAATCAAAAGAAATTGTGCCAAGGACTAAAGGAATGGAACAACCACAATTTCCGTTGAGTCTTGGAAGTCTAGGAAGAAAGCCTTGTTCTGGAAAACAGGCTTCCTGGAAAAACTGGCTGTAAAGTGATTCATAATGCTAAATAATTTAAAATATCTTGGCTCCAGATGAGTGGTTATTTCATAGACTTCCTCACTTAGCGCTATCATCAAAAGATCTCAATGCTTCGAAATATTTGAATTTTGGCTTAGGGCCCAATCCAAAACAGATTGCAGTCAATAGAAAGACTTAATTCCACTGATTGCACTGTACTTTGGATCACCCCTTTTGAGGTAAGATTTTTAACAGTTATTTTATCCCTCCCTCTTCCCCCTCACACACACAGTCCAAGGATGGCATTCACACTTCTGACAGAGAGCTCAGGACTCAGAAAGTTTTGGGTAGTGTATGCATTTTAGTATGGCCTGTTTCACTAGCTGTAGCACACACCAAGGGACTAGTTAAAGTATTCACTATAGACTCCCATCCTGAAATCTTTATTGAGCTTTTCTGTAAGTGGCCAATCCGACACCACCCAAATCAGTATCAGACATCTCTTTAACTTTGATATTAAAGGAAAGGGCTTTGGTCTTTATCGAGGCACAACTCCCATTGATATAACTGAGAATTATTATTGAGTAAAATGTAGAATTAGCTCAGAGACATCACTGGCGGCTAGTCTACACTACCTCAATCTAATTTATGCAACTTCAGTTGTTAGATCCACTTACTGTGGTGGTTACACTGTGCTGGGTCAATGGGAGAGCATCTCCCACAGACTTCCCTTATGCTTCTCGGGGAGATGGAGTGCACAAATCGATGGGAGAGTACTCACCCATTGATTTAGCATGTCTTCACCAGACCCGCTAAATCAACACTGTGCTGATCTATCGGTAAGTGTAAACATGCCCCAAGGATTCTGCTTGGATAAAAACTGAGCTAGGCTACAAGATTTTTCCCATATAGTACTACATCCCTCCAAGTGAAGTATTTTGCTTTATTTTTTAAAGCTTCTTTTGTAATTGTTAATATAGTTCTTGTTTGTTTGGAGTTTTTTGCTAACATTATGATGTATTCCAATTAGCCATTTTGAAGTACTCCAAGATAGACATTTGAACAGTATATGTGCATTGGCAAGGCTTCAGTTGTAATTATAAATATTTAGTGGCAGCTCTGGCATTTACAAATAGACCTTGAATGAATTGAAATAAATGATGGCATGCTGGCTATCTAGGGACAAACAGCATATTTACATGCTGTAAAAGGATGGGTATATTTTACCTCTGTCAATTTAGCCCTAAGATTGTTATTCAGTGTTTATTTCATAGTCAGAGATAGCAGATCTCTCTCCAATCTCTGAAATGAACTGTCATTCATTTCACACCTGTTCTAAACTGACATAATGCTAACTGGCAGCATGCTAACATCCCAAATTGCCACCAAACTAGTTAGCTCAGCAGTGGAATTCTCACTCAGATTCCACATGCAGTGCTCACCACCTGCTGCCAGGGAACCTGTCAATACAATGCAAGGTTATAATACTGAACAAGCTAGGATTTACAGTATATGGGGTACACAGTACAGGTCACATAGAACAAACTAACAGGGCAAAGCTTAGTTTGTCTGTCATAGCCAATGTCCAATCTAAGCAACCAGGGTGTAGAGAGAAGTAGCAGCTGGGAGCACAGAGAAATGGGATCAGTGTGGAACTAAGACTAAATGTCACATTGGAAAGGAATAGAATTATTCATAGAAATTTGAATGTAGGAGTAAGTGGCAGCTAAGAACGGAGAGATCAATTCAGGTTATGAGGGATGCATTAACTGTAGCTAGGAATGGGCCATTAGGGAGCCACGTATATTAGCCGAGATGGAGAGGAAAGTGGTGACTAAGTGCAGAAAAGGAACAAGAATATTGAGGAACCCACTAGATGGAGGGAAACTGCCCATAAAATTTAACGTTCATATTATTGATAGCACCAGCCACAATGTCAATGCTTTCTGTTTGTGAAACTAACTTTTGTTTAGAGTAGCATGTTGTCCACACTGTCAGAATCCAGTATGACAGAAATGTATTGTAGGAACTCATATAGTACGTGTTTTCAAGAGACTCTTTCATGCTATCATAGACAGAACCATAAAGCTGAAAAACTCTGGAATTCATGCTGCTCACATCATCTGGTACCATTGATGGTATTCATGAACTAAAAATAATTTCAATTGTATTCGAAGAGTTGGGCTGAAAGTGGAAATACAAATCTGAATCTCTTCTATTTGTGTGTTATTGGATTTGAATCCTTGGATTTGAAATTACCATTGTTTGCTTCTGAGTTGGCTCTGCTACTAGAAGGGGATTATTTGGGAATCTATTAATCTGTTTTCCAATTTTGGATCAGAAATGGCTCAGTTTTGTTTGTTTTATTAATAACTATGTTTATTATTGTAGCAACCAACATGGAGACCCATTTACAATCAAAAGAAAGAAGACAAACAGCAACAGACAACCAAAATGGCTGAGGTATGTTTCCTTTTCTTAAACATCAGCCCATTTAAAATAAATAAACGAAGATTCACTCCTTTTTATTTATCCCCTCTCCCAACGGAAGTTATCCTCTTCCTCTTACTTTGAACCAAAATTTTGCCAATCCAGATTTTTTTTCCCCCCAGGGGCACATCCTCCACACAACTTTCTCAGTAAGAACATTCTATGTGATGATGTCACAGAAGTCTGAACAATCAAAGTTTGTAGAGATGTGTTGACCTTGATGCTACTATGTTTTTTTGTTCCCTTCCCAGAAGGACTTCAGGGCCTTTTTAAAGCTATTCCCCAGGAAGGTAGTGGGTTGGGGACAGGTCTCCTACCCACATAGTTGGGAGGCATAGGGAAATCCTGCTGAGAGCTACCTCAGGAAAACAGAAGTCAAGTTCAAAGCCTCAGCCTTTATCTGCTTACCTAAAAGATTCCCTAAATTTCCATGATGAAAACTCTGGTTGGCAGCTCCACTTTCAGGCAGAACAGAACTTTTCATGATAAGGATCAAGCTCATCTGTGTAGGAGACAGAGCTTTCTCAGCAGCTGCTATGACACACTGGAAAGTACTCCAGTGAAAACTTAGGGTCATAACAAACCTCCACAGTACAAACACAATCCCAAGGTCATAACAAAAGGAAGAGGCCCTTTTATAATTGTCTTTAAAGTGTGCATTGTTACACACACAAACAGCTAATGCCCTTGACTGATAAAGAAACCAATCCATCACAGAACTATGCAGCACCACAAGTGTGCACCAATGTTCGTTTTTGCATTTCCAAAAGCTTTACAGGATGTGAAGGTGTCCCTTGGCTCAAGCAGATGTCAGCCTCTGTCTGCCTGCTGTGTCAAGATGTGTGCACATATGGGATCACTGCTTTCCCTTGTCTGCTGGGAACTAGGACCAGTGTGAACATGGGTGGGATCTGGTTGCCTGTACAAAGTTTGCAAACCAGATATGTCCTAAGCCTACTCAGTATGGAAACAGCCTCCTTTCCCCACTTCATGGATGTTTTGCAGTGTGCAACAGCCAATGATTACATGAACTGTGTTTGCCACACTGGCAGCCAGATGGATGTAGAGGCAACACCAGCAAGCTTTCACCTTCCAAATGCTCACTCTATGACATTCTGCACCTGCTCAGCTAGTAACTGACTTCCCTTTTTCCATGGTCAGTGATTTGGAGGTATGTTTTCATGATTCAAAGCAGGGACAGGTATGTGAGGTTTCCCAAAATAACAGTGGGTACAGACAACATACAGAATAATATAATTTGTGGGAAATTAAGTCCTTACTTCCCTCTTCAAGTACAATCATGATCTTCTCACTGCCCTGGCATCATGAATCTTTCCAGTGTTTTCCTATGTTAGTATTCATGAATCTGCCTCTATGGTCCACTAAGCCTTGTGAAATCAGCCAATAGTAACCTTTTCAGTTCTGTTACTCATTTGTCCTGGGGGCAGGGGGAAAAGTGATGGGGTATAAGTGCCAGCAATGGCCCACACGCCATTTGGAAACTCCACACCTCACAAACCTGCTAAACTACAAGCTTGACAGAGTTTCCAACCCGCCAGTGGTTTGCAATGGACCTATAGCTGTCTGGTGTAGCCACAGACAGTAACAACCCACTTCTAAACCAGTTGTTTCACATCTTTAGACAAAATATGAACTTTCTACTCATAGGGACCTAGTCATCCCCTTACTTAAAGTCAATAGCAAAACCTTCATTGACTTTAGGGGAGCAGGATCAAGCTTATATTGCTTGAAAAGCATACGTTGTTAAAATGATCAATGAAATTTTAGCCCCATTGGAGTCTATGACAAAATTCCCATTGATGTCTAAGATTTCACCCTATACTATTTCTTATATTAGAGCTCGATTAGGCATTTGAGCAATGAACAATGTCTACACTCTTATTCATGGACTAATGATTTCTCCCCATTTTCTTTCTAAATGCTGTCTCGTCATCATTATTGCCTACTTAACAATTGGCTAGGAATGTGAACCTTCAGATTTCTCTAAGGCCACAGTTAGCTCTACTCCACAGTGCTTTCTTATTAGGAAATTTTTGAAAAGCACCTCTTCCTGATATGTCAGATCTACTGCATTCTCAACTGTTATCAACCCAGGAACATCTATCTGGAGGCAGGTGTTACACTCATGGAGGGCCACAGAGGTTTAGCTAACTCCCAGACCTGTTAGATCTAGTCTTAATATTTTATTTTAAATACTACTAAAATATACCATTTTGGGGGAAAAAATTAAGCAAGACGCTGCAAAATTTTAAGGTTTTTTCCTATTTCCTATATTTATTTACTGCATATATATGAATAACAAATGTTTCCTACTTTATTTCTATTATGTCTGCTAGATTAACTTCCTGTATAAATGTTATACACATAGTCTAATAAATAGCTAAGGAAATGTCAGCGATGCATCAATACTAACAAACATTAATGAGAGAAATAAAAGAGGGCATTAAAAGCAGTATTTTAAACAGAATTTTCTTTTAAATCGGGAATTCGTGATTTAGTGAAATAAAATGACCCCTTTGTCATTAACTCTTCAACTAGCCTCATGGCTACTTTAAGGTTTACCTAGTGAGAGGAGGTAAACGACAGCTTGGTCTCAGCATTGGGTTTAAACTCTCTTCTGAAGGAGTAGATCAAAGAACTTCAGTAGTTTCAATAGAGAAACTTGACAGGCAGCATCTTGACAGACAGACCATCACTTTGTTGTCGGTTTCATCAGCGGCTACTCTGTCTTCTGAAAGGAGCATCCATTTGTTGCAATTCTCTATTAATTTCATTTCCCTTTAGGGAAACCCTCTTAAACCACTACAACCCTCCTTACTAGTTTTCAGAAATTAAGGGTGTCAGGAAAGTATCTCTTGCAAACTCCGTTTATGGTCTTTCTCTAGCAGTCCTCTATGAAGGTGTCTCCACCTCCCTCATACACACACCGACCCCCCACACACGTATCATCTACCATGCGGCAACACACCATGATCCTATTGGATTAATACACACGCAAAATAGTTTCAAGATCTGATTGGGAAAACAAAACAAAACAAAAAAAATACCCACGCTAGCTTGCCATACGCCTCCCGAGGGGTTTGCCTAGATCATTTATTTATCTTGTGCGCATTAAGAAACCACCATTAGGCTGTGGTGGGAGGTGCTTTACTTTCTGAGTGCCAGCCTGCCTCTTTTGCACTGCAATCGGAATACACAATCGAACTGAAGCTGCAAGGTTGGCAGGAGCAGCCTGGTGCATGCGTGCGTGTGTGATTGTTGGTTCTGTCTATCGATCCAGCCCTCTGCGTGTGTTTTCTGATATATATCTTGCTGGCGTTTTATTTTATTTTAATGAATTTTTTATTTTATTTTGTAAATCCTTGCCTGACTTTGATTGCAGCTTGGACTTAAGTGCCGCTGAGCTGCTGCTTGGAGGAGAAAGAGCGAGCGAGGAAGCTCTGTCTCCTTTCCCTCCGCTCTGCCTTCGGATTGGTCTCTCTCCCAAAGTGCTGTCCAAGGGTTGGCTGCAGGGCTGCTGAATAACAGGTGCATTTTGCTGCTCCGTCGCCTCTCAAAGAAGCAGCCGAGGAATGCTGGTGCATCTGATCTGTAGATAAGAAGGAGCAAAGCGGGGAAGAAGGGGATCCTAACCCGACCCAGAAAGAGGAGAGCTGCCACTGTGTAGGAATGTGGCTCATCGTTGCTGGATTCGGATGCTTGGCATAAAAAAAACTGGACGCTGATTCTTGTGACTTACTGAAAACAAAGGGGGATCTGAAGAAGAAGAAGAAGAAAGGAAGTGGGGAATAAAAGCGAGCAGGATGCTCCGACTGCTGCTGCTCAAGGCTGGAGCGAGCCTGGTGATTTAGCTGATGCAGCAGCTGCCGGAGGAGGTTGCATTAGGAGCCGTGGTGGGTTTCTGGGGCTGGAGACATGTCCCCTGACTGACTGACTGACTGACTGACAGACCGATCGCTTTCCCTTCCCTCTTTCTCTCACCTGCCCGTCCGAATGCTGCTTTCCCCAGCAGCAGCTTCTCCCTGATGTCTTGTCTTTCCCTCCGGGGGTGTGAAAGGCACCTAGGATGAGTGAAGGGGCTGCCTGCGCCTCCCCACCTGGTGCTGCTGCTGCTGAGGAGGGGGCGGCGGCGGCTGGGGGCCCGGACGGGGATGGGGCTCCCGACCCCCCCAGGGAGCTGCGATGTAGTGACTGCATCGTCTGGAACCGGCAGCAGACGTGGCTGTGTGTGGTGCCTCTTTTCATCGGCTTCATCGGCTTGGGGCTTAGCCTCATGCTGCTCAAGTGGATCGTGGTGGGCTCCGTCAAGGATTATGTCCCCACCGAGCTGATGGATTCCAAAGGGATTGGGCAGGACCCCTTCTTCCTCTCCAAGCCAACCACCCCGCCGAAGAGCATGGAGACCACCACCACCACCACGTCAAGGACACCCAACCGGATAAGCACCCGCTTAACCACCATGACTCGGGCACCCACCCGCTTCCCGGGGACCCGGGTCCCCATCCGGGCGAGCCCCAGATCTACCACTGTGCGTCATACAGCTGCCCCCCCTACCAGTCTCTCCACTACGGTCCCCTTCAGCACCACCATCCTGACCTCCCGTCCGCTACCCGGGACCCCCAGTACCCAGCCAATGCCCATCTGGCCCACTGCGGCATACGCTACCTCCTCGTATAAGATCTATGTCCACGACTCTGCTCCATCCTGGACCTTATCTCCCTTCCAGGAGTCCACCACCACCACACCAGAAACTAGCACTAGCCCCAAATTCCGTAAGTAAAGCGGGAACTGCCTTGCCTTTGGGCACCCCCCTTTTCACTGCACCTCCACACCTGGTTTAGTCTTTGCGAGGCTTCAAGAGCCAAGCTGGTGGTGTCCCTAGTTTGGATGCTAATGTCTAGTATCGTAGGCAGACAAGGGTCAGCGTGCAAATACTGACACTGCAGAGCTTCTGGAAAGCTCTTAGATTAAGTTTCTGCCTCTTTTTCCCCCCTCCCCTCTTTACCCCGTTCCCCCCCGGCAAGTTCCCTGTTTGTGTGATGGATGTTCACACAGTAGCCGTCATTTGAGGTGGAGATATCTCACTATATTTTACAGGAAAGCAGCCGTCCCTCTTTCCCCACAACTTGGTCCAAGGAAGGGCTGTTGAGAAATCAGTGGTCAGAAGGGATAAGTGATAATCCAAAATTTGGTGGTGGCTCTGGAGAAAGGCGCTGGCACTAATTCTGTGGCTACTGAGACGAAGTGAACTGGTAGACTGATGTTTGGTGCGCCTCACATAGGGTGTGCGGAGGTGTGGGTGACAATGAGTGAGTTTCCTTTAGCCTTCAAGGCGGGCGTTAAAAAAAAAGAATCTTGAAATATAAAATGTGATCCAAAGCAATCTCCCTTTCCTTGGTGCCTGGCTGTTGAAAAGACCCTTAGCCAGTGCTCTCCGAAAGGGACATGAGTCCACTGCATGAATATGCATAAACGCTCAAATATGATCCAGTCTCATCTATTTGCCTTCCGCCACCTCGGCAGATTACTGCCATCATTGACTAGCTCTTAGAAAGGGGGGTGTTTAATTTCCCTGAATGATGTTTGGTGGCTGACTCTTCCCACCTGCCAGATCGCAAAGCGAAGGATTCTGGTTTAATTGGAAAATTAATTTGGATCCGGGACTTCTCCCTACTGCCTGTGAAGGTTATCTAGGACGAACGGCTATCTCTGCCAGCGGAACTTCTGGGCAGGGCCGTTTAGTAAAACGATTAATTATACTGTATTAGAGTCTTGTGTGTTTTCTTGGCTACAGTCTAGGAAACGAGGCGCTGTGTGTCCCCCTTAGTGGCTTCTGCTAGGCACGTCAATTCAATTGAATGTTATCAGCTGAATCGCTTTTGTAGCTCGTGGCTCCCCTTTTTGCATGCTAATCTGTGGTTGTTCCGCTGGAGGATTTGGTTAGTTAGTCATTTAAACTTTTTTTTCCCCATTACATCTATTTGCTGATAAGCCCCGGGATAAAGAGTCCATATGCGCTGCAAACTGATGCCGTGCATTGGCGAACCAGGCAGAAGAACGGTAAATCTGAAAGGTGGGGGCGAACACAGCTGTCACTAAATCAGAATGGCAAACAAGGCAATAACTCGCTTCTCTAGCCTTTGATCAAGGTAGGCGAGAGAACCTTCCCTTAAAGGTGCATCTGGCGAAAGGAAGTTGGAGGTTACAATCAGGAAAACCTTTTGTGGAAGAGCTCCAGGCTGCCACTCTCATTTCTGCGCATAGAGATGTATCTGAAATATATAAATTTTTTCCTTTTCGTTTTTAGTCCCAAGGATGCCTGATTTTCATCCCATGCGCCTGTGTTCAAACCTTGTATAAGGCAACAAAGCTATATGGCTTTTCAAACTGCATTGACTTTTGCGGGGTTGAGATGCTGCACAGTTGGCTCAGGGCTTGTTGGAAGGGATTCTGCCAATATTAAATGTTACTGTGCCATCCTGTAATCCATTTCCAGCTCTCAGTCCCATCTTTTTGGGCCTTTAAAGAGAAATCCACTGTAATTTCCCTCCCTCCACACAGTCTCCCCATGCACTAAAGCGGACACAAGGTATATTAATAAATCATGATCAGCTGGCAGGACCAGTCCAAACCAAGCCAAAAAATCGATAACAAAAAAAATAAATCTTGAGCTGGTCTGAGCACTCACACAGATTTATAATCAATATTTGTTCCCTTAGACCAGGGTGTTTCCCCTTATTAAATACCACTCCGTTATAGGATGAAATGGAAGAAGTGCAAATCCATCAGAAATTGTCTCTGAGTGCATTGATAGCAGAGATTATCATTAACAGAAGATTAAATAGATTACATTAAAAAATTGAATTTATAGGGCATGTGGATATTTTTAAGCCCTCAGCTTCATATAATCTTTCTCTGAGGTTGCAGTATCAATTGGGGAGAAGGAAATGTAATCTCTTTCATGAACTGCTGACAGTGTGTGACCCTATGACCCAATATCCACATCTTCCACTTGCTCTGATTGTGATTAACAGGCATTGTGAGAAAAGGAACTTTTTTTAAATTCAGCTTCAGTTTCCAGGTTGCCTGTTCTTTCTCTGCCCATTGCCTCAGCTGCTATTAAAATGAAAGTCATGGGTTGTGTTGTATCATGTGAATACAAATATGATATGACAAGGCTGGTGCCCTGGCTTTCAAGACAAGTGCAGATCCTTGTTTGATCCTCTGCCTTGGAAAGGCACATGTGTAGGCAGGGGTCATAGATCATTTAGCATTTCACAGTTTACAAAAAGAGCTTTATCCAGATTGTGTTGTGTTGCATTTTATTAAACGATTTCAAGACATGATAACACTGGGCTTGGAATGTGATTTTGGAAAACAGAAGACAAGTCTGGAGGTATTTGTTCAGAAAACTGGATTTATGTCCATTTAGTGTAAGTGTTAAAAAAAGATCTTTGGTGGTGGTGGGAAGGATGTTTATCTGCAAAGATATCAGGAAGTCTCTCTGTTTTTGTGGATGTGTAGGATGAAAATCATTCTTGGTTCGATTTTGCTCACGGACAAGTTATCTATTTGCTGTTTTGAAAGTTCTTGATGAAATTCCTCCAGGTTCTGACCAAGCAAAAACTAGTTGCTTATCAGTTCACAAAAAATAGTACTTAATTTGGTGTTCAAAATAAAAATCAGTCACTAATCTAGAATGACCATCTAGCTTGTGGATAAGAGGAACTTACCTACTAACTGAAACATCCATAAGACTTCTTTTTTATTAAACATTGGTTTCATGTTTTAAGTATCATGCCCTGATTTTTTTCAATATGCTTTTTTCTTGATATGATGGGTCCTTCAGAAATATTATGTATATGTTGAGATGTTGTACCTGAAATTATTCATGCATGGATTCAGCTATGCAATGACATGCTGTGTCCTCTTGTATCCATACACCAAGAAGCTCAGGTCAGGCAGCTGTGGCTCGTATAATGCATAATAGCCAAGAAGAGAGATGTTACAGAACTCCTAATCAATACCTTTTGTGAAATCCAGTTGATAGCTTTTTTTTTTTTAAATCAGTGCAGACTGAAACCCTAGTATATTTTGATTTTCATTAGTCTTAATGTAGGATTATAAGACTTTTTCTGCTTCAATCAGTAATGCAAAGCATGTCCTTTATCTACTTATTTTGCACAACATGGGTTGACGAAACAAGCCTGGCACCTGAACTAGTGCCATCACCATTGGTTTAATTTCACAATGAATTAAGTATTTTTTTCCACATTAAGGGCATGGGAGGGCTTTTACCAAAGAAATTCCATGTGGAAATCCTCTCCCTGCTATGTGTAGGAGATGCCAGACCCTCATGAACTGTGATCAGCTCTTTCCATGGCTCAGAAATCTTCTACCCACACTTGACCTGATCACCTTGAAACACTTACCTGTGTTCTCAACTTTATTACCATGGGTAATCCCTAAAATCAATTGGACTACTCATGGTAGTAAAATTAAGCAGGCTCACAAGGGTTTGTGGGATCAGGATCTTACTTTATTAACCAGTTTGCAATGCACAGAGGGCTGATGAACCAAAGAAAACTAGAGCCTGAAGGGCAGTTGCTTCTTCTACCCCTTTTACACTTTTACACACACACACACCAAACTTTTGTTTTCCCCCAGCTGAAACAATCAATACATAAAGAGATACTGTGATGATAACAATCATGCATTTAAAAATTACTTAGCCACCAAGTAATAAATGTCAGTAATTAAAATTTAAGTTGATTTTCACCAATTTCTGAGGCCTTCTTGCTTTTTTGTGTTTCCATCAACTTGGATCCAGGTATTAGATTTGTTAATTTCATTTTCTGTTTATAGATAATTTTCATTTCTGGTAGTTATACGCTAGCACATTATCATTGTGTCTAATGTTGATTACTCTGCAGTGGAAGGTTTAAATAAAAATATACAAATACCACCATATTAATGTTTTAAAATATCTTTAAATTTTGATTTTAATTATACTCAAATTATAGTTTTACACTTAAACATACACTTTTAAAATTAGAAGCTATATAGAGCATTTGGTGTTAAAAGCCAATATAAAACAGTCATCAATGTACAGCTTTTTGTTTTTGCCATTGAATACCATAAGACTACAACTTTTATAATAACTTTCTTATAATGATTTAAGCATATATTATATTAATGGATAGTAAGTGAACATACAATTGTGTCCAAGTGAGGTACTTTTAAATGGTTGTGAATCATATATATTTCCTACTATACGATACAATTCTTCTTTTTACTCTAGTCTTTAACAAAGGTTGTTGGAAATATCAAGATAGAGGAAGAATGCAATAACAATTGAGCAGTACAGGTGAATGGAAAACAGATGACTTATGTCCTGTAGAAATGATTTAGATTTATAAGTCAAACTAAATATTGATTAATTTGTTTGGTTCAGGATTAGTACGCTATATCTCAACCAGTTACTCTAATTATTGAAGGAAAGGGACCTTAATGTTTCAAATTATTATGCTGCCTTTTAAGATTGAAGGACATATTTTTTGGGGGGCTACAAGGCTATTTATTAGAGTGATATAATCTGTGATGTTTGGTAAAAGTAAAGGTTTCCTTTTTTTTAATATAGCATGTCTTCTCATTAGCAACTATACAAGGACTATATATATGTTGACCACAATATACTGTTATAAAAGTATTGACATCAGAAAATATAACCCTAAAGAATCATAATGGTCTGTGCCAAACTACAGAAAATACAAATTCAAAATTAAGGCCAAAAAATCGGTCTCTACTCACCTTATTGTGTCTAGCTGTTGCAGCACATATGTAACTTTACAGCATGTGACCCATGGTTCAGAGACCTCCTGAAATACCCAGTAAAAATAGGGATTGTTATGATTTGAATTCAGCTTTACTTCTGAATTCTTTAGTATTTGTTGCTTTCAGGAGGTATTTAACATTGCTTTTATATAGTTTTGTGTTTGTTTGTTTCTCTTACTATTTATTTGAAAATAAAATAAAGAAAAAGAAAATGTGATAAAATTACATGAAGTTGTTAACCACAATTTGGAGACTCTTTATTAATCGCTCACATGAAACACTTCACTAATTGCACAATATTGGGTGGTTGAGTGACAGTGGCTGTATATGTGGACAAGTACCTGCGCTCTGTATATCTCCTGGCATTTTTTCTTAACTCTTCTTTTGCTATAGTTTGAAAAAAATGTCTTAAAGGGCTTTCAGGGTTGTTATGAACTCATGGTCAGTGTATGTGAAGCAAGAAAACTATTGCAAAACACTGATTGTATGAAATTGTTTGCTGTGCTGCTTGTCCTTGCAATATAGCTGATAAAAATCAGCTATGTTTTCCTGCTTCCTAAGCTCATCTGTGGTAGGTCTGCTGCAGCTGCCATTGGGGGCCAAAATCATTTTACATCAAGCCCCGCCTTCACAGTTTGACAGTTAATGTTTAGATGTGTTGGTCAGTATAAAAATCAATATTTCATTACAAAGGAAATGGTATCTAGTGAGTAGGTGGGAAGCAGAAAAACAAACAAAACAGTTTATGTAATGCAATCTATGTAATTCTTATTATGCTGGTAACTGATCCTTTGAACAGTCATGTAAAGGTAACAGATGTCAAACCTTGGCCCTTAGTAGGGAGGCCATTCTTTAGCATTCTTCCATACAAAATCCTGGTGACTCTCCTTGGTTAGAACTACATTTCCCAAAATTCTATTCACTCAAGCCTGTCACACTTTTTCTCCACCCCCACCCACTCACTCCTAACATCCAGCCATTGAGTGGAGTGTTTCCTCAGAAGAGGTCTTTTCCAGGGTGTTCTCAGATAAGCCTGTCAAAGCAGTGAGTATGTTTATGCCCACAAATGAGAAAAAGAATGAACATGCAAACAGAACTCAAGGTAACAAATGCAGCAGTGGAAGCACAAGTGCCAGAGCAATTGTTTTTGTACTTGTGGTTTAGCAACAAGCTCCTTCTCCTGGTGAAAATACATCCTAGGAGAAAGAGGGGATGGGAAAATGGAAAGGAGCAGTCTTTATTCATCATTTCCAGTAGAAGGTGCTTGACAAATGTTTAGTTGTACCATGTTTTTCCAGCCTAAGCTGGGCCTGGCTGGGAGGTATACTTTTATTTATGTCATACTTAGATATGTTCTCAGCTTTTCTGCAAAAGCATGAAGAGATTCAGCTACCCCCTGTGCTTACCTATTTCCTGTGATTTCATCAGTTGCTAACTTATGTCTGTCCCCCACAACAGATGGAGTCAAATTGTGTTTAAAAATACAAATAGACTTATATAAAGTTTAACAAACATGGAAATGTTTGACCAAAGCTTTAGCATTTTTAAAAGAAAGTCTTCTGTCCTCAGAAATCTAGTACACTTCTACGCCGCTATAATGTGGTCATGGGGAGCCAAAAATCTCTACCACGTTATAGCTGAAATCTGTTATATTGGGGTAGGGCTCCAGCTGCTGTGGGGAGTCCCAGGCCTTTTAATTCGCCAGCAAGCCCTGCTGCTACAGCCCCGGGGTAGCGGTGGCAGGGCTCCAGTGGGATTTAAAGCGCCACCAAAGCCCCGCTGCTATTGTGTTATACGTGAACCTGTATTATATCAGGTCGCATTAAGTGGGGTAGAGGTGTATTATGTGTACTTTCTGTAAGATATTTGGCAACCATGGTGCAAATAAAATCATTCAAAGACTATTTGAAGTTCTGTTTTTATAATTTCTATTGATTCTTTGCTCCTGATTCTCTTTGCTGTTTTTTTAATTTTTGATTGCTAATTCATAGGCAAAGTAGAGCTTGCGCAAACCATCAAAACCCAGATTGAGCCCAATTTATCTGGCTTCAGATTTCATTACAAATTGAAACTCAGGCCAACTAAAATATCTGATAATTGTGCTTTAAGTTTTGTGTTGATTTTGTGATTTTTGCTTCAAAGTAACTGAAAGCTTTTGCATGAAAATAAAATTGAAACTTTAAAGCAGAGATTAGACAGGGTTTGGGAGCCTAGACACTGCAATGATGGCCTAAATAAATGGGTAAATAGGTAGATATATGGAGGTGAAGTCTCACCCCTCTACTTCTGGCTTTACTGAGTTTTAAGGATTTTTTGCTCTACTGAATTTAAACTGCCTGTCTACCCTGTGTAATGTGACCCCACCTCCAGTTTGTATTTTGTACTACATGATTGGTCCACAAAACACATGAGGCTGGCATTTGATGATATGTGTAGAAAAAAAAATGTTCCTAGTCTATAGAAAAATAAATTAACATTTTAAAAGCTTTTTTGAACAGATCTCTCATAGAAGCATTTTGTAACTTTGCAACACAATCTGGAAAAAATATATACAGCCAATGATCTTTGGAAATTTTTTGCTTATCTGGCAAAAATATGTTGAAGGACCTCAATTCGCAGTCTTTAACCTTGAGATTGATATAGCCCCCAGTCCTGCAAACGCATGTGTTTAACTTTAAATCTGTGAGCAGTGCAATATATTTCAAAGTTATACACACACACGACTTAAATTTGGTTTTCTTACTTTTGGCTGTTTTTAGGCAGTTGTTAGCAATACTTAAATGTGGTTATTAGTATTCAGTTTCCATTGTTGAGGTCATCTTTATTTTGTTCAGTACTATATTGAAAAAAAGGCTCTTCCTTGTCACCCCCTCTCCCCAAATAGTTTATAGTAAACTTTCATCTTTGTGTGATGTGATTGATTAGTTCTAGACCAGGGACTCTCAACCTTTCCAGACTACTGTGCCGCTTTCAGGAGTTTATCACAGAAGTGTCACAGCACACTATTACTGAAAAATTTTTGACTTTCTAATTTTTACCGTATAATTTTAAAATAAATCAACTGGAATATAAATATTCTACTTAAATTTAAGTATATAGTATATAAAGCAGTATAAACAAGTCATTGTATGAAATTTTAGTTTGTACTGACTTTGCTGGTGTGTTTTATGTAGTCTGTTGTAAAACTAGGCAAATATCTAGATCAGTTGATGTCCCCCTTTGAAGACCTCTACTTACTCCCAGAGGTACGTGTATCCTTGGTTGAGAACCACCTGTTCTAGACCACCAAGAGTCATCTCAGGATTTTTTTGCATATTGATTGTAACCGATAACCTCAAATCCAAGCTTGGTTCTGTATTACAATAGTCAAATACCAGGTTTATGGATGCTACTGCATGCATTGGATTTTTTTTTTTTTGGATATATCTTTCTTTGCTGAGTTTGCAGGCAGAAATGTGTTAACACTGACTCTCTTTCAAAAGACATTTCATGTTTATAATGTTTTTGGAAACTTTAAAGGTGACCTGCTCCCTTGATGTATTTTCAGATTTAAGTAATTGTTACAACTATGTCATTAAACTACATTCATATTTGTTATTTCACAACATCGTTATAAACCTCAGGATTTTAGTTCATTATGAGCTGAGACTTGATTGCTGGTTGTTACCAGACAGAGGGGCTGTAGCACTGTGTAACAGCAAACCATTAAATTAGTATTAATAGCAAAGAGCTTCTTTTCCAGATCTGATCATTCTCACTGATGTCAGAACTTGTAAAGCAAGCCATTGACATAAGATAGTTATTCTGCTGGAGTGTCTTCGTTGGTCTGTTTTAGTGGAACTGACAAAGGTTATTTCTTATTTGGTTTGCAACTGATTTATAAAACAGGCAAGGAAGCCTGGAACTGCTGTTTCTAAATATAATCAGGATCTTAATGAAATCAATTGTCATATAGTTTGTATCCAACACTGTTACTAAGCTGCAAAATTATCTTGCATCGTGCAACACTAAAATTTTACTCTCTCATATACACATGCAATAAAAAAAAGCCATGTGAAATTTATGATAAATGATGAAATGCTATTTCCTATAATGTACTGAAAATGGCTGACTGTTGTAAAGTGCAAGTATCTCTATTACGTCTGAGTGACTAGATAACACTCAAAATGTTAACCATAAATAAATAAATAAAATGAAACCATCAAATGTGTTAGTACATAAATGGGCTTAGAATTATAGCTAAAAGAGCAGTAAATTTATTCATTTGGTTGGCTTTTGAACTGTTCAGGTAATAGCTACAAAATAAATAGCTTCCAATGGATTTCTCACAGTATTCTTGTTACAGATTTTAGAGGTGCGGGGGTGTCTGTGGAAGAGTTAATGCCCTCTTTAAATCTGTGAATGACTCTGCAGTAGAGAAACAGGATTTTTGTTTCAGCCTTGTGGAGATAAGCTGCACCAAAATGTTATGGTAATTTTTCTTCATTTAATAGTATCTGAGATAAAGGTTTTTCAATGGCAGAGTTCAATAGGCCAGGAAACTTAACTGAGTGGATTATCTTGATGAAATTTCAGGGCTACTGACTGAGGCTGGAGGTGGTTTTATAATTATTCCACTGAGTGGCTGTTTCCCTAGGTTTTTGTTGTGAATGGCTTATTGCTATTACAGTGCATGTTTTATAAAGGGTTTAGCAAATTTTAAAAGACCAGCTGTTTGTTCATAACACTATCAATCTAAATAAATCAATCAAAAAAAACAGAGGGTAGGAAAATGCATGCTTAAAATTAGCAGTGTTCCTTGATCTGGTAAATTATTAAACTTAAGTGATGCTTCTGAGTTTATAGTGTAACCTTTATAAGGCACCCAACTTTGTTTTTTTCCTACAAAATAATTATAATCAGAGAGATGCTGAACTGACGCAATGTTTTCTGTTAAACACTAATGGGGTGGTGGCCTAATTTTTGCACAGTATGTGTTGTCTGCCTCAACTGGCCACAAATATTAGACTACTACTGCTGACTGGTAAAGAGGTTACACTTTGTAGCTCAAACCAGTAGTTTTCTGAGCTATGGAGACCTGGATTCAAACCTTCCCAGTGACTCATGTTGAGGGTCATTACTTACAACATGTGACATACATAGAAAATACAGAGGATGTTAAATATGTTTACAGTCTGAGGGCTCGCTTTGTCTCTTCTGTATTGATGAAATGGAGGCACACTGCCTGAATCAGTGTCGTGCTTAGTATCAATATGCCCCAAAAAAAGGAATGATGCCTCCCAGGTAATGGAGGTGAGCAGATAGGCTGTGAAGCATCTCTTACTATTATAATAATAAATATCTGGAGCTTCTTAGCTGTAGATCTGAAAGCACTTTACCATGGCAGTAAGTATCATTACATCCTTTTTTGTAGATAGGGAAACTGTCAATACTCACTTCAGCATACAGAATGTCTTTAGCACAGCTCAGGGTGGACATTGTGGAGATGTAGCTTCTGCCTGGGTCTCCTGTGTCCAATTTTACCTCTTGTTTGTGTAGGTACTAAGGAGAAGAAGGGTTCCTGGTACTCTCATTTTTAAAGCACCTCATAAGGGATGGCATAATTTAGCTCTAAATAAATAGAGGGAACCACAATTTAAAAAAATGTTTATTTTAGTGAATGAGGCTATAGTAACATCTTGCAGAATTCTAAAGGGTTTAAGTCCTTTGCGGAGCTAGATTTAGGCCAGATATACAAGAGTGAGATTTAAGATCAGTTTACAGTATATTAACAGAGAAATATTATGCTGGCGTAATGATCATTACTTTCACAATTTTTTTTTTAAATTGGGATCATCATGTCATCCCCATTTTAATAGACTGTGTGCTGGTTAAACTACTTGTCATGGAATGGAAGCACTCTTTGGTCAATTGCTGAAATATTGCCTGTGTCGACTGAAATTTTAGTAATTGGATATGCCACATAGCATGATAAGCTCAGTGTTTACATACATTGTGTGAGCTTGACAGATTTAGGGTTTTGTAGCCAACTGCACCTCAGTTCCTGAGAAGTGCATATATAAATGTGGAAGTAACCTCGTTCCAGGAATTGTAGAGTAGAGGCTTCTGTATTCATTTCTGGCTTGCTCACAATGTATAATTTGGAAGGATAAGCAGAGGGATATTCATTTCTGATGATAGTTTAAAATACATTTGTCCTGATTTTTAGCAGCATTCTTGGTTGCTGAGCTCTGTTTCTTTTTAAAATGATATATTTGTACAAAATGAAGACAGTAGGTAGGGGTCAATGTCCAACAGCCTTGTAATAAAGAAATTATTATAGGAGAGAGCCTTACAATGAGGATAAAGTGTACTGGATTACCCCCCCTCAAAAAAAATCATTCCAATGAAGTATTTAATTTGCATGCTGTGAGGTTTTTGTCAGTGTAAAAGCAGTTGTGGATTTATTAGGGGGTTTATTTGTTGTTGTTTTTTAATGACAATCCCATAAAGAAGATGATGAAAGATTATATCCAATTAATTAAAAATACATTGCTTCTTAAATTGTTCAAGTGTAATTATTTAATAACAAGCTCTTAATATTCTAGTGGACCCTTAATTTTTTTTCTGTTTTTTATTTGTTTATTATTGCTGTCTATGATGGTATACAGTCTTGGCCATTTTTTCTTCTGTTTTTTTAAAAAAACAAATTTATTATAATTTAGATATAGTATATTCTGAGACCTGTAGAATTAGTATTATTATTTAGAAATTTCTTGATATAGCAATTTAAATTTATCCAGTGTTTTACACATACAGAAAATTATTTCCTGCCCCCAAAGAATTCACATTCTAAAACAGATCAGGTACACAACAGAGCAATGCACCAAAGGATGAGCTAGGAGAATATATTGGCAAAGAGAATGAGGGCCAGGATCCTTGGCAGAAGTTGGCTTTGAGAGGGGACAGGAAAGAGGGAAGACAGGAACTGGGGGATCATCCCAAATACGGCATGCTCCTGGAAAGATGTAAGCACATGTTTCACTTTACACAGCTTGCAGTTAAGCATGTGGCTAAGTCTCTGCAGGATTGTCGCTATGGAGAAGTGGAGAGAAGTACGAAGTGGGGCATGTGAGAGAGACCCTGCGTGTGTAATCTTGTGAGATGCAGAGCACCTCCTGTGAAGTGGGCAGCAACACCTTGCTTTCCAGGGGAGTTGCAGGATGTGTTAAAGGATTCCCGTAAGGAAGCCGGAAATTATAGTATGTACTGAGAGTCTGTATGGTGAGCAGAGAGACACCAGACCCTGAGTGATTTAGCAGAGTATTAGAGAATGGCCTCCTACTCAGAAGTCCTCACAGAGGCCAGGATTTGATTGAGTTCCTCCTAAAATGTGTCTTGGTCCAGGCTGGTAAATGGAGGACCAAGAACTCCACAAGTTCAACTCAGCTCCACATAGAGTAAGATTGTGATGAGCATAAGCAGGGAGTGAAGTAAGTAGAAAGAAACAAGATCAGAGGTGTAAGTGGGATGAAGATGAAGCAGTTTCAGCAAATATAAGGAAAGGGTGATGTGATTAAGTGTAGTGAGAATGGAAAATGAGTTTGTATAGAAGGAAGAGTTATATATAGAGGGAGTTACATGATGACAAGAGTTGTATAGAGGGAGTTACATGATGACAAAACACAGCTTGCTTCTGTTTCACTGCTGTTTTTTATATTCTTAGCTTTCTGTAACATTAGCCAAAAAAATTAGCATTCTCTAACCTATTGAAGATGTATGGGTCATGCATAGAACTGATGGAACTCTGTTGGGTCAATATAATCCTCAAACTTAAAAAATGCTTTTAATCATGTTTTGACCTTTGGCTCCAAATCCTCTGATGTAAATGGGTGCAGCTCCACTAACTAACTTCAGTGTGATTTCTCCATGTACACAAGCAAAGGACTGATTGTCCCTGAGGCTGCAATGCTGTCGTGAAAGACTGTTAATCACCATCAAATAAATGAAGCATTTGTAGAAGAGTCTGTAATGGCTCCCAATAAGCCATTGCCATATGTTTTTCAACTCTCTTAAAGTAAAATAATTGACTTCTCATTCCTGATATTCATCTTGAGAAAACAAAAATGAAGGAAATAGAGTTTATGGGTCTGATTTTTAAACCATAAAGTATTTGAGGCTAAACATCTAATGTACTGTATAGTTAAATTTATATACTTGATTGTACCTTCTCTTGAACAATTTTCTAATGGCCAGAACTGTTAGACTGGGAAATAGCATCCCAAGGGAAGTGATGGAACCCCCATTGTTTGGGTCATTTAACACTGGACTAGAAAAATCACTTGAAAACCAGGATTAAACCTGCCTTAGTGCAGGGGTATAAATGAGACAACCGTCTCTAATTCCTGTGATACTTTTGATACTTGTGTTAGATCAGGTTACAAGTGAGGGGCTTTATTATGCCAGAAACTGCATGCATGCAAATCCCATTGAAATCTCTCTTATCTTTATTCTATATTCCATTGCCATGGGCGATGTACTAATTATTGCCATTAATGCTGCCTTATATTTTGGAGCTACAATGTTGATCTAGTCACACTTCTTTTAACTGAGGGCTTGTCTACACTACCATTTAAGTTGATGTAAGTTACATCATTCAGGGGTGTGGAACCCTCCCCCCCCCGAGTGACATAATTTACATTGATTTAAAGTGGTATCAACACTGCTGTATGTCAGTGGGAAATGCTCTCCCACCCACCGACATAGCTTCTGCCTCTCACTGAGGTGGAGTAATTATGTCAAGGGGAGGGCGCTCTCCCATCGACATTTGTGGAAGCAAAGACAAGTCCGAAGAAAAAATCCATTTGAGTAGTCTTGTTTGTCAAGGAGGCAGTAATGTGGGCAGCCATACTACAACTTATGGGCCGGATCTAAAGCCACGGTGATCAGTGAATGTCTTTCCTTTGAGCTTTGCATCAGGCCCTACATGCATTCACTAATATGCTTAGTGGTGTTTACAATAACTAAATAATTTGCTTGTACACACCAATAAAGGAGTTAACCCTGCTTGTGTGACCTTTGGGTGGACTAGAGTTGCCCTTCTCCACTGCCTAAATCAACCCAACTAACATAGAAAAGCACCCAGAGACCCAGAATTCAGTTATCGAGGATTTTCAGCAAAGATTACACAGGTTCAACTCCCCACAATCATGTCCAAAAGAAAAAAAGGAATGAACTTAATTCTTAAGTACCAACTTTATTATGTTTCTTTATAATAAGATGTTATAAATAACTTAATTTTAGTACATAACATGGCTACTTTATAATGCACATATTATACATAAACATAAATAAAACAAATCTAAACAGCTCAGTCCCCATAGAAACACAGTGAGAAGAAACTCAGGAGTTTCCAAAAGCTGCTAAGTTGAGTTCACCTGAATCTCAGAGTCTTTGGTCACCAAATCTATATAGTCTGCTGAGTTAAAAGCAACATTTTCCCCACCCCTACCCCCACTTGCTTGTTAGAACCCCTGCAGATTCTTTCTCTTCTGAAACCACTGTTATCCAGTCAGCTAACTGATTAACCAACCACACATTTAAGTACATAGATTCTGAGGGGAAAAGACTCTACTCCAAAATTCTTCAGGGTGAGGGAAAACAGCCAGCTTTCTGCTCCTGGGTTCAGTTTTTCCCAGCCCACACAGGGCACATTGCCTTTTGCAAAGCAGCTATCCTCACTGCTTGCTTGCCTGGAGTCTGAGACCTATTAACCATATCCAAAACTACCACACCCAATTCCAGAGTGTGGAAAGCTAATTGTGCATCTGCCTAGCAACAATGACCCAGACACAACTGATTCCACCCCCAATAGTTCCCTTAACGAGACCTCTCCCTAGTAGGCATATGGATTACCCTTGCTTTACTCTGGTATGCTGGATTTGCCACAAAGTGTTATTTTTAAAACCTCAAAGATGTGCATTCCATGCCACGACAGGTCTCTAAGAAAATATCATTGTGAATTCTAATAATAATAGAAAGGAATCCCATATGGCAGGAAGATGGAATAGGTGATAAAGCTGATCCCCTCTGCACTTCCCCGTACACATGTGTGTTCTCTATAATTCCATGGTTCAACAGGCATTAAAAAGATAGTTACCAAAATATCTTTTGAAACTGAGAGGAGAAATGATTCATTGTAGGCCTTAATGATGAGTGAACTTCCAAAGATGGGAAAACTTTGTATTTTGTTCCAGAAATTGTACATGGGAGTAGGCAAACTGGTTTAGAGAAAAAAGCAGTATGGAACCTATCCTTCACTCAGAACTTCAAGTGACCCCTAGCTAAAGTTTAAGGTTTTAAAAGAGTATGATAACTATCGTCAGCTTTTTTTTTTTTTATGTCTGTATTTTATTTATTTCATGTCTCCACTTCCTAATTTCATCTGAAATCAGAAATGTCAAATATGCCGGAGAAGTCTGTGTTTTGTTGCCCGATTTTTAGGGGGTTATTAATATTGTTTATATAATAAAAGTTACAGGCTTGCCAGTTGATCTGATCAGAAGATAATACGGCTCTTGTCCCAGAATCAGGCTACACAGTCTTGCTAGGACCCTCGAGATGTATGACAAGGACACTTATGCTGAGAACAAAATGTAGCCTTTAAGACTTCAATTGACATAAATGGAGTAGAAATCAAATGAAAAAGTAATCAATCAGAATTAAAAAGGAAATATATTGTTCTGTTTTAGAGGTACATGTAGTATCATTTATTATAAAACTTCCTAGAATAACATATTCACAGTCTTACTTGATAACCTGGTGGTAAGAGAAAAAGAACCAGCCTCATCTCTGGCATACCAAAAGAGTCCGATTGGTCCAGGTTCCTCAATTCTCGAATGGAAGATGAAAAACTTACGAGATGCTAGAAAGCTATAGAAAGACCCAAGAAAACTTAACCTAAAACTAACTTAAAAACATGGTGGTTTGTCCCTCTTGTAGAGTCTGAGCGTTATGTGTCCACCTTCCATGTCCACACTTAATTTCCTCACCCACATAAAACCAGGGCTCTCTTGGCTTGCATATTCGTACATATTAGTGACATATAGCTCATTCTCACATCTGTTATTTCTAACGTGAACTAGGTTGGTGGTGATTTCCATGTTCTTTGTGGTGTACCTGTTAAGAGGGCAAGTGGTAGGCCACTTATCTATGCCAGAGGACCCAAACATACATCTGCTGACTTGCTTTAGTTTATACAAGACGAGGCCTGTAGGTTCCTTGTGTTACTGCCAAAAATACACTAATCTAAACCTCTAAATCTGTTATAATAAACAAACAACAAACCCACAAGAAAGCATATAATAAAACAAGCAAGCAGGCTACCCTATGGGCTACAGTTCCCGGTGCAGCCAGAAACTAGAATTATTGACAGTCTCACTAGACTCTTCTCATGAAATAGCCAAACCAGTTTTGCATTTACAGGTATTTAATAATTTGGAAAAAATTTAGTTGTTAGCAGTTCACATTGTGGTAACATGTAGAGACCTGAGCCCCAAACCAAATTTTCATATCTTGGAGGTTCACTCATCATTAATTTTAAGGCATACACTGAATCATTTCTGTTTCAAAAAATATTTCAGTAATCCTCTTTTTAACACCTTTATACCAGTATTTAATGACCATTAAATGGCATAATCCACCATTTGGAATGGAGAGCCAAGATTATTCTTTTTGCAGATGCAATAATGAACTGAATGACAAGAAGAAATAATAAATGAATGGAATTATACTATTAACATTTTATTTTATTACTGTTTAAGCATTGTTATGTTGAGCGTTCTATAAAAGAGAGAGGAAGACAAGGGCATTCTGTGTTGTGGTTGACATCTTTTACCAATGAAGCTCAAGATTAAAATTTATCATTGACTACGAAAGGCCATCTAAGATCTGATCTAGCTTCCATTGAAGTCAAGGACAAAACTCCTATTGACTTTAATAACACACGATCAAGCCCATACTCATCCCCAAGGCCTTCGTCAGCTCCTAATGAAGTCAGTGGAAATTTGGCGTTTAACCTGTGTTACACCCTGATCATGTTCCCAATTACATATTCATTACATATTCCAGAACATAATCTAGGATAATATGATGCAATACTGGAATAGTAGTAGTAGTAGTACTGAATAGGCCCATGCAGCTATATGGAAAGCTTTCCCAGTGCTTTTATGTTATGCCTGACTCAAGGCAATGCTATAAAGCCTTTATTTTTAAAAGTTGTATCATTAGCTTGTCACCTCAAAATAAATGGCTAAAAATCAATGTGAAATTACAGAGGTAGGGAATTTTTGCTACAAGTACAATACAACATTTCAATTCTGCTCTGCTATGATTTTCCCCTTTGAAAGCACATCAGTTGTATAATAGTGTAATAGATTGGCATTACATGCCTTTTGGTTCAGTGACATACACAAAACATGCATGAGTTGTTTAGTGTGTTATTATTTACAAGGTGACCAACCTATGCATTTTTCACACATTTAGTAAAGAAATAAAACCATTGATTTAATCACTTGGAAAAAATAATGGATTGAATATTTTAAATCAATAATTCATATGTACTGACTAGTGTCTGTGATCTACTATTCAAATATTAGTCCAAAATTATCATCAAGAATGATAGGCATATAGAACAAAAGTTTATTTTGTGTTCCTGTCAGTCTGTTGCCAAATACTCTGAAGATCTATAGTAGAAAAACTACATAATTTGTAGGCTGAAGAGTCTACACCTTCCTATTGGCTAAAGCTCTGTGGAAAGGGGATTCATAAGCTGAATTAAGACATTCCAGTGAACTTGCAAAGCTGATAAGCTTTGCAAATGTAAGAATGAACATAGTGATAAATTTCATAGTATAAACGGTGGCTATATGAAACTCTTAATTTTACTGTAGATATTTTCAGCATTTCATTAATAGAATATATAATATGAGTAGCTGTGAATGTATTCTGTATAATGTCTACTTGATTTATATGCCTTGGTGTCAGATTTAGGGTAAATTCTTCTCCTTTATGCATTCACTGCTCTGACTGATATCATTAGAAGTTTAATGGATTCAATGAAGGAGAAATTTAGCTTTTAGCAATTTATCAAAATTATGAGGTATGTTAGGTTAAAGAGCTTAAATATCCAATACACTCCACTGTGGGCCATATTCTGCCAAGTGCTCAGTGGTGATCATGGTATAAGAAACTAGCGAGATTGTTCTGCATGAAGAATGCTGAAGTTCTAGCCTGGGGTTGCATTTTTAACTAGTGCATCGTTGTTAATGAAAGCTAATATCCACAATACTGCTACAACTTACTCTACCTTTTCCCTATTATTACAGTTTGAGTACAAGTTATCCATTAAAAGTTGGCGTTCACCATGGCATATGATGGGTCTTGTGTAGATAATATAAATTCAAAACACCAATTCCATTGGTTCAAGTCTCAGTAAGCAAGAATCAAGAAAGTACAACAAGGATACAGAACCACCCGTGTTCTGCCATTTTTTTTTTTAGTTTAGTTTTTTCTTATTTACTATTTTGATTACAGTAGCACCAGCAATTTTGCTAGGGTTTTCTAAATATATAGAAAGGTGCAACTCTCTCATTTTATGTACAGTCTTGGTCTCTAAGTCTTGAATCTTTCAGTTTTTCCATATTCTGAACTTTGCAGTTCCAGAGGCCTCTTAGGACCGTTCAAATCCTTAATGTGTTTTCTTGATGTAAAAAGACTTGTATTTCACAAAGCAAAGCTGATGTGTGGCATCATCTATCACAATGAGAGATTCACAGAACCTTTAGGGTCATTGTTGCAAAGTCAATGGGAGTTTTGCATAAAAAGTGATGCCAGAAAATTATCTCTATATCATGTATTAAACTGTTCAGAGAGAAAAATGAACTCAGGTTTCTCTAAAAACCCCACTGTTGCTTCCCAACACTATATGAAAACTATATCACAAACCAGGTTTATCACAAGTGTGGACAATAAATTGATAGACAATTCACTGATGTCCTTCATCTGTTTGTTATATTTTGTGGAAATACTGCTTTATTTGCATAAGTTTGCAAAGATGTCCAAGTCATGTGAGTGCAGGCCGCTTGCTGGGGTTATCTGTGTATATCTTAATCATTTTCTTGCCATTGTGGAAGGCCTCAGGTGCTGGTGCACCTTGGTCCCTCCTATTGTCTGCCAGTGACGCACAATACTCTAGTCTTCTGTGGGCTGTAATACTTTGTAGAGCTCTGTACAGATACAAATTTATACCTGTGGATGTGGATATCTGCAGATAGAAATTGATATCTGCTGAACTGCAGGATTCTCCTGGGAACTGCAGTGGCAAAAGGAGCAGAACGTGGGGCTGCCTCTCCCAGGAGCCAGCGCCCCATGCTGGCCACTCCTCCAGCACGGCTATACTACCCCCAGCCCTTGTACACAGCTGCATCTCCTGTCTGTGGTCTGCACAGCCCCGCTGGAAGACAGGGCTGGGGGTGGTACAGCTGCGCTGGAGGAGTAGCTGCCATCGTGAGGCGCTGGCTCCTGGGAGTGGCGACCCCACGTTCTGCTTTTGCTACTGTGATTCCCAGGAGAGCCCTGTGGTTCAGTGGATACTAATTTCTATCTGCTGATATCCGCATTCCCGGATAGAAATTTGTATCTGCACAGGGCTCTAGTGCTTTGATCTAATTTCAGCTGTTGAGTTTAGTTTAGTGTGCAGATGCTGCATGGTATTGGTGGCCTATGATAAACAGAAGGTCAGAGTAGATCATCTGGTGGTTCCTTCTGGCTTTAAACTGATTCTAGGAATCCTTAGTTATGCTGCGGATTTCCTACTTACAAATCTGTAATATTAACATATGGATGTAGTGTATGACTGGGTGGGAAAACCCTTTAAACTAAGATCTGGTATTCTATAAATAGGTAAAAATATCTATTTTAAACAAGTTTTGGCTTAATTTTGTGTAGTAATAAAAGTAAAAAGTTAAGATCCATCTTTATTAGCTATGAACTGTGGTCCTCAAAATACATACTAATTATAATTACCAGTAATTATAATTATTTAAATATAATCCTAATTATAACTAAATATAATCTTAATTATAACTGCTAAACTGCCAGAAGTCCATTTTTTGGCTGGAGCTATCCCACTTTTTACAATCCCATTCAAGCCTCAGTCCCAGGAACTGCGAAGCAGCAGTTTTTAAAGGCTGAAGTTCTGACCTTCCATCTCTATAGGCTGGAGGCTGCTGCTCCCTCTTTCTGCTTCACTGCGCCTTGGTTCTGCTTGGGGGAATGAGGTTTCAGTGAGCTGGGAGACAAAGGAAACAGACCATCTCCATCCTCTACTACTTTGGGAGGAGTGAGAAGCATAGGAGCTACTTTGAGGCACTGGTGGAGAGAAAGATGGATTACACACCAGAACTCACCATTCCTTGAGGAGAGAAGCTCCTGAAGATGCCAGAAGGACAGCAGAGCAGAACATTACCCCCAGACAGCTGCATGTAGGTGGATTCTATTGAGGAACTGCTTGGAGATAGAGGAGTTGCAGGGTCTTTTACGGTTTCTCTTCTAGACCCAGATAAACATCCATTTTTTTGGGAATGATTGTCCAAGTGATTTATTTTTTTAAATGCTGTCAGCTATGTAACTGATATTACAAGTGCTGGAAATGTAATTGTAAACAGAAATATTCCCCTTCCCAAACCTATCCAAACAACATTCTGGCTATAACAATACCTATTCTGGCTAAGTTCCTCATGGACACAGGCCCTTAGAGTCAAGAGATACTTGGAGGAAGGCTTTCCTGTGGTGAATCAGGATGATGATGGGCTGGGGACGCTTGCCTTGATTCAAACAAAAGGAGGGCTCTGGAGATCCTGCCTCAAGGGAAGAGAGAGACTGATTTCAGGGACTGGGGTTTAAGAAGAGACCTGGGGGAAGGTCTCTCCAGAAAGGCCCAAGGGCTGTAATGGGATGAGCAGACCTTCCCTGCTCAAAGAAAAGCCTGAACTAAGGGAAATGGGAAGCCCTGAGGAAGGAAAGTTTGAATCTGGAATTGCTAGAAGATATTATGTTGTGAGGACTTAACATAATAAATTTAAACCCCAAAAGGGAGAAATTTAACTTGAGGCTGTGATTGAATGAATTGGAGAACCCAAGGGAAAAATGAATTGGGTGTGTGCTCTAGGATCACAGCCTGAAATACTCTCCCAGCAATCTGATGCGTAATGGTGGCACCACAGAAGGGGCAGGAGGCACATGCTTTAAAGCAGCCTTTCTCAATGGCTGATCCCTGAGATCTCCCTGACACAGCTGAGGAAGGCAGCAAGTGGGTCCTTGGTATCAAAAAGGCTGAGAAATACTGCTATAAAGCGTGCAATAGCCATAGTCTTTTGAGGGGCAGAGAAGAAAGGGGAGAGAAGACTGATTTTGGGCCAACTTTGTGGATCCTCTCAGTCTTTTCAGCCTCCCAAAACATGGCAAAATGTCTGACTGCCTGACTTACTTGTAATTTTCATATAAAGATTTTTGTTTTGAACCAGCTATAATAGCATATTTTTTTATTTCCAAAATTCAAAAAATTCCAACAAATTCAACTTGCTATTGTGGCATTGGTTTGAGATAAATTACCCTTCTCTGAGGGTCTCATATGATGACAACTGAAATTAGTGGAAAGATTTCATAGGACAGCTCTGCCCTTAGAGATTCACCTGCTGTGAAGAGCACCTCCATGTCCATGGAGTTCTAGTCCAGTGGAATTGGCACAGCAAACTTAATGGCGACTTTCCTTGATGGCTGTTTTTCCCCTCTACCCCTTGCTTTTTTTTCAGTTTCCATATCTCTGCTCTTCTCTTCTCTTACTACAAGTTGGAGGTAAATGTATAGGTGATGGAAATTATCAAACAGTTTCATTGTGTGTGAGGAGGGGTCACCATACTGATTCTAGGGAGCAGGGCATGATGAGTGCTGATGTTCGTGAGGGAAGAGGGTATTTTTTGGGAGCTTATTCTTCTGGTTTGTTAGTGGCTTTTTTTAATGGGATTATATAAATTTTGGACAAAGACCTTATAGTTCAGAGTAGTTTTTTCTACATATATTTATTGTAAATCAGATAACCCTAAATTATACTGTTCTAGCTCCTCCTCTTTTGACACCTCTATTTCAGAGAGTGCTTCATCTTCATTAGCTGGAAGAAAGAAGCATGTCTGGGGTATGTATTGTGATGTTACACTCTATATTCTTCATAGAAATATGGTTATGATATGAATATGGCATAACAAAGATGTATTTTATGCAAGATGGCTCATGTAAGGTATCATTGGAAAAGTTATAGTTTACTGAATGTGATTAACCTATTTGTATGAATGTATCATTTGTGTATCTAAAGTTAGGAATATTGACTATATAACAACTACATATGTGTAATTGGGAAATACCTGCCAGACACTAAGCAATAAGCCTTAATGGGCCATTAGAAAAAGACAATGAGTCTTCAAAGATGTGGATCTCCCATCTGCTAGAGTTACTTCCTGTGGACATTGCAACTTAACCTGGTTTCATACTTGATTTGACACTGCAAGGTGAGGTGATAAGATCACCTGATACAAAATACCACCTTGGATAGTGCTGGTACTTTTCCTCTGTAGGGGGATGGGGATCAAACAAAGGTTTCCCACCTTAGGTAAATCCTTTTTAAGGCTGGGGAGGAGGTTAATCTGGTCACTCTCTCCCACATTTCCAGACTGCTGAAAGTATCTGAAGGGACAAAGGAACTAAGAAGAAATAACTGGAACTCTAAGCTACAGAAACTCGGCAACTTGCCTAAAATAACGTTTAGATGAGAAATTACTTCTTGAAACCAGGCCCTTTAAGATTCTAAGCTTAGTATGCGTGTTTTGTTTTATTTGCTCAGTAATCTGCTTGCTATCTTTTTAATTATAGAATATCAGGGTTGGAAGGGACCTGAGGAGGTCATCTAGTTCCAACCCCCTGCTCAAAGCAGGGCCAATCCCCGGATTTTTACCCCAGTTCCCCAAATGGTCCCCTCAAGGATTGAACTCACAATCCTGGGTTTAGTAGGCCAATGCTCGAACCACTGAGCTATCCCTCCCCCTATTTTCCTATAATCACTTAAAATCTGCCTTTTATAGTTATTATATTTGTTTTGTTTTTTATTAAACCCAGTTTGTGCAATTTCTAACTGCGGGGCAAGAAACTGTTCATATCTCTCTTCACATTGACGGAGAGGTGAATTTTTATTAGTTTGTGCTGTGCAGATCTTTCTATACAGCACAAGGCAGTATTATTTTGGGTTTAATCCCCAAAGGCGGTGTATGCGTGAGTACTGGGTGAATCCTCGCACACACAGCTGACTTCAGTTTGTGTCTGCAGCTGGGTGTGGCCCTACCTGTGGTGTGTGCTGCTGCGAGAGGCTGGAGAACCTAATTCAGCAAAACAGGGAGAGGGAATCCAGGCTGGTGGAACAGGAGGGGCTCAGTGAAACCCCAGTACATCAGGTGGCATCTCAGAAGGGAGGTCCAACCCATCATGTATATCTCTCCAACTTACTCTGTGGTGAAGAGCAGCACAGAGAAATCACTTAGTTTTTTTGCAATATCCTTAATTGATTCTTTATTGCCTGAAAGTCCAGCAGATCCTCTGATTCTCTGACTTCCTGCTTCTGATGCACTTAAATATGTTTTATATATTGTCTTTGACTAATTGCCTTTTAAATTCCCTTTTAGAACTGATAATTTCCATCTTGCATTTTACCTGCCATATTGCATGCTGCTTCCTATTTGATTTGCTTAGATATGAAAGAATACAAATTTGTCTCAAATAACTTCTTGTACCTTGTCATTTAACCATATTCCTGTCTCCCCTTTGTTATCTTGAGTCCCTTTTCCCCCTTTAAGGATACACATAACTCCTGAGATTCAATTGCAATATCCTTAAATGTGTATATGATTTTTTTTTTATTTCCTAAATTTTGACTTGTCTTTTTGACTAGCCTCTCTCTTCTCCTCCCTCTTTGTATCTCCCTTTCTAAATTTCAGTGTGTTAATGATAGTTTCAGAAACAGTTCATCCTCTGAGGATGTTAACCTTCACTGTTCTGTGGTCACAATACTTCTTGAACCCACTGCCTTGTGTTAATTATGACTAAGTCAAAAATTATATCCCTTCTTGTGTGCTCTAGAACTAGGTATTCCAAGAATCAAATGTTTAAAGATTGAAAAATTGTTACTCCAGATCTTGGCCCAACATGACAAGGTAGTTTATTTTTACTACTTTATTATGTTTTGTTGCTTCTTTGATCTCCCTTAGAATTGGGTACTCAATGGTCCAGGTTCTCTGTTTTATCTGTATGCAGCCAACAGACGAGGCTCTCAGAGAGATAGTCACTGCCCCTGATTTTTCTCTGTGGCTCCAGCCTCCCTGAAGGCTGCTCTAAACTGCACCAGCACTCTGATCATTCCTCTTGTCTTGAGATATTCCATGTGCTGTAAGGAGTGAGGAAGGAACCAAAACCAGTGGGGCTGAGACTCTTGCCTCCTATCTTTATTTGGAAATTGGTAGTCTGGATTGTTTACATACTTATGTAGTGGGCTTTGTATCCATACAATGTCTGTCTAATGTCTAGAATTGGCAGAATACAGTTTTTATATAATTTTGATGGGTTATATCGATGTTTTGTTTTAAGCATTTTTTAATTTTTATTGATTTTAAATTTTCGCAGTTACCGGAAATTATGAGGAGGGTAAGACAATGACACATTAAGAATAAATAAGGTAAAGCATTAAATCATTAGAACATGAATTATCTACATTATATGTCAAAATATACATGGTAAATAGCTTTAAATCAAACTCTAAGCAGCATTTTTCTTACTTTGCCTGTCTGTAAAATTCAGTTGTTATAGATGGAAATATTTTTTGGCCATTGTGTGTGTGTCTGGTGAAATGGACATTTCACTGATAAAAATCTGACCCTTCAATCCTACCTATGTGTGACCATTCAGAATGTTTATCTCATTACATTGCATGGAAGCTTTTAGTAACCGTGTTTCCCCTAGTCGCTCTCTCCCTTCAACCAGTCTGTCCCTCCTGTTGAATTTTTTTTTTGTCATTGCCCTGCGTTCAAGAAATGCTTATTATATCAAGGTGCTTTTCCTTTGATAGGCATCATAGGTGACCTGTTCTTATTTGGTGCTACTTTCATTGCTGTGTAGACATTTATAATGTTCCTATGTTTACTTAACTCTTTTGTCTGTGTCACATGCTGGCTCATCCTTTAAGGGGAATTGGGTTCAGCCTTGACTGTCGTGGATCAGCTGTTGCCCCCTTCTTCCCCACTCCCAGCTGATCCCGATCATCTCTTGGCCACATGGCAAGTATTCATACCTTCTACATTGCCTAGTTTACTGCACAACTTCCATCTTGAACAATGTGTTGCTCATCCTCTGTTTTCTTTTGTTTATATTCAATTTTTTTTCTTTGGAAATAAATACTAGTTGGACCTATGTTTTCTTTTGTTCTTCCTTCTTAGAGACTTAATGCTCTATTTTTAAAACATCTTCTTTCTCATTTGCTATCTTTCTACAGCTTGTTTCTTGCTCTCCACTTCTGCTCTAATTTCCTCCCTGTTTTCCAGCAACAGGATTTAAGCAAATGCTGCAATGATCCATGAACTACTAATTCTGAACTTGAGGATAAATATTGCATAAAATGTATTTGTAAGCATTTGGACTAATCAGAAACTTTGCTCTGTAAGTTTGCAGTGATTGCAGTTTCTTTCTAGGCAGGCAATGTAATTTAACAACAGAAAATAGCATAAATTTAAAAGTAAAAACTATTTCTGTGCTATCTTAGTATTTGCAAAATTCAGGAAATGTTAAAGTGATATTAACTTACTTAAAAGAGCATTAAAGAATTTTAAAGAATAAAGGAATTTTTAATTGATATTGACCTTGTCTTAGTCTCCTTAATGTGACACGCAAGTCTTTTTTATTGTTTTGCATGAGAACTTTAAAATTGTATAATTAAATATGTGCAAGATGTACAGTAAAACCTGCCAAGAGCAGCTACTCATGGGAGTTAGCAAAAGTTGTCGTTTGTAAGAGGTGGTCTCTCTTCAAAGGCTTGCTGTCTTCAGAGCTGGGTGGCCAGAGAGCAGTGGGTACTGGCCTGGTATTCAGCTCTGAAGGAAATAAGAAAAAGTGGTTGCTGGTTGTAGATGACAGCTGGTCGGTCTTCACAGTTTCTTCACTCAGATTAGAGGGGAAAATGTAAACAAGCAATCGCTTGTAACAGTGGCCTCTCTTCAGATGTGGTTGTTAAAGCAGGTTTTATTGTATTTATACTTTTGGATTTAGACTAGCAGTAAGGCTTGCACTGTAAAACTTATAAAAGACAATTAACCTATGTAAACGTCTATTTTATTCTGCACTTACTTTTCCTGTTAGTGCAACTAAAAGGCATTATCACAGAGAAGCATAAAGAATCAGCTATAGTCTTTCAAAATGAATTGCATGAAAGTTGACTAGAACTTCTTAAAGTGTTTCCTCCAATTTGATTTAAGTGCTAAGGCAATGTAAGTTTAAAAACAATAGGCTTATAAATCCATATTTAGGCACCTAAATAAGTACTGCAGCACGATCTTCAGAAGTTCTAAGCACCCAGTAATTCCCACTGAGAACAGTGGGATCTGTAGGGCACTCAAGCCAGTTGTTAGCAAATGCTAATTTTCGGTTGCCATTTAAAAAAAATTGGTACAGGTAATTTATTTAGGCTATGATTTTCACTACAGAAATTAGGGCCTGTGTACATTTCTCCAAAGTTGCTCCCAGATTGTAGTTTCAGGGTTGTAATAGATTCATTGGTAGCTGTTAATCTCTCTGAGCCACAGTTTACCTATTTTGGTTTTTTCAGCATGTTAGAAACTTGGATAAAAAGTGCTATGAAAAGGCACGCTATTAATACTGTAATCTGTTTATCTCTTAACATGGATCAGTTACTGTCTGTGTCTGAGAGAAAAGCTAGTATTTGCAAACTGCTTTATTCTCAGCTATATCATCTTTTTATATAACTTGTTGATAAACCGAAAAATCTTATTTTCAGAACTGCATTGCCATTAATCAGTTACTTCAGCAGCATCTACCTCACTAGCAGAATGCTTTCCAAGACTTTTTATTCCCCTGTCTCTTACCTCCCTGGGTCCCATGCATTGCATCATTGTAATAGTTTTAATGACATCAAAGTGAACCATTATTCTTCACCGCTTGCCATCTCTTTCTCCTGTGGACTATAAGTTGCATGTGCATGAATACCTGCAAATCTCCTTACTGTCAGCCAACATGTACCTCAGATGCAAAACTCTCAGGAGTTTTCAAATGAGCACTAACCATTCCTACTGAATTTGAAAACACCAAAGTGCTCTACTCTTCTAATGATACATGGGGGAGATGGTATGTTTTTCCATTACTCTACAGCCATATTTCAAGTTTGGTTCTATTCTGTATAGGTTCTTACACTGTGTTTGTCATCATAGTATCTATGTGCCTTGCCATAGTGTGTTAAGCAACGTGACTACATATCCCTCATGTGGTGTTTGTTTTCTCATCCTCTCCCCAAAGGAAGAAACATATGGAGTGGAGTGTGCATGTGTTTTAAATATAAAGATATCTGTTGCTATGTGTTTATAAGATTAATGGCCCCACTTCATCTTAAGCCTTTATATATTACTCCTTTTCCTTCCGTGCAGTTGTTTCTTGGAGTATGTCTATACTAAAGTTGGAGGTGTGATTTCAGCATATGTATATAGGCATACACAAGCTAGCTTTAATCTAGTTAGTCCAGGTACCAATAACAGAGAAGTCCTGGATGCAGGGCCGTAGCAACAAAGAATGTGGCCCTCTCTGAACATATGTCCAGGGCCCCTTACAATGCAGAAACTGGAATGCGGTATTTATTTTATACAATATACAGGGTTCATATTATGTATACATAGGCCTACAGTGTACATGTATTCCGTATTTACGCAAAGCGCTTCTTTCGAGCCTTGTTCTCCGCAAATTGGTTAATCAATGCATCATAGTCCAGAGATCTGGCAATCTTGTTTTCGACTGAGATAACTGCAAGCGCAGAAAGCCTGTCATCTGTCATGGTTGAGCGCAGGATATTCTTGATCAGTTTCATTCTGCTGAAGCTCCTTTCAGCACCAGCGACAGTAACTGGTGTGGTCAGAAGAATTCTGATGCAAATGCAAAGATTCGGATATATCTCCTAAAGGCTGTTCTTGTATATGTACGTTATAAAATTGTTTGCTGTGACAAGTCCTCTCTCTTTCTCAATGACATAAATAAAATGATTCAATTCCATTATGAGTTCATTGGCATCAATGTCTCCCATTTTTCTTTCAAAATTTTTGCTGTGATTCTCCAGTTCATTTTCTCTGTGACACTGCTTCAGGCTGTTAGCGTTGTATAGAAATCCAAACAACTTATACCACTCCACGAGCTGGTCAAATCGCAACGAAACAGAAGATATGGCCTGATCGGTGAGAACAAGAAAGAACTGCGATTTGAATTTTTCTTCGGCAGAAAGACGACTCGAATCATCAGCACATTCGTAATCAAACATTCTCTTCCTATGTCGCACCCTGGTTTCTGGAAACACCTGCTCAATACCCATATGCTCTGCTATTTCACGTGCATTTCTGACCACAGAGTTATATCCTGTATTTCGATAGTCTTCCAAAAACTTCATTGTAGCACCGACTTCTGCCTGCAGTGCGTCAATTGACACATCTGGTGACTGAATTAATTTGCTGGTTTTATTGACGTGAAATAGTATATCGTACCACATGTACACAGTCAGATCAAAAGGCCACGTAGTAACATGGTCTAAAAGCGCACCGGCTTCTGTTGCTGTATTGCCATCTTTCTTTTCGAGCGCATATTCTCGCAAAGATGACAAAGCATTGCACAATTCTTCAAGATAACGCAATGGCTTCACAGCATCAATTCTCGACTCCCAACGAGTGTCCGATAACCCTTTAACAGATATTGGCATATGTTCTTGAAGTATATCCCAACGTGAAGGTGAAGAAGAAAAGATAACGTATATTCTGTTAATCAGACTGAAAAAGTCAACGGCATATTTCGATGACTTTGCCACGTCTGAGATCACAAGATTCCAAGTATGAGCTCCACATGGTACATACAAGGCATGGTCATTTATTTCTAGCATGTGGGCTTGAACTCCTTTATTCTTTCCTCTCATATTTGCCTCTCATAAGCTTGGCCTCTCATGTCAGCAATGTCTATTCCTAAGTTGTTTGCCTTTTCAAGAAACGCTTCCAATAAGCCCTTGCCAGTTGTATCATGAACATTAAGAAAACCAACAGACGCTTCACGAATATTGACACCATCTTCACCGTTGCATTCAACAAAGCGTAACACCACAGACATCTGTTTTTCATGTGACACGTCGGGAGTACAGTCCAAAATAACTGAATAATATTTTGCTTTTTTAAGCTGTGCTATGTTGGCCTCTTGAATGTTACTGGCAACAAGTTGAATCAGCTCGTTTTGGATCTGTGGACTGAGGTACTGAACATTTGTCTCTGCCTTCTTAATCCTCTGTAAAAGTTCGCTGAGGACAGTATCATACTTTGCAAGCAATTCAAACAATCCCAAAAAATTGCCATTCGAAGGATTGCCGAGCTTTTCATTACTTCCTCGAAATGCCAAGTTTCGTTCGGACAAGAAAATAACAACATCAACCATGCATTTGACAACATTTATCCAGAAATCTCTTTCTTTCAGAAAAGCCTGCAATTCGAGTTGGTCAATAGATGTATGGTTTACTATGCCTGACCGAAGGTCAAACCATTTCACCATACTGTCTTGATGACCTTTGCCTGTTTCATGCTGCTGAAGTCTTTTTGACAGTGCTTTCCAAGCAGATGTTCCACGACGTAGCGGTATGTCGCCAGTGCCAAATAATTTACAACAAAAACAAAAAATGGCATCTTTCTGAAGTGAGTACATTAACCATGAACGTCTTATTTTCTTGCCATTTGCCGTGGTTCAATAGAAATGAGTACTTGTGAACCTCCGTCTTTCCCCATTAAATGGAAATTCATAACTTTCATTCTGCTGTGGTGGCCCACGTGCAACAATGTCACACACTTGCCTGTCCGATATTATATACGGCCAATCTCCTGGATCATCAGTCAGTGCTTCAGATTCAGATACTTCTTTCCCGGCAGCTGCTGGAATATCTGTCACATTTTGTTTGGTAGAACAACTGGCTTCACCTTCGACCTCACTTGAAGCACTTCTGAATACGATTCGTCGCTGCTAGCGCTGTCTGTTTCATGTGCCTGTACCTGTAAGTTGGATTTCAGGGCAAAATACGTTGACAACTTTGGAATTTTCTCAAGTTCCTTCTTGGCATCTTTTGCTGCCTTTCGTTTACTAGTTCCGCTCTTATACATTCTTTTAGACATCACAAAGCATGCTTCTGCGTTGGAAACGATAAAAAACGAAACAACTAAATTAATAACATTTATCCGCTGACCACCATTATGAATGCAAATACACATTCTTTGAATGGGTCCAACTAAAATTTGAAACTGACCGACAGACAACTGATGTAGCCAATAGCATTATGATGTATCATAATGACTTCACGGTTTTGTCAGTAAAACCGACATGGATCGTGCAATAGCATCAATAAATGTCACTTACCTAGTTATACCTTACATTTTTTTTGCTACTTGTAGGGGCCCCCTTCCTTGCGGGGCCCCCTCCGGTCAGAGGGTACGGAGGGCGCTCGCTACACCTCTGCCTGGATGCATGGATTACGCACCCAGGCTGCTCAGCAGGTTTCTACAGCCTGTACTGAAGCCTATACTGTCACAGCTTTAATGCTGTCAGTATCTGTTAAGCTATCTTGGGTATGCTTATGTGCAGGGCCGGTGCAAGGAAGTTTTGCGCCCTAGGCAAAACTTCCACCTTGCACCCCCCACCCAGCTAACTCGGCCCCCACCCGGGGAGCCCCCCTGCAGCAGATACCCCCCCCCCCGCGACAGCTAATCCCTGTCCACCCCATCCCCCCACGGCAGCTAACCCTGCCTGGGTTTTCCCCCATCCAGCTCACCTCGGCTCCGCCTCCTCCACTGAGTACGTCGGTGCTGCTCTAATTCTCCTCCCTGCTCAGGCATGCAGCGCTGGTTGGAGGAGACTTAGAGCTGGGCTGTGTGCTCAGCGGAGGAGGCAGAGTGGAAGTGAGCTGGGGCGGGAAGCTGTTCCCTTGTGCACCTCTCCCCTCCCGTTACTGCGGGCAGCCCTCCCCGCACGCTCTCCACCTACCTCACCTCCACTTCACATCCTCGCCTGAGGGGCCTTTTAGATGCCCCTAATCACTAGGCGCCCTAGGCGGCCGTCTAGTTTCCCTAAATGGTTGCACCGGCCCTGCTTATGTGTGCGGCAATCACCTGATTGCAGTGTAGACATACCCTTTGGCTTAGGGTCTGATCCTGTTTAATTTTCATTAGCTTTACAGCAGTGTAACTCAATTATTTTAGTGAACTTACATCTCATTTGCACCAATGGAAAGAAGAGAATCAAGCCCTTAGGACATAGCAAGATAATGAAAATACTTTACCTAAATAATACCTTTCATCTGAGGAGTTCAAAGCATTTTCAGAATAATAAGCAAACCACCTTCTCCTCTAATTCAGTTCTGAACCCATTTGCAGAGATTGCACACTGAGGCAGTGTTGGAGCATGAGCTGGAACCCTAGTGTTCGGGCTCCCATTTCTTTACCCCAAAGCACTCCCTTTTCCCCATCATAACTAGTCTCTCCCTCTGTTCCTCATGTTATATCCTGGTTTGTTTGTTTGTTTGGTTTGTTCAGGGGAGGGTTGGGAGAAAGGAATATGAAATTAGAAAATTAAGTTTGAAATCAAACTTCTTGGGGGAAATATAGATACTATTTTCTGGTTTCTGTATTACCAACATTACAATATATAATAGTCTTCGGAGAAACTCAGACAATGTACATGAAAATCCTGCAAATATAGTACATTTCATACCACACAGGGGAAGAAAGGTCAGGCTTCATAATATTAGATAATGAAAGCATGGAAGTGATTTTTTTCATCTGTATAAAATTTTTTATTCCTATCCTTTGGTTAGATATGTGTTTGGCTGGGGAAAGCTGCAAAGGTCAGAAAGGTTGAAATGGCTTGAGATACACATTTTTCCAGCTTCCCTGAAATACAAACCATCCTTTTTCTTTAAAGTGTGCATGTAGGTCATTGCTAATTTTACAGTGGATCTCTTTTGGACAGTTTTGTTTGTTTGTTTTTTGATGGCATATGAAGCAGATGCGAGTAGTAGATCTGCAAGTGAAATTTTGGTGACTTTCCTCTACTTAATAGGATTTTAAAATTTTAGTTCCTTCTACGATCTGCAATGGATTATAGCTTGAATGTCTTTGAGATGTATTAAATACCTCATTCGATGACTAGTTTAATGCTGCTTCCCACAGCAATTTGCAGAGATTAGGATTTAAACTGAGATATCATTGGAGGATTAGCGATAGCTGTCAACTCAGAATGTCTTAAAAAGCAAATGGATGGCCTAAATTGATAGCTCTTTTGTAGTTGAGTGTAGCTGGATTAAAAAAATCAATGAGAAAGTGAATTTAACGTTGTTTATTCATTAATTTTGACTTTAACAGATGTCTGGATACCATCGTAACCTGCTTAATTTGTTGTCCCTGTATATCATGATCTAGGTAACCTCAATTAACACACCAATTAGTACTTTAATTCTTTTCAAGTAGTTTTCCTCATGACTACACAGTGTGAATGACTCTCTTCTTGGCATGCCTGAGAAGATGGAATGCATCTTCGTGCATCATCAGATAAACAGAATTTAATTGTAGAATACTTTACCCCCGCTGCCTCTGTAATGGAGCGCTGACTCACCACTGCGGTGCCTCCTGCTGGTTGCTCCAGGAATTAGCTCTGTCCAGCTGTGTAGTTCCCTCTGCAGGTGGTGTGTCACCTGTTATCTGCTCTGCTTTGTGTTCAGGACCCATGTTGCTCCCTGACTTGCGGTGTCCTCTTCTGGACACAGCCCTCCAGCTGTGCCCCACTTGGTTCTCTCCCCTTCTGGGGGTATCAGCAGTCCTCAGTCTGCTCCTGCTCTCATGGCCAACTGCAGCCCCAGAGTCTAGTCCCTTGACTGAGGGGTAAGCCACAGTCTGTGCTGGGCGAGGTGCAGTGTCGGGGGAGTGGGGAACCCAGGCCCGCCCACCACTCTGGGCCGGGACCCTCTGGCAGCAACCAATGTCCTGTCTTCCTTCTCTCCCCTCTACTGCTCGTGCTCTCTGGGCCACTTCCCTTTGGCCCTTGCACCATCTCAGCCCTTTCTTTCAGGGATTTTAGCCTGGCAGGTGTCAGGCTGGAGCTTTTCCTCTGCTCCCCTTAGCCTTCCCAGTGCTGTTCTATCTAAGGTGCTATGCCTGGGAGCCAGTCCTCCTCTCTTGCTTGTCAGGGAGAGACTCCTCTCTCTTCTGCTTTGTAGCCTTTATACAGGGCCCAGCCTGGCCCTAATTGGCTGGGTTCTGCGCAGCCGCTCCAAGGGCTGCTATTAACTCTTTGTCTGCCAAAGTTGGCCAATGGCCCCACTACACACTTCCAGTTCAAAGTAGCCCAAGCATTTTGTCTTTGAAATATCTACTTTTTACTAATGAGTAGAATAATAACAATGATACTTCACACTTTAATTAAACCTGCAGATTACAAAGCACTTTGCAAATATCCATACATTAATCCTCTCAAGATACATATCCGGTAAGTATTATTATTCCCATTTTTACAGATTGGTAAATTGAAGCACAGAGAGGTTATATGACCTGCTCAGAGTCACGCAGCCACTAAAGTGGCAGATCCAGTAATAAATCCTGAGATTCCAGACTCAATATAATCACTTCTAACCATTAGATATATCACTTTCTACTTCTTTAATATATAATAAAAATAATGTTTTTGTCCATCATGGCCATCCAGTGTAAATTGAGTCACGCTTTTTCACATTAGAAGTTATTACCCAAAACAAATAAATGGTGAAAACTTTCCATAAATAAATTGCACTATTCCACCCAACATATTTATCTTCATTCACATAATCAAAGTCAAAGATTTCTGACATCTTGCAGAAGAATGTTGGCTTCCAATGGCAGGTGACAGCTCAATTAGAATCATTCACTTTTCAAGACCATCTTCTCCTCCTCCTCCTGCTGTTCCTGGGTAGAAATCACTTTTACCCACCTTATTCCTTCCCTGACTAGCAGCCAAGATTAAGCAGACAATGAATTGAGGGAGGAGAGGAGTTGGAAAGAAAGATGGGTGAAGCTTCTAAACGCAAAACCTTTAGAATAGCAGTAATCAGAACTAGCATCCAGAAAGCAGTAATTGGCAAATAGGGTAAATAGCATTTTAAGAAAGAGAGTTCTGGAGAAGATGGTATAGACAACAATTTTATAAAATAGACTAATTAATGCACATGAAAGATGATATAGAAAACTATGAAATAAACCATTTTACACTACATAATAATCCATTTTACACTTTAAGTAATAATGATGAACAGTCTTATTTTCTAATCCACCAGGCTGCCTGTTTGTTTTCTCTTGTCATGCATGAGAATGAGCTGCCGCATTTTGTTAGTAGTAATGCCACACATTTTGTTAATAGTAATGCCACACATGATACATGGTGTGTGTGTTTAATACAGTTGCTACTTTCAATTGAATAGTTTCACTTGTACTTTTAAGGTTCCTTTACTCATACCGTAGTGGTGTTGGGTTTTTTCCTATCTTTTATATTATAATGGATGAGTATAGGTTTGATTCTGCATAATTTTTTTTTTGCTTTGGTGTAATTCCATCGATTTAGCATCTATTTCTTAATTTATTATTTAATTTTGAAAATAAGTGCTAGCTGCTAATCAATTTTCTATAAATCAGTTAAATATAAATTCCAAATTCAGGTGGTGATCTTGAGCTTGGTGTTTTTACTTCATGAGGTCAATCTCTTTTGCTCTATGGGCTCCAGGCATGATTGGATGTGCTGTCTGAGTTTGGCCTGGTATAGTGATATGCGTCATGGTGAATTCAAAAGTTCAGTGGTGTATTAGATTCTGGTTTGAACCGTCTCTAACAAAAACATTTTTAATCAGATTTGAAGTAGTTGTTAGAGTGAAATGGTATTGCATTGTACATCAAGAATGTATTCACTTATTCCGGGGTCCAGATGGAGGTGAGAGGCAGACAAGTTGAAAGTCTCTGGGTGAAGATAAAAGGGGTAGGGGAAACAAAGTGATGTCCTGGTAGAGGGTCTACAAAATCAGAAGGAGGAGGTGGATGAGGCATGTCTGGACAAATAACAGAAATATCCAAAACACAAGACCTGGTAGTAATGAAGAATTTTAATTACCCATCTGTTGGAAAAGTAATACAGCAAAACAAAAAAATGTTTAATAAGTTATTGGAATATGGTGGAAACAACTTCTTGTTTCAGAAAGTAGAGGAGGTAATTGGGAGAGCAGTCATTTTAGACGTGATTATGACTAACTGGGAGGAAATGGTTGTGCATCTGAAGTTAGAAGGCAATTTTGGGTGAAAGGGATAGTTTAGGACTATGGAATGAAGTAGTCCCTAGTTATTCTCTGGGAGGAGGGCGTTTGGGCTGTGTTCCCAGACAGGGGGAGCCACTAGCTGTAGGAAGGGATCTAGGGAAACAAAAATAGTGAGAGCAGCAGGATAAGGTCCATGGACTCTTTCTTAAGGCAGACTAAAACAAATTCAGGGAACTAGTAGGTAAGGTCCCACGGGAAGAAAATCTAAGGGAAAAGAGTTGGCAGTTTCTCAGAGATGATATTTAAGAGTAAACTATCCTAATGAAAAGGACATAGAGGAGGCCAATATGGGTGCATCTGGAGACCTTTAATGGAATCTTTAAGGAATCCTACAAAATACAAATACGGACAAAATTGCTAAGAAGGAGTGCAAAAGCATTAGGGACAAAATGAGTTATACCTAGAAAAGCTTCTATCAATGCATTGGGTGCAAGGGAAAGGTGAAGGAAAGTATAGGTCCTCATTTAGCAGGGAAGGAGAGCTAATAATAGATAAAAACAAGATGACTGAAGCATTTAATGTTTGTGTTGCTTCAGTCTTCTCTAAAAAAATTAATTGTTACTGGCTGCTTAGAAATTCATAGTAACAAGAGGGAAGACACAAAAGCCAGAATAGGTCAAGAACATATTAAAGAATAGTTAGCTGTATTCAGTTCAGTAAGGCGTGATGAAATGAATTCTAGGGTTCTTAAGGAAGACGTTGAATCACTCTCTGAACCACTAGTGATTATTTTTGAGAACTCCTGGAGGATGTGAGACCTCAGATTGGAGAAGGGCAAATATAGTACCTATCTTTTTTAAAAAAGAGAACAGAAGCAATCTGTGGCATTAGCCCAGTCAGCCTAACTTTCATACCTGGAAAGATATTGGAACAAATTGTTGAACAATCAGTTTGTAAGTACTTACGGGATAATAGGATGATAAGTAATAGCCAACATAGATCTGTCAAGAACAAATTTTACCAAACTAATCTAATTTCCTTCTTTGACAGGGTTATTGTCTCAGAGGGTAAGAGGAAAGCTAAATATTTGATATTGGGATTTTGACACAATCCCATGTGACATTCTCATAAGTCAACTTGGGAAATGTGGTCAAGATGAAATTAATATAATGTGGGTGCATAACAGGCTGAAAAACCATACTCAAAGTAGTTATTAATGGTTTGCTTTCAAACTGAGAGGATCTAGTGGGGTCCAGCAGAGGTCTGTCCTTGTTCAGTTATTAATTACTTGGATAATGGAATGGAGAGTAAACTTACAAAATATGTGGATGGCTCCAAGCTGGGAGAGGATGAGAGCACTGTGGAGGACAAGATTAGTATTCAAGAGGAGCTTGTTAAATTGTAGCGTCGGTCTGAAAGAAAAAAGATGACATTCAATAATGTCAAGTACAAAGTACTACACTTAGAAGGAAAAATCAAATGCACAAATACAAATGGGGAATAACTGGCTAGGCAGTAATACTGCTGAAAAGGAGGTGTGGATTATAGTGGATCAAAAATTGAATATGAGCCAACAATGTGCTACAGTTGCAAAAAATAGTCTGTGGTGTGAGAGACATGAGAGGTAATTGTCCCACACACTCTGGTGCTGGTCAGGCTTCAGCTAGAGCATTGTGTCCCGTTTTTGGCACCACACTACGAATTGGAGAGAGTCCAGAGGAGCGAAACAAAAAAGGATAAAAGATTTAGAAAACCTATGAGGAAAGGTTTAGAAAACTGGTTATTTTAGTCTTAAGAAAAGAAGACTAGTGTGGGGAAGGAGACCTGATAAGTCTTTAAATATCTGAAGGGATGCTATAAAGAGGATTGTGATCAATTGTTCTCTATGTCCACTGATGGTAGGACAATTAGTAGTCAGCTTAATCTGCAACCAGGGAGATTTAGATTAGAAATTATTGGGAAAAATCCAGCTATAACAATAGTTACATGTTAGTATAGTCTGTGGAATCCCTGTCTTTGAAGATTAAGAACAGGTCTGGCAAATAGCTGTCAGGGCTGGTCTAGGTATTCTTGGTCCTGCCTCAGCTCAGGGAAATGACTAGATGATCTCTCAGGGTCTCTTACAGCCCTGCCTTTCTGTGAATCTGTGCAAAATATAATCCAGTGTGATGCTGAATATTAGTAATCTATTTCCTAATTTAACTTTTTATATCTGTATTATTATTCACAGTACACATCTATGCAACAGTAAGATTACATTAGTTGAAATAATCAGCAGTATATTGCAAGGTTATTTCTACGCTTAAGGGCACATCTTCTAAAACTGTAAATTAATTGCTTACTTGTGTTTACATTAGGTAATATTGGTTCTGTGCTTGCAGGTGAAGTTTGATACATGCTCCCTGCAAAGCAAAATATCTGCAAAGCAACTTTCACCTGTGATGATGCCTACAAAAACTTGACAATAGTTAGGCTGCTGAAGTGCTGAGACCATGGCCTATCAAGCTTATCAGTATTGTCTCACTGTTTCCTTGTGCACACCTGGTTGTTTATATCTATCTATTCTGTTTGTACAGTGCCTAGCAGAGTGGCATCTTGATCCTTGACTGGGATTCTGAGGTGCTATCACAGAACAAATTATCACACATATATTTTCATTGAATGTAGAGGAAAGAAAATGGATTTGGGGAAATGTAGGGCTTATTCTTTGTTGGCTTGTCCATTGCATAGTGTTTTACACCAGTGCAGAGTGTGTGAAAATCACTATCAAGTCAAAATGGAAGTGGTTTACTCATTTTACAGATGTACATGACTACACGGGCAAGAGAGAGGAGAGGTGGGGAATTAGACCCAGAATATTACTTTAAAAGAGCTAGTTTGCAGGTCACTGATATTCTTTGTATTAATGGAAGGGATTGCATACAGCTATGGCAGATTGTTGGCAATTTCCCCCCTTCCTATCGTGCATGAACTTCTCCATTTCCATGGTACCCATAATTTGGTTAACCACTTACCATTATTAGAAATTGGATTTTCTCTATCCCTGTGCCTTTTGTAATGTAGCCAGCCAGGGTCAATAAAGGAAAGGCTTACATCCTCCCCTCCCCCCTTTTTTTTGAAAAATCCTTGTTTCTAATATTATGTCACTTATAGACATAATTATTTAATATTTACATATTAATTAATGTAACAGGAAACTGGTGTCCAAGGTGATGGTGGTTAGGCCATTTTAAAAGTAATAATAGTGCTAGAATAAATTACCTATTATCCATCAGTGATGGAAGTTTTAGAATGTTTATCTCTTTTAGAGGCATTTATTTTGGCTCTAGACCATAATTCTCAGGTGTACCTCAGTTCAAGGGATATCACTCAAGTATCAACATTCCACACACAGGTTTTTTGTTTGGTTTGTTTGTTTTGGGTTTGGTTTTTTTTTTTTCTGAAAATTGTTTACATCTAAAGTAAATCATAAGCCTGAGATTATAGAGGTAGAAGTTATTTCTCCTATAGGACTGGTCATAACACTTTGAGTGCCTTTTATGAAATTTCGTTTTGTTTTGTTTCCCTTATTTTGGGAATATGGGTCAATATGTTGTGTACCACTTTTAGGCCTTGGTGTGTATACTTTAGCCAGTTCTACAAACACTAAAAATATACAAAGGATCAGATCTGTAAATGAAAGTCTGATCCAATTTCTTTCAAATTGGTACCATATCTAAAATTTAAGTCACCCAATTAGTTACAACACCACATAACAAAACCATTACATCTCTCCATCAGGAAAAACTAGGAAAAAGGATGACTCTTTAGGCCCAGGTTTGTAGGTTTGATACTATTTTTTTGGAAACTGGTGATAGTGAGGGGGAAATGCTTTAAAACCATTGTCCCAACAAATACTTGTATGTCAGCCAGTGACAAATGATCCTAGTTCCTAACTTTTGTTTGTGTTGACTCCTTTAGGCTGCTCAGTATTAGTGTTGATGTTATAAATTCCAGTAAGTGGAATTTTTTGTTTACATACTGAAGTCCCTCAGTGTTGGATATTTACCCTCAGATTGGAACCCGATCATTACCACAAATATAGTCAAACACCAACCACTACTCTTCAAGTTTTCCATCTCTTGGTTAGCTGAAAGACAAGTTTTTCTTCTGCAGAATTCTATTTCTTGGGATTCATGATTTCCACCTTTCCTTCACCTCTCCCTGCATAGCTACAGATTTGCCAACATTCTTCGTGATTTATCTACTTTGCTATCTATTTTGCCAGTCCTACATTATGGATTTTCAAGACAGATACACTTGTTCATATAGAAATATATTTAACTTAATACGGTAAAATATTTATAATAGTATCCATGTGAAAATCAGACATGACCATAAAATTATTTTAATCTTAATTTTGAATAGTGAGTGTCCTCTTAGAGGCATGATGCTGCAATTAATTACATGTGTCAATATGTCAAAACATGACTATATTCTTTCAAGATCAGTGAGGCTAGTCGTAGGACTAAAGTTACTCATATGGACATGTGTTTGCAAGACTAAATCCTAACTCACTCTTCATCTAGTGTTTTTGTTTGGGGGTTTTTGGAGTGGGAGGGGGGAGACATAATTGCCTGTCACTTATTTTTCTATAGTAAAACTTTGAAAAGCACATGGGACCATTTCAAAAAATGATTTAGGGACGTAGAAGCCTAAATCCCATGGATTTTTCAGTGTAATTTAATGCCTGAATGAATCCCTTTTGCCACAAAACACGTTTAAATCAGTTAGTAAAATCTAAAAAAAATATGCATATTGCAATCACTTCACCCACTACTGCAATGCAGCTACTGCAGTTGGGAAACACCGGAACTGTTTAATAGCACACAACACTATATAACAGTTGAGGGATCCAGAAGCTAGATGAAATTGCAGGGGGAATTGAGCGAGGAAGAATGTGATTACCGCATGTTGGCATTTGGCCATCGCTACTTTGGTCTGCATGAAAATTTAGAATACGTATACACCTGCTACAATTTGTTTGCCTGGGTTTGAAATATTGTCTATTTTTTTTTCATTGTCATAATTGTTGATATTAAACAAACCTAATCCTGAGATAGTTTTGTGAAATGAAGATGGATTTTGGAGGACTGTTGTTGTATGTGTGTATTGTCCTGGGGTATCTGAAGTGACTTATTAAGATGAACATCTCAACTCTCCAAACATCACAGGGACTGGGCATGCAAAACCTCTGGAAGCCATATTGCCTTAAACAGCCTGATTTTCTTCACTTAAGCGCTCGTGGCTGCTTGTGGGAGAGTGTTTCAGTGGCCTGCAGATTGCCATTGGTATTTTCCATTCTGCAGTGTTCAAGAGGCATCTACCTCATCTGTCATCTCTCTTTGAAGGGGATGAGAAAGGGTGCAAGGGTCTCTCTTCTAGGGGCAAGGGAGGGGTCTCATGCTATCACTAGCAAAATCCATGGAGTTCCTTAGAAAAATAAAAATAGAGAAATAACTTTCTAATACAACAAGTATAGCAGTCAATTCAGGGTAATTCTGTATTCAACCTCATTCTGGCAGATAAAGTTGAAGTGATCACTGAACAAAATATTAATGGCTACGCACAATTGATCCTGACCTCCTCCCTCTCCCCACTGCTTTAAAAGGCCAATTTCCCAAAGCTGAAAACAATCTTGAGCAAAATTAAGTGGGATAAAAATGAAAGCACAACAATGTGAATAATAATAATAATAGTTGAAGAATCTTTATTAGATGGGGGAAGGAGAAGAAAGACCATCCTGGTTAAGAGGGGAAATGAAAGCAGCAATAAAAATAATTTTAAAAAGAAAATGGAGAAGCTGATAAGTACACACATGCTGTTAGGAATGGCAAACGATGATAGGGGAGGTTAAAGGTATCAGTGGAAAAAGTGTGGTCTGTAGGTTTATGGACAGAAAGAATTATTTAAATATATTGGGAACAAACAAAATTCTAGCAAAAGTATAGGTCCAATGCTACATATGCATCTGCCAGATGCTTGAGATGGGAGTGGAAATGTTTCGATGAATATTATATTTCCAAATCTAAATGTTTTCCAAATACCTGCATATATGAGCATCATCATGTCTGAATTCTATACGTCTCTGGTTTTGATGCAGCTCATTCTGCTTAGCTAATAGAATATGATAAGATTATAGTCTGAGATAGTATAGTGATAGCGTGTAAGAATTCACAATTCTGTTAGCTTTCACTTGAGTGGGTTTGCAAAATTCCCCAAATATGCCTTTCTTCATAACTGATATTCTAAATGAGTTACGGTTATATGTATCTTGCTCACTGTACTCAATTGTCTTGTCACTGTGATGTATCAGAAAGAGATGAGTAAAGTGTAGAGAGACACTTTTTGTATAATTCAGCTAATACTTTATCATGTAGCTCCCTAATTTCCTACTTGACAATAATATTTTATAATGGAATTATGAATTAAGACTATGATGATTATTGGTATTAAGATGGAACAGTTTAATGGCAATCCATTAATCTGAGATTTTAAATATAATTCTTTTATTCCTGTGTGAGAGAGAGAGTTAAGTGATGTTGAAAGAATCTGGGTAAAATTTTTGAAATTGAAATAGGAGTGTAAATTGCATTGAAAGTCAATAGGATTTATGTGCCTAAATAACTCTGATACCTTTTAAAATCCTACCCTCTGGTAAGAAAAGTAAAATAAAAATCCATGTATGAAGGACTGGGATTTTTGTTTGTTTTTAACACTATTCATGTTTTTGCTTATTTCTTTCATCATAACCTACATCCTCCATTACCATTTATATCACTGACTTTAAATTTGGATTTTCTGCTTAGTCAAACTGCTGACCGTATGGATTGAATTCAGTCAATATCCTTGCAAGTGAAAAGAGTTCCGCAATCTCTGTAACGCTTACAACATGAAGCAAAATAAGAGATTTTACCTCCAAGCCTGTTGCACTGGAACTGAATAAATATTATCTTTGTTGAACTGCACTAAGAAAAATATTTTTCCCTGTGTAGATTGTTTTAACAGTTATACACTGATAATGGGAGAAGGGAATGGTTGCTGTGTTTGACAGCTGAAAGTGTGGTCTGTGTATGTTAGATATGTCAGTCCCTTTCAGTTGTTACCATAGGAATACAAGATAAGACAGTACTGCTACTTTATTGAAGAAGGCCCCATACAAATTGCTTCTGTAATTAAGTGATTAGTTTGCCTTCAGGAAACAAGATGTTCTCCCATGTTGATGTTTCCCAGTTGCATGCACCTGCAGCTTAATCAAACCTTATTTATTTTATTTTATTTTATTTTTAGTTTTGCTTGACTAAAACTTGAGCTTGCAAATCATTCCTTTGGAAATATATAAAACTGCATATGTAAAACAGGAAATTCTGTAAAACAGTAATATTTTAAAATAATAAAATTGGCCCATTTGATCATAGATGCAGTGGGACCTTCCAGAAGGAATCAGACTGCAGGAATACCTGAAACTCTTTATTATAGAAACATTATGCAGCTATGTTAACTGGCTAGTTTGAGCATGCTCCAGTCCGCTCTGCAATATAACATATTTCTGACATTCCACTGAAATTTCACAATGGCTTTCTTGAATTGTATTGACAACTTTGAGTTTCTCCGGTCTGAATGAAGTAGCAGGAATTGTCAGTTTCTAAGAAAATGGTTCCCATTTATTAGATAACAGCTGAAAAGCTATGGTACTGTGAAGGCATGCTAAGAAATGGTTAGTAGATTTGGTTTTCAAGTATTTAAAGAATAGGAGATGCTGCAAAAAGTTGTCATCTGCTCCTTGATGTAATGAAAGGTAAAGCGTAGACTATTGCTCTAGTTAAATATAGCTGTTGTGGCGGATTATTGGGTTAATAATTGCACAATTTTGAAATAAGACATTGCAGGTAACTTTCTGTAAGTAGTTTATTGACCTATGCACACGTAATGCAAATTGTATTCCAAATTATAATCTCTCTGCTCATGAGGGTGAATCTGGCCCAGTATGTCAAACACCAGCACATTTTTTAAACTAGAGGCCCAATTCACAACTGTGTTGCATCAATTTTACACCATTATCAACAGAGTTACACTAGTATAAAACTGGAGTAATGAGTAATTTGATGATGAATCTTCCCCTCTATTTGTATTTTGGTTTAACCCAGAAGTGTAATTTAGTCCTTTTGTGTTGGGTATTCCGTAAAATAAGCAGGGATCTGCATAGGAATAAATACTTTGAGCATCTTTTGTACCTCTCTGCCATCACAATGTGTGATACACTGGATTTAATGAGATCAGTATTTTCTTTGAGGCATCATCCTAGGAAGAGTTTAAAATTCATGAAATTCAAACTATGTCATGGGCGAAACTCAGCCCTTAAAATCTATGATGAACAGTGACCTCACTTGGCACTGTCCTGGCTGGATTTTGTTCCCCATCCTGATCTGCCACTCCTTATGGTCAGTAAGGGCTAGAAGCTCTGTGAAGCCAACACATCCAGCCTATGCAGAACAGTGGGGTGGGGGGACAAAGATCATGTCATTTCCCAGGGAATCCCGTTCACTCCTCTGCCAGAATAACGATGCCTAACATATGGGGGTATTGAAGTTATAGGTTTAAATTAAAGATGGGGACATTTTGAATGACGTCTCAGAACTAGTAAATGTGTGTGGTAACCGTTGGGGATTATTTTTAATTTTGTGTTCTAAGCATATAGTGGCTACCTGGCTTGTGACTTCTGAAGCCATCTGATAGGCGCAATAAAAATATTAGGTGGCATGTTTACACCTTTTTCTCATACTTCCCTTCATATGGTCTGCTATACCTCCAGAGGCTCAGAGAAATAAAATATAGTCCTAGTCTTCAGATCAACAGTACTGATTTACCCACAAGAGATTTCCTCTTGTTATATCTCCCTTCTGAGCCCCAAATGTTCAATTTTTATCATTCCTCCTAACAATTGCAGTATTCCAACTGAGTTGTGAGAGTTACTTAGACCCATTTCGTAGATAACTAAACTGAGCCACAGTTGAGTGACTTGTCAAAGGTGTTACACCTCAGTTGCATAGCTGAATTTGGAACTCAGAATGTCAAACACCAAGTCGTCTCCTTTAAATGGTAGCCACAGTATCTCCTGTGCATTCCCTAAGCACCCACACACTCTAACCAAACTGCATATAGAGCAAGAGTAATTTACAGTTTATAGGTGCTAAGTTCTGACTATTTTTTGTGTTGTAAACTTTGCAACAAAAAAAAAGTCTGATCATTCAGTGACTTCTTGGTTGCAGGTTGCATTGTACTGTATCTGAAAGATTTAAGCCTTCATATCTGGCCAGCTGGCTTCAGAAATATGACCTCACAGTTGACAAGTGATTAAAGATCAGTTGTCTGTCACTGCTCCTTTGAGCAGCTGCCTCTATGAAAGAGTAGAGAATACACTGCAGTAACAATTACATTGGGATATTCTGGAGGTTCAATATGTTTCAGTAACCTAAATCAAGTTTAGAAGCAATCTGAGAATAAACTAAACTAATGTGCTAGTTTTCAAAATATCCAGTGTAATTTACAAAGAGAGTCCTTGTGAGCAGTGAGCGCTACACTTAGTTTAGTTTCAAAATTACCATTAAGGAGGAGAATGCTGGCTGAATTAAAATAGAAATGGAGTCAAACTTTCACCCCAAACTCGAAATAATTTGTTTTTTGAAAGCTTAGATAACTTTCCCAACATTATGTTGGATTTCCATGTACATATCACTTTTTGATTCCAGCTGTCCATGAGGCTAGAGTGGAAGCATGTACTGTCAACATCCCATAATAGATTTTTCTGGCCAAATTTTGTAGACTAAAGACTTAAATAAACATCTACGGTGAAATTCTGGTTTCATTGAAGTTAATTGCAAAATTCCCATTGACGTCAAGGGAACCAAGATTTCACTTCTGAACTCTTAGATGCTCAATGTTACATTTGAACTTTGTTTCACCCATTGCTAATTACCACCCTGATTCAACAGAAGTCTTGTGTATGCTAACTACACAGAATCAGTGGCTACATCTAGAAGCATTCTAAAGGAGCATGTTCACTTTTCAGGTATTGCAATTATGGCTGTTTCAACATTTAACAAAATTATTACCTTAAATCAGACTAATAAACTCTTTGGTATAGAATGAAAACTGAAATACATCTTTAACAATTTTTGCAGAAAAAGAGAGGTTGTTAACAAACTCATTAATTCAAAGGGTGACAGACAGATAATCTAGGATGCCATCCATTCAGATTGAGTTTACAGGAGAGAGAGAGAGAGAGAGAGAGAAGGGGCAGCTACTCTTATGTGGTTAATACAGGAGCAGCTTGAACTGTGAGGGCCTATTCTTATGCCACAGATGGCAAGTCAGGACTAATTGTTCCTCTGTGGCTGGCCTCAGAGAATCCACACTTCCATTTCCAGAGTATGGATGGCAGTGAAGAGACAGAAGGGATTTTTGAAGGCCTTTTGATTCCCTGCATCCAGATTAAAATGTCCCATCTCTAGAGACAGGAGATTGGGCTCAGATTCTACAAAATTGCTTCACTATAGTCACTGGCAGAACCTGAACCAGAACGTCGATGTGTTCTTTACTACTGTTGCCAACTCTAGTAATGCTTGCTCTTTTTCTTAAAAGCCCTAGCTGCTACAACTGAGAAATTGTGAGATAAATTTGGCTTTCATTAAACAAAAAGGACCTTCTATTTATTATTTAAATCCTTGATTTTTAAATAGATGGGGTTGGCAGTGCTCCTTCTGGTAGGTCACACTGCGTGTATTCACATTCTCTTTATAATGTGTCATTAGCCAAGGTCAATACAGTTGAGGTATTAAAGAGAGAAATTTGAAGGACACTGACGTTTCAAATTTAACTAAAGTATATAATTTATGTCAGTTTCAATTACCAATACATTAAAAAATCAGGAGGAATGCACACTATACTGGTAAATTGTATAAGAGCCTGTCTATCAGAAGATGGAGAAGAAAAGGTTTCAGACTAGATTTAGTGAAAAAGAAAGTGGTTCTTAACTTTGCATTATTTGGGATTGATTCCCTGAAACTGTTGCTTTATTCATGAAACAATCTTTTTAATACTTCCAAAAGATACTTTTTCACTTAATGGATTTTTTTTCATTTACACGATCAGTGGATGTGATAGATGATAGATTTCTTCACCAACTAGTCACTGAATCAACAAGAGATGATGCCATTTTAGATTTAGTATTGGTTAGTAGTGAGATCATAAAAGAACTGGTTGTAGAGGACAGCGCTGGTTCAAGTGATCATTATGCTTCCATTTAGTTTGAATTGAATTGAATAAGCTAAACAAAAATAGGTTTGCAACTAGAGTCCTTTATTACAAAATGGAAAGCTTTAAACAAATTAATGTAATTAGTTAGGGAAGTGGACTGTATTGAATAACTCAAGGATCTGTATGTGGAGGAGTCAAAACTTTAAGTCAAAGTTGCAGAAGCTATATGAAGCCTGCATTCCAAGTAATGGGAAAAATTGTAGGGAAGGGTTGCAAACCAAACTGGATGAGCAAGCATGTCAAACACATTATTAAGAGAGAGCCTGCAAGGAATAGAAGATGGGATGGATCTTTTCCCCTATTTGGTCAGAAAGCATAGCGAAAAAGTGAGAATTGCCAAAAGCCAAGCAGAGTTGCAAAAAAAATTAAAACAAATAGTAAAAGGTTCTATCACTATATACATAAAAAGAAAACAAGGAAAAAATTGGACAGCTGAACATTGAGGCTGGAGTAGAGAATAAAGGCCTTGGCTACATTGGCGCTTTACAGCGCTGCAACTTTCTCGCTCAGGGGTGTGAAAAAACACCCCCCTGAGCGCAGCAAGTTACAGTGCTGTAAAGCGCCAGTGTAAACAGTGCCCCAGTGCTGGGAGCACGGCTCCCAGCACTGTAAACTAATCACCTTGGGAAGGTGGAGTACCTGCAGCGCTGGGAGAGCTCTGGGAGAGCACTGGGAGAGCTGGCGCCACGACCACACTCACATTTCAAAGCGCTGCCGCAGGAGCACTCCCGCGGCAGCGCTTTGGAGTTTAGAGTGTAGCCAAGCCCAAAGATAATCTAGACATGGCCCAATAACTAGACAAATACTTTGTCTCAGTTTTTAATAAAGGTAATGAGAAGCTAATGAGTGGTGACAGAACTGCTAATGGAAATGAGGAGATGGAAGTAGAAATTACCACATTGGAGTTGAAAGTCAAACACAGACAATTTAATGGGACCAAATTGGGGGCCTAGATAATCTCTGTCCAAGAATACTAAAGGAACTGACACATGACATTGTGAGCCCAAATGCAAGGATTTTTAATGAATCTGTAAACTCAGGGGGTAGTAGTATTCTCTGACTGGAGATCTGCAAATGCAATACCTTCTAAGAAAAGACGACCAGGGGAGGGGGGGGGGGAAGAGTGATCCAGAAAACCATTGGCCCATTAGTTTGACTTCAGTTACACTGCTCTACAGCCAAAATGCTTCTGAAATAAATGTAGTCCAACTTTACTAATTCTGGGTCACTGAAAACGAAAATGATGCTTAAAATTGTTGATTGGCTCTAGTTTTCAAGATATGCTATTGGGTCAGTATATACGACCCTTGACTTGGGAATGGCGGAGGTAAGTGAGTTATAAAGGGAAGGGATCTCAATTTAAACCAGAAATGACTAAAATACATCTTTGACTGGATCTATGAATAAATCTATGACTGGGTTTGGACAGTAGTTGCTTTTGAGGCAAAACAATGAATGATGCAATCTGAAGCTGGTATTGCGTCATACATGATATGAATTGCATCATGTTAGTCCTAGAAGTCATGGATGATGCAATCATAACGAAGCTTACATCACTCTGCTGAACAAATTGCCCTATATCAGCTCTAGAAATCATACAATGTGGTGCTCTCTTATTTGTCAGTGTTTGATTTTGCAAAGGGACACATTTCTGTTTAGCCAAAGTGAGCAGAGATGCCTCGTACTTGTGTGAACAGTGCAGATAACTTCTGCTATGTTTGTGGTGAAGTGACTTTTGCATCACAAAAGCGCAGTCTAACCACTATGGTTAAGAAAGCCTATCACCTTTCTTTTGGCTGCAAAATTGGAGATCAGGACAAGAGGTGGGCCCCACACCTATGCTGCAACACTTGTGCAACAAATTTTCAACAATGGTTTAACAGGAAAAGGAAACCTATGCCTTTTGCCTATGCCAATGATTTGGAGAGAGCCAACAGATCATACCAGCAATTGTTACTTCTTCATGGTGCCTCCAGTTGGGAAAGGTGTGTCAAAGAAGAAGAAGTGGACTGTGCATTATCCAAACATTCCATCAGCTATACGCCCAGTACCCCACGGAGAAGGACTGCTGGTTCCTGATGCACCAGAATCATTCTCACTTGAGTCAGACGAGGAAGAGGAAGAGGATGAAACTTCTGGTCCTGAACCATTAATGTCACAGGACCCACATTTTCTCCCATCTTCCTCCTCTGAACCACACCTCATAACACAAGGCGCACTGAATGACCTTGTCAGGGATTTGGAACTACCCAAGAGTAAGGCAGAGCTGTTGGGCTCCAGACTACAGTGGTGGAATCTCCTGGCAGGCTATCAGGGCAAATGGAGCCCATCAATGCTTACAGACTATTGCTGGACAGTGACAAGAGATGCTCCATTTAATGAATACAAGAGACAAGCCAAGAAGCGTTGAGTAGACACTGAATAGGACTAAACTATGTACATAATAGTTTTTTTCCTTTTGTTTCATAATAAATTTTATTTATATAACCCTTTTGCTGATTTTTAGTGTTACATAAACAGGACAGGAGAAATACCATCATGTAAAGCAACCATAAACACATGAAAAGACCTCGGTTTACAATTTATGATTAAAACTCTACTGTCTACACAATATACATAGACATAAAATGTAAAAACTTAAATATCTTAGAAACAGTAAATCAGTTGTTTTAATTGTCATATTTGAATTCAGCACATCAAAATACATAATAAATATCACATTTTCTCTCTGAAGCAGACGACTTCTCAAAAATTGTAGACCAGTGTTATTTGTAAGGTCTTGCAATAAATTTTGAAAGAGAAAGTGGTTAAGGACATGGTGATAAATGGTAATTGGGATAAAATATAGCATGGCTTTACAAAAGGTAGATTGTGCCAGACCAACCTGATTGCCTTCTTTGAGAAGATAGCTGTTTTTTGTTTGTTTGTTTGGATAAAGAAAATATACTGGATCTAATCTACCTGGATTTCAGAAAAGGATTTGATACATTTCCCCAAGGAAAATTATTAGTTAAATTGGAAAAGATAGGGAACTAATATGAGAATTGAAAGGTGGATAAGGAACTGGTTAAAGGGGAGACTACAACAGGTCATAATGAAAGGTGAACTGTCAGGCTGGAGAGGACTTCCCCAGGAATTGGTCTTGGGACCAATCTTATTTAATATTTTCTTTCATGACCTTCACACACAAAGTGGGAGTGTGCTAATAAAATTTGTAGAGGACAGTGGTGATGTGTTGCCAACATATAAAAGGACCAGAATAGCATAAAAGAACATCTGGAGGACCTTGGAAACTGGAGTAATAAAATGGGATGGAATTTAGTAGTGCAAAGGGCAAGTTCATGCACGTAGGGACTAATAACAAGAATTTTTGCTATAAGCTGGTGAAGTATCAGTTTAAAGCAACCAAAAAGGAGAAAGACCTGGTTGATCACTGGACAACTGAGCCACCAATGTGATGCCATGAAAAGGACCAATTCAATCTTAGGAGCCATCGGGCAAAGTATTTCCAGTACAGATAGGAAAGTGTTATTACCATTATACAAGGCACTGGTGAGACCTCTTCTGGAACACTGTGTGCAATTCTGATCTTCCATGTTTAGGAAAGATGAATTCAAATTGGAACAGATGCATAGAAGGGCTACTAGGATGATCAGAGGAATGAAAAACCTACCTTGCAAAGGAGATGAAAGGCACTTGACTTGTTAAACCTCACCAAATGAAGACTGAGGGGAGACTGCTCTCTCTAAATACGTCAGAGGGATAAATACCAGGGGACAGGAGTTATTTCAGTTAAGCGCCAGTGTTGGCACAATAGGTATAAACTGGCCATCATCAATACATTTAGGCTTGAAATTAGACAATGGTTTCTAACTATCTGAGGAGTGAAGTTCTGGAACAACCTTCCAAGGGAAACAGTAGGGGCAAAAAAACTAACTAGTTTCAAGACTGAGCTTGATAAATTTATGGAGGCATGATGGCACTGCCTACAATGGCATGTGCCCCATCTGTGATTTGTTAGTAGCAGATATCCCCAATACCCAGAGATGGGGCACTAGCTGGGGAGGGCTCTGAGTTACATACCTAGGAAAGAATTCTCTGTTGTGTCTGGGGGGTCTTGACCTGCTCAGTGTCAAACTGACTTCCATATGTGGGGTTGGGAAGGAATTTTAACCCCAAGGTCTCTGCCAATCTGACCTGAGGGATTTCTTCTTCCTCTGCAGTGGGGGCCGGGTCACATGCTCGTTTGAACTAGAATAAATGGTGGATTTTCTCTAACCTTGAAGTCTTTAAATCATGATTTGAGGATGTCAGCAACTCAGCCAGAGGTTAGTGGTCTATTACAGGAGTGGGTGAGTGCGGTTCTGTGGTCTAAAATGTGCAGTAAGTCAGACTAGATGATCACGATGTACATTCTGGCCTTAAAGTCTGTGAGTAAAATTAATAGATCAAATAATTAGTAGATTAAACAAAGGCCCAGATTCAGCAAAGTACTTTAGGGCATGCTTAACGTACTGTGTATGTGCTTAACCGCTTTACTGAATAGGATTGAGTTTTGGCATGTGCTTAAAATTAAGAACATGCTTAAGGTCTTCAGTGAATCAGATCCTTACTTTGATCGTTTTTAAAGTGTCCTTTACAAAATGATCCTTCTGAGCAGGTTCATTTTGACTGTATATTACACTGGTGGCTGCCATTTTGTGAGAATCACAAGGAGTGTGAAATCTTTATGCAACTAAAAGGAAGTGTTGACGAAACACTATCTAAGGATTAATGATAAGAAGGCTAGACGGAGGTGTAATGAACAGTTACTGCATTGTTCACTTAAATACTGTAGCTGTTCTTTGCCATAATTTAATCTACTCCTACATTTTGCTGTCTTTCTCCTAGTCTGCTTGTCCCTCTCTGGCTTCTTCGGACATTCCCACACGCTTTAACTGTTCTTACATGGAACAAACCTTATATCATTAAACACTGGCATATGTTATTATACAAGCATATTGAACTTCAGTGTCAGAAAGAACTGTACTACTGATGTGTTTAGGATTCTACATCATATGTCAGATAGAAGGAGGTGAGAACATTAAGGAAAACACTGAGAATTATGATAAAAAAAACTTTGAATAATATAGACAAACTGTAACACTATTGTTCTGGAAGACAAATGTATGGCTGTTGTATCTGTAAACAAAAATTCCCCTAGCCTTGCAGTATTTCTTATGTAGGGAAAACTGAAGGTAAAGTAGTTGGAATGCAATTAAAAGTTTGTTTAGCTGATTTCAAGTTTTAATTAGGTACTGGGTAACTGCGTTACTCATTAAAGTTGATACTGGATCACAGTACTTACATTAAATTGAAAAATGCATCATACAGTTGGCTTTAGGCATTATTTTACACAAATATAAATGAAAGTAACAACATAACTGGTCTGACTTCCTGGCCAAAAAGTTATTTGGATATTACTTTTTAGTCTACTCTGCAAAGGCCTTCAATAGACATATTAAAATGATTGGAGATGATGTTGGAAAGCTTCTCTTACCTAGACTGTAAACTTTTTGAGGAACAATAACTTCATTTTGTATTTATACAGTACTTGGTGCAATGGGCCCCTGATCCTTGATTTGGGTTCCTAGGTGCTACAGTTATAAAATTATAGCCTCAAAAGAGAGAGCAGGTTTAGCATAACCATGAAGACTGAAAGTACCCTTTTCCCCTTGCAGATGGATTATCTAGACATGTTGATGGGACATGGCTGTGATGCATCAGCTATTGTTGCCAGCAAAATGGTTGTTCAATAGATAAACAAGCACTTTAGTTCACAGATTTGCTAACCTGGCAGCTTTCATAAACACTAATATTTTTCCCTACGAAGAGAGAGCTTCTCTCCATCCTCCATCTCACCATCCTCCATCCATAACACTATAACTGCTATGAAAAGCCTTACATTTTTAAATAAGCTTTACTGAACAAATAATTGCATATACTATTAACTGTGATATTCTAAACATATTAATTCAAATGCCTAATCCTGCTAATTAATTTCATTTCACTCATATAGAAAAATACATTAGAATTAACAATTAAATACACAAATAAATGACAGGGGACTGTGCAAAGCAAAAGCTGTGACCAGCTGTTGCACAGTCATTACTTGACTCTGTACCCTCTTCCTTTCATGGATTATATGTTTATCTTTTTAACACTCAAAAATAGAAAGTGTATGTTACTTAAAGGTGACAATGGAGAGTGCGTGTGTGTCTTTCACACGTCAGACTCCTAAATGATTCCCTTCCCCGCCCCCTTTTGGTCAAATCCAAAATACATTTAGTTGTTTTTCATTTATGTACACAAAGCAGTTGGAGAGAGAGATTTGTTTGGGGGCACTGTTTGATAGCCAGGGTGTCTTTGTGGAAGACCCATGATCATGAGAAATCCAGTCATAAGCTTTTAACTGCAGATGTCAACAGAACATGACAGCTTGGGTACTGCTTTCAGATGTGTAATATGTTTACTGACTTTTATAGAGCTGTCCTCCTTTTCTTGGGTGAGGTTACACATTTCATTCTGTCTTCTCTGAAACTGAGCCCCCAAGTATATGAATTTCAATGTGACAATTATTCTCTAGTCTTCAATAAAGAACCGTTCTTACATAGGAACAAAATGTAAATATTTTATCTGGTAGAGTGCTGATCAACCCACATTGATTATTTTCAGCTTTTTTTTTTTTAAGGCATAAATGATCCACAATTTTTGAAGATCATGCCAAAGCATGTGGTGTACTGCAAAATAAACAATTGTTAATAAGAGAATATTAAGAATACAAGTAATTGCTGGTGTTGTTCTGCATTCTCAGCATAGTTGTTGGTGGACAAATGTGCATTTTAAACATAAAACAATTTATGAAAGCCCTCTTTTTGATCATTTTAAACTTTGGCTGCCCAAAGTCATTTTTTATTATTTGTGTTTAACTAAAGCGGGAAGGAAGCCTTTTTGAACTCTTAATGACCCTTACTGCGTTTAATTTATATTTTGTTTTACCCAGTCTTTGAAAAAGCTCAGATATTGTTTAAAAACAACAACAACAAAAAACATTTTGTATGCAAAGTTACATTTGCGCATTACCCCATTGTTTTACATGAGAAACTGGGTGGTCCCTGTTTTGCGTGCTAGCATATAAGGAATATTACCAGTTGTTACACTCTTGAGACTTATGTTGTATTTTCAAATGGTAATCCTCAGACTTTCAAAAACAGTTTAAAATATGGAGTCATCATTTGAAACTAATGTTTTCAAATGCTGTAGTTTAGATTTTGATGTTTCTCTCTGCATTTTAACTTACTGCCAGGCTGTCCTGCTCTCACAGTATCTTCCATGTGTCACAGAAATATAAGAAAGATTTGGTTTCATAATATGAATATAGGATAATAATTCAAGAGATTTTCCTTAAGTAGGTTTATAGATTGGTACCTTACACTTTGTGGATAGCTGCTTTAGATCATCATTACAGGGACAGCAGGAAGGTAGGGGTTTCACAGCAGGCATGGACACCAATCAGCATGTTCAAGTGGTTTAAGAGAAGCACTTTTTTCAGTAATCGGTGTACATTTATTTTGTCTGCTGCAGCAATATCCCTGTATAGATGGTTGTGTTTACAAATGTAAAAATACATGCAGCTTGTTGAAGTAATTAATAGGTATGCAGCAAGAGCACTTATTGTAAATAGCTTCTGTACCATAGCACTTATTTCTGCTGCATTGTGATGTATTTCAGGAAGCAGTTATGCATTTGTACAGAGATGGACTGGATGAACTAAAATGTTCTTTTCCATCACTAATGTCTATGGTCTTGTGATAACAATTTAATGTGAAGCATGTAGACTTTGAACTAATCATTTTTTAAATAGTGACTAGAAAACAAACATTTTACAAGTAGTATCTTAACAGAGAAAATTAATATCTTCTCCCAAACAAGTCTATTTTTAAGGATAGCTCTTCCCTCTGATCTCTGGGGAGCAGCAGGAAAGACATCAATAAACCAAACCTGTTGTCTGAATCCTCATTGTGCTTTTATTGCCACAAATACTTTTTAAATCCTCAGTTTAGACATTGAAGTGAACTGATTAAAACACAGGCCCACATTGTTCCCTCATACATCCATGTACGGCACCCCCTGAAGCCAGGTGGAGCTGCAGACATGTAGCAAAATCCATGCATTTATGTTTGTTTTATTTCCTGTAATGAGCGTTTACAACTTAAACTCAGCTCCCTTGGCAATTTGAGAGGGCTTCATTCACCCAACCATCAAAATGATTGTATCAGTCTAGCCACATCATTTTTCTTTTCTCTTGAGCTGAGTCATTGCTGCTCAATCTTGTTTTCTAATGATCTGTGATAATAAAACCATTTAAACACATATTTCAAATGTTACTTTAATCTAGCAGTTCTCCCCCACCCCTCCCCAAATTGTAGTTGGAATGACTCTCCTTCACCCTACTACCTCAGACCATACTGATTAAATCTCTGATCCTTTCAGAGGTGAATGCAATCTCTTTCTATCCTTGCTCTGTTCTATGGTGTTTAACCAAAGCTTGTTGTCTCCTTTCTTTTTTTCACTGCTGAAAGACTCACTCTAGTTTTGATTTTCTCATTGCCGAACTGAATCACAGAACCATTCCCCATTAATATTGTTCCTTTTACTCGGATGGTAACTGATTGGTTGTCTTTGACTGCTCTCTCCCTTTTGCATCTCACATCCAAGCAGTGTCCAAAGCTTGCTGCTTCTTCCTCCAAAGCATTTCCAAAACTTTCCTTTTCTTTCTGTCCCTCAAGCTCTGGCTCTGTCCCATTTTAATTACTGTAACTTCCCACTGCTTTGCATTCTGTTGAATTA